>NW_006922148.1:833025-838636 GCF_000298275.1 Orycteropus afer afer | reverse complement strand
GAAGTAGGATTGCCCAACCTTCCTTCCGAGGAGTGGCTGGTGGGTTTGAACCGCCAGTCGTCTGGTTAGCAGGCAAATGTCTTAGCCACTATGCTACTAGAGCTCCCTTGGATGTCCTAGCTAGGGAAATAAGGACAAGAGAAATCAAAGGCATACAAACTGGTAAGGAAGAAGTAAAACTACCCCTATTTTCAAATGATATGATCCTATACAAAGAAAACCCAAGAGATTCAGCAAGAAGACTACTGGAACTTACCGAAAAATTTAGCATAATGGCAGGAAACAATATTAACATACAAAAATCAGTTGGATTCCTCCACACAAGCAAAGAGGCCTCTGAAAAGGAAATAAGGAACTCAATAACATTTACAATAGTTATCAAAAAAATAACATACTTGGGAATAAATATTACCAGGAACACAAAAGACCTATACAAAGAAAACTATACAAAGACCTATACAAAACACTACTTCACGTAACTCTAAGAGAGCTACATAAATAGAAGAATATACCATGCTCATGGATAGGAAGCTCGAATACTGTGAAAATATCAGTGCTACCCAAAGCAATCTATATACATTCATTACAATACCAACCCAGATTCCATCTACCTTCTTTAAAGACATGGTAAAACCAATCATTAGTTTTATATGGAAAGGAAAGAGACCTTGGATAAGCAAAACACTAGTGATGAAGAAGAATAAAGTAGGAGGTCTTGCACTCCCAGATATCAAAACCTACTACACAGCCAAAGTAGTCAAAATAGCCTGGTATTGGTACAATGACAGACATACAGAGCAGTGGAACAGAATTAAGAGCCCAGAAATCGATTCATTGACCTATGGTCAGGTGATCTTTGACAACGGGCTGAAATCCTTTAAATAGGGAAGAGATAGTCTCTTTTACAAATGGTGTTGGCAAAACTGGAAATTCACCTGCAGAAAAATTAAACAAGATCCATACTTCACACCATACACAAAAGTAAATCCAGATGGATCAAAGACTTAAAATATGAAACCTAAAACTATGAAGTTCTTCAAAGGAAAAATAGGGGAAAGTTAGGGGCCTTAATTTATGACATAAATAGACTATCAAGCATAACCCAAGATGAACAAAGAGCAGAAGACAAACTAGATGACTGGGATTCTCTAAAAATTAAATTCTTATTTGCATCAAGACTTCTCCAAGAGATTAAAAAGACAACCTACACCATGGGAAAAAATATTTAGTACTGACATATCAGACAAAAGACTTATCTCTGAAATGTACAGAAAACTCCATTAAAAAATGGCCATAAGATATGAACAGACACTTCACCAAAGAAGATAGTCAGCCAACAAACACATGAAATGTTCACAATCATTACCCATTTGATTTTGCATATCAAAACAATGAGATACCATCTCACCCCAGCACTAATAGCAACATTCAACAATATGGAAAATAACAAATACTACTGAGTAGAGATTGGAACTTTGATACACTGCTGGTGGGACTGTAAATTGATACAACCACTGTGAAAATTGGTATGGTGATTCCTTAAAAACTTGGAAATAGAAATATCATTTGATCCAGAGAAATATCATTTGATCCAGTAATCTATTTACTAGGTATATATCCTAAAAAAGTGAGAGCCAGGACACTTACAGATACATGAACACCCATGTTCATGCTGCACTACTCACAATAGCAAAGAGATGGAAACAACCTAAGTGCCCATCAACTGAGGAATGGATAAACAAACCGTGGTACATACACACAATAGAATAACATGCAACCATAAAGGATAATGCAGAATCTGAAGAACACCACATAATGTGAAGGAACTTGGAGGACATTATGCTGAATGAAATAAGTTCAATCACAGGAGGGCAAATATATTATTAGTCCACTATTAAAAAAGTCAAAGAAAGATTTATACAGACAGGGAAAATTTCTTTGTTGGTTACCATGGGTGGGAAGGAAGGGGTGGGTAAATTCCTAGATAAGTTGAAAAACCACATTATATATATAGAGAAACTGCAGATTATTAGTGGTTATCAGTGTAGGAGGGAGGCCGGAAAGGGGAAACTTTTGTTTGCGGGGAACTGAGTTTATGATAATGGTGATGGAATATTTTGGAAAAATATGGCAATAATGGTGCCACAACACGAAAAATGTCATTAATGTCCCTGAGCTGTGAATGGAGAAGTTGTTATGATGGCAAATGTCTTGTTGTGAATATTTTCACAATAAAAGTTAAAAAAAAGAAAAAAAAACCGTTTGTGTATCAAAGGACTTTAATAATAAAGTGAAGAGATAACATACAGAATGGGAAAAAATAATTGGGAAGCACATATATAACAAGGGATTAATATCCAGAATACATAAAGAACTCCTACAACTCAACAACAAAAAGAGCAACAATCCAATTAAAAAATGGGCAAAAATTTTAACAGACCTTTCTTCTCCAAAGATACACAAATAGCAAACAAGCACAAGAAAAGACTTTATGCGTTGTTGTTGTTAGGTGCTGTCAAGTTGGCTCTGATTCATAGTGACTCATGTACAATGGAACGAAACACTGGCTGGTCCTGTGCCATTCTTACAATGCTTGCTTTACCCAAGCCCATAGTTGCAGCCACTGTGTCAATCCATCTCTTTGTGGGCCTTCCCCTTTTTTGCTGACTCTAAACTTTACCAATATGATATTCTCCTCCATAGACTGGTCCTTTCTGATAACATGACCAAAGCAGGTGAAAAGAAGTCTGGCCATTCTTCTTTCCAAGAAGCATTCTGGCTGCACTTCTGCCAGGACAGATTTGTTCATTCTATGGCAGTCCATGGTACTTTCAGTATTCTCTGCCAATACAACTCAAAAACTCAACTCTTCTTCAGTCTTCCTTATCCATTATCCAGCTTTCACATGCATATGATAATACTGAAAATATCATGACTTGAGTTAGGCCCACCTTAGTCTTCAAAGAGACATCTTTGCTCTTCAGCACTTTAAAGGGGTCTTTTGGAGCAGATCTGCCCAGTGCAATACAAGGTCTGATTTCTTGACTGCTGCTTCCATTGGTGTTGCTTGTGAAACCAAGAAATATGAAATCTCTGACAACTGCAATCTTTCCTTCATTTATCGTGATGCTGCTTATTGGTCCAGTTTTGAGGATTTTCGTTTTATGTTGAGGTGTAATCTATACTGCAGACTGTAGTCCTTAATCTTCATCATCAGTAAGTGCTTCACTTTCAGCAAGCAAAGTTGTGTCATCTGCATATCACAGGTTGTTAATAAGTTTTCCTCCAGTCCTGATGCCATGTTCTTCTTCATAATAGTCCTGCTTCTCAGATCATCTGCTCAGCACAGATTGAATAAGCATGCCAAAACAATACAATGCTAATGCACTCCCATCCTGATTTTAAGCCATGGAGTATCCCCTTGTTTTGTTTGAAAGACAGCTACAGAAAAGGAAACTTTCTTTGTTGGTTATCGTGGGTAGGAAGAAAGGGGAGGGTAAATTACTAGGTAAATTGAAAAACTACAGAGAGAAACTACAGATTATTAGTGGTTATCAGGATAGGAGGGAGGGAGAAAGGGGAAGCTTTTGTTTGCAGGAAACTGAGTTTATGATAATGGTGGTGAAATATTTTGGAAAAAGATGGCAATAATGGTGCCACAACATGTACACCTTCCTCATGAACACAATTAAGTGTTCTAGAATTCCCATTCTTCTCATTGTTATCCCTGATTTGTTATGACTGACACAGTCAAACGTTGTTGCATAGTCAATAAAACACAAGTAACCATCTTTGTGGTATTCTTTGCTTTCAGTTAAGATCCACCTGATAGCAGCAACAATAGTTCTCATTTCATACGCTCTTCTGAATCCAGCTTATATTTCTGGAAACTCCTTGTCAATATACTGCTGAAACCATTTTTTAAAATTATCTTTATCAAAATTTTACTTGTGATTCTGTTTGATAATTTCCACATTCTGCTGGATCACCTTTCTTTGGAATGGATTCAAACATGGATCTCTTCTAGTCAGTTGACCAGGTAGCTGTCTTCCAAATTTCTTGGCATAGATGAGTAAGGGCCTCTAGGGCAGCATCAGTTTGTTGAAACTCTGTCTTATGAGGTTGCTATGGGTCAAAATCAATTTGATGGCTATTATCATAAAACTGGAAAATAACAGGTATTGGCAAGAATGTAGAATTACTTGGAATATGCATCCACTGCTAGTGGGAATTTAAAATGATACAGTGGCTATAAAAAACAGCTTTGTGTTTCCTCAAAAATTTAAACATAGAATTAATTACCTTATGACTCAGCAATTCCACTCCTAGGTATATACCCAAAAGATCTGATAAAACTCAAACAGATTATTTATACAGCAATGTTCACTGCAGTACTGTTCTTAATACCCAAAATTTGGAAACAACTCAAGTATTCAGCAATGGATGAGTGGACAAATGTACTATATCCATACAATGAAATATTATTCAACTATAAAGAGAAATGAGGAGTTCCCACAAGATGGCGGACTAGGCAGAAGGACTGCACAAACCCTCTTCAACAAAGAAAAGAGAAACCAATTAACACAGACACAGAAAATAATCGTGGACCCCTGAGCCTTGAAGGGGAGGATACAGAAGTGGACTAAACCCCAACTAGCAGAAGAATTTGCGTGAAAATACCAAAAAAGGAGAAATACGGAGCTCAGGTCTGGCAGCTATCCTAAGCGACCCTGATGGCACAGACAGCTTGGAGATTCCCGAGTGGTGGTAGGACATGAGAATTAACCTAAAAATCACCCTGCTAGCCAGGGACTGCACGGACTGTGCACGGTGGCTGGGGAACAAACAGAGAGGGTGAAGAGAAAGGTGGGTTGAGCTGTGGACTTCTGCAGTCCAGAGGGTGCTGCCACTTTGTAGGTTTAAAAAGCGGCTTGCCTATTTTAGATATGTAAAGGACAGTGCTCTCGCAGAATCCTGTGGTGGTAGGACTTAAGAATTAACCTAAAAATCCCCTGCTAGCCAGGGACTGCATGGAGGACTGTGCACAGTGGCTGGGGAAAAAATGGAGAAGGTGAAGAAAAAGGTGGACTGAGCTGTGGACTTTTGGTGGTCTGGAGGACGCCGCCATCTTATAGGTTTAAAAAGCGGCTTGACTATTTTGGATATTTAAAGAGACAGTGCTCTCACAGAATCCTGTGGTGGTAGGACTTAAGAATTGACCTAAAAATCCCCTGCTAGCCAGGGACTAAATGGAGGACTGTGCATGGTGGCTGGGGAAAAAATGGAGAAGGTGAAGAAAAAGGTGGGCTGAGCTATGGACTATTGCCGGTCTGGAGGATGCCACAATTTTGAAGGTTTAAAAAGCGGCTTGACCACTTTGGATATTTAAAGAGACAGCACTCTCGCAGATTTCTGGGGCTTCAGGACACGTTCTGCTTTCCAGCAACCCCAAGGACACTCGGGGCATGCCAAGACTGAAAAGGTACAACATTCTTCTTGTTACTACACCCTAAACTCGCTTGGTGAACGGAGGTGTGGCCATCCCCACTCCCACCTACCTTCTGGGCCCACAGGAACTCCATCACAGTCTGTGTGCTCAGACAGCGCCTGG
>NW_006922148.1:817462-827230 GCF_000298275.1 Orycteropus afer afer | reverse complement strand
AGACAACAAATATGAACCCTTTTGCATATATAGTACTGAGTTGTCAGTGAAGGCAAACATGGGTATATGGATGGATAGATAGGTGGACAGGCTAAACGATTAGGTATGTCTATGAAATGGGGAGTGTATTCAAGATCATATATACGGTTGGCAGACAATGGTCCTATAAGTTTATGTTAATGATCAGAATTCCCAGGTGTATAGTACAGCTGACAAGGGGCAAGGTTGTGGTCACAGGCAGCTACCCAGAGCGACCGAGTAGTTGATCCTGTGGTATTGGGACCATAGTAGCAGGGGACATCAAGCTCAACTGGCATAACATACTATACAAAACATTGTTCCACGTTCTACTTTGGTGAGTAGCAACTGGGATCTTAAAAGCTAGCAAGCCATCTAGATGCAATGATGGTCTCATCAATAGCATAAACTCAATATCCTGCAAACTAACACTTCCCTTTCCACCATACCCCTGGTAACCACTAATAATCTTTGGTATATACATATACATTTATTTATTTTTTTCCCCTATTTATCTAGGAATTCTCCTGCCCCCCACCCTGAACCTTGGTAACCAACAAAGAAATTCCTTTCCATGTAAAAACCTTGCCTTGACTTTTTATAATAGCGGACTAATACACTATATATCCTTTATTACCAGGGCTAGTATAAAAAAATTTCTCAAGCTGAAAGAATTGAGGAAAAAATTTAAGCCTTAAATTGCAATATTCAAAGATTCTATGGGCAAAATATTGAATGATGCAGGAAACATCAAAAGAAGATGGAAGGAATACACAGAGTCGCTGTACCAAAAAGAGATGGTTGATCTTCATCCATTTTAGGAGATGGCAGATGATCAAGAACCAACAGTATTTAAGGAAGAAGTTGAAGATGCACTGAAGGAACTGGCAAAGAACAAGGCTCCAGGAATTGATAGAATACCCACTGAGATGTTTCAAGAAATGGATGCCCCATTGGAGGCACTCACTCAGTTATGCCAAGAGATTTGAAAGACAGCTACCTGGCCAACTGACTGGAAGAGATCCATATTTGTACCCATTCCAAAGAAAGATGATCCCACAGAATGTGGAAATTATCAACAATATCATTATTATCACATGCAAGTAAAATCTTACTGAAGATAATTAAAAAACGGTTGCAGCAGTATATTGACAGAGAAGTTCCAGAAATGCAAGCTGAATTCAGAAGAGGATGTGGAACAAGGGATATCACTGCTGATGTCAGGTGCTCTTAGATGAAACCAAAGAATACCAGAAAGATGTTTACTTATGTTTTACTGATTATGCAAAAGCATTTGATTTTGTGGATCATAACAAATTACAGGTAACACTGAGAAGAATGGGAATTACTGAACACTTGATTGTACTCATGAGGAACCTGTACATAGATCAAGAAACTGTTGTTCAAACAGAACAAGGGGAGACTGTATGGTTCAAAATCAAGAAGGGGGTGCATCAAAGCTGTATTCTTTAACCATACTTTTTCAACTTGCATGTTGAGCAAATAATCCAAGTAGCTGGCTTATATGAAGAACATGCCATCAGGATTGGAGGAAGATTAATTAACAACCTGTGATACATAGATGACACAACTTTGCTTGCTGAAAGTGAGGATGACTTGAAGCACTTACTGAGGAAGATTAAAGACTACAGCCTGCAGTATAGATTACACCTCAATATAAAGAAAACAAAAATCCTCACAACTGGTCCAATAAACAGCTTCATAATAAATGGAGAAAAGATTGAAGTTATCAAGGATTTCATATTACTTGTTTCTACAATCAACACCAATGAAAGCAGCAGGCCAGACATCAGACGATGTATTGCATTTTTTTTTTCCCCCAGCAAATCGTCTTCAAAAGACCTCTTTCAAGTCCTGAAGAGCAAAGATGTCTCCTTGAAAACTAAGGTGTGCCTAACCCAAGCCAGGTATTTCAATCGCCTCTTATGCATGTGAGAGCTGGAGAATGAGTAAGGAAAACCAAAGAGTTGATGATGCTTTTTGAGTTGTGGTGTTGGAGAAAAGTTCTAAGAGTACCATGGTCTGCTAAAAGGACCATCAAACCTGTCCTGGAAAAAGTGCAGCTGGAATGCTCCTTGGAATTCGTCAGAGTTCGTGTCATCTACTTTGGTCATGTCAGAAGGAACCATTCCGTGGAGAAGGGTATCATGTTTGGTAAAGTGGAGGGTAAATGAAGAAAGGGAAGGCCCTCAATGAGATGGAAAGACACAGTGGCTGCAATGATGGGCTCAGGTATACCAAGGATCATGAGGCTGGCACAGGACCAGGCAGTGTTTTGTTCTGCTGTGTATAGGGTCGCTATGAGTCAGAGATGACTGACGGCACCTAACAACAACAACAACACAAAAAGTTAGTTGTTTGCTTCTATGTTCTTTCGATTCCAGCTCTAAGATTCTATATTCTTGTTACAAAGATACTATAGTTTTATTTCTATAGATTTATCAATAAAGGAAAGTCCTTAGAAGTAGGAATTTGCCATTTTTGTATTTTTAAATAAGAAATCTTATGGTAATAAACACCAATGGTGACTCTGAATATTTCAGAACAGAAAATCACTCCATAGTCTGTGACCTCTCAGAAGCAGATGGCTTAAGTGTTTCTTCCAAGGTGCCTCTGGGTGAGTTTGAACTGCCATCCTTTTGATTAGTAGCTCAACACACTGTTTTTACTATTCAGGGTCTCTTCCATTAATTAATTTGCTGTTGTCAGGGACTGTTGAATTGGTTCTGGCTCATAGAGACCCTATGTACAACAGAACGAAATACTGCCTGGTTCATCTTTTTGAAGGTCTTTCTCTTTTTCCCTGACTCGCTATTCTACAAAGCATAATGTTCTTTTCCAGAAACTGGTCTTTCTTGATAACATGGGCAAGGTACATGAGACAATGTTGCATCATCCTCACTTCAAGGAATATTCTGGTTGTTCTTCTAAGACAGATTTGCTTGTTTATCTGGAAGTCTGTGGTATTATTCAATATTCTTCACCAACAACATAATTCAAATGCATTAATTCTACTTCTTGTTGCTGTTGCTGTTATGTGCTGTTGAGTCGTTCTGATGCATGGTGACCTTATGTACAACAGAATGAAACATCGCCCAGTTCTGTGCCAGGCTCACGATCCCTAGTATACCTGAGCTGTCGCTGCAGCCACCGTGTTAATCCATTTTGTTGAGGGCCCTTCTCCTCATTTGTTGACCCTCCACTTTACCAAGCATGACATCCTTCTCCAGAGAATGGTCCCTTCTGACAACATGACCAAAGTAGGTGAGACAAAGTCTGGCCATTTTAGTTTCCAAGGAGCATTCTGGCTGAACTTCCTCCAGGACAGATTTTTTAGATCTTTTAGTCCACAGTCCTTTCAGCATTCTTTGCCAACACTGCAACTCAAAAGAATCAACTCTTCTTTAGTTTTCCTTATTAATTGTGCACCTCTCACACACATAAGAGGCGATTGAAAATACCATGGCTTGGGTTAGATGCATCTTAAGTCTTCAAGGAGGTATCTTTGTTCCTCAGTACCTGAAAGAGGTCTTTTGCAATAGATGTGCCCAATGCAATATGTCTTCTGATGCCTTGACTGCTGCTTCCATTGGTGTTGTCTGTAGAACCAAGTAAAATGAAGTCTTTGACAACTTCAATCTTTTCTCGATTCATTGTGATGCTGCTTATTGATCCAGTTGTCAGGACTTTTGTTTTTAATATTGTGGTGTAATCCACACTGCAGACTGCAGTCTTTAATCTTCATCAGTAAGTGCTCACTTTTAGCAAGCAAAGTTTTGTCATCTGCATATCTCAGGTTGTTAATGAGCCTTCCTCAAATCATGATGCCATGTTTTTCATATAGTCCTGCTCCTCCGATTATTTGCTCAGCATACAGACTGAATAAGTATGGCAAAAGGATACAACCCAGATGTATTCCCTTCTTGATTTTAAACCATGAAGTATCCCCTTGTTCTGTTTGAACGACAGCCTCCAAGTCTAAGTAGAAGTTCCTCATGAACACAGTTGTCCAGTTTTTGCATGCATATGAGGTGGTAGAAAATTCCATAGCTTGGGTCAGGAGCATCTTTGCTTTAGAAAACTTTAAAGAGGTCTTTTGCAGTAGATTTTCCCAATGCAATATGTCATTTGCTATCTTGACTGCTGCTTCCTTGGGCACTGATTGTGGATCCAGGTAAAATGAAATCCTTGACAACTTCAATATTTTCTTCCTTTATCATGATGTTGCTTACTGGCCAGTTGTGAAACTTTTTGTTTTATGTTGACATTTAATCCATATTGAAAGCTATAGATTTTAATCTTTATCAGTAAGTGTCAGTAAGAGGTCTTTTGCGATAGATTTGCCCAATGCAATATGTCTTTTGATGCTTTCACTGCTGCTTCCATTGGTGTTGATTGTAGAACCAAATAAAATGAAGTCTGATTCACTGTGATGCTGCTTGTGACCCAGCTGTGAGGAGTTTTGTGTTTATATTGAGGTGTAATCCACACTGCAGACTTGTCCTCTTTAATTCCAGCAAGCAAGGTTGTATCATCTGCATAGTGCAGGTTCTTAATGAGTATTTATCCAATCCTGATATTGCATTCTTTCAGCTTCTCAGATTATATACCCAGAATACAGAGTAAGTAAGTATGGTGAAAAGATACAATCCTGATTCACACTTTTCCTGATTTTAAACCATGTAGTATCTCCTTCTTCTGTTCCAAAGACTACCTTTTGGTCTCTGTAGATGTTTCATATAAATATATTTGTTCTGGAATTACTATTCTTCATAATGTTATCCACAATTTGTTATGATCCATACAGCTGAAATTTTGCATAGTCAATGAGATACAAGTACAAACCTTTTTGGAATTCTCTGTTTTCAGCCAAGATGCATCTGACATCAGCAATGATATCCCATATTCTATGTCCTCCTCTGAATCTGGCTTGAATTACTGCCAGGTCCTTGTCAATGTACTGCTGCAAATATTTTTGAATTATCTCCAGAAAAATTTTAGTTGTGTGTGATATTAATAAGGAGTTCTGGTGGCACAGTGTGTAAGGCATTTGACTTCTAACCAGAAGGTGAACAGTTCAAACCTACCAGGTGCTGCACAGGAAGAAGATGAAGGAATCTTCTATTATAAAGATTTACAAGCTTGGAAACCCAATAGAGGTCACTATGCATTGGAATTGACTTGTTGGCAATGGGTTTGGTTTTGGTTTGGTGATAATAACATTGGCAGTATTTTCTGCATTCTGTTCAAACACCTTTCTTTGGATCTCTTCTAGCTGACTGGGCAGGTAGCTGTCTTAGAAATTTTTGGCACAGACAAGTGAATGCTTCTATTTATTAAAAAATCTTAACTGGAGTTCCAGTAAGATGGTGGAATAGGCAGAAAAAATGTACACAACCTTTTCAACAAAGAAAAGGGAACCAACATAGATACAGAAGATAATCCTGGAACCCTGAGCTTTAAAGGGAACGATACAGAGGTGGACTAAACTCCAAATAGCAGAAGAATTTGCATGAAAATACCAAAAAAGGAAATATATATGGGGCTGCAGTCTGGCAGCGATTCTGATGGCACAGACAGCTTGGATATTGCCGAGTGGTGGTAGGTAATTAACCTAAAAATCAGCCCTGCTAGCCAAGACCTACATGGAGAACTGCTCCGGTGGCTGGGAAATAAAAGGGAAAGCAGAGAAGAGGAAGGTGGGCTGAGCTGTGGACTTTTGCCTGTCCAGAGGGCATAGCCATTTTGAATGTTTACAAGCAGCTTGACAGTTTTGGATATTTAAAATTACAGTGTTCTCCCAGATTCCAGGGACTTAAGAACAGGCTTTGCTTGCTGGGAACCGCAAAGACATGCTGTATGCGCACAGACTACTGAAAAGGTGCAACATTCCCCTTGTTACTCTTTTATCTCACACCCTCGTGGTAAATGGAGGTGTGGCCATTCCTCACTTCCACCTACATTCCAGGCTGGCAGGAATTCCATCCCAGTCTGTGTGCTGTGACGGAGCCTGGTTGCCCTGTCCTGCCCAGATTTTTTTCTTTTTTTTAGTTTGTTTATGTCTGCTTTAAAATTACTACTATTATGACTTTCGTCCTTTTTACTATCATGACTTTCGTCCTTTTTACTATCATTCCTTATTCTTCCCTTCCAAGGTTCTAGTTTTCAGCTTTTTTCTTCTCCCTGTTCCTGGTTCCAAATTTTTTTTTTTTCTTTCTTGTAGGTAATCCCGCTCTTTGGTTTTTCTTTTTGTGTTTTTCCCATGTTTCTCTTCATCATTCTCCTTCCCTAATTTTTTTCTCTTATTGCCCTCTCCCCAGATATTACAGTGTTTTATTCATTTGTTTTTGTTTTTGTTTTTTTCCCTTTTCTCTTTTTTTGGTTACTGTTCCTGTGTGATTACATGGTGTCTTTTTTGGCCATTTGCTTTTACTTTTTTGATGGTTACTCAATTGTTATTTTTGTCTAACTGAGTGGGAGACAGCAACAGTCCCTATAGGACACAACTACACCCACACCTCCTGCAGCTTCACCTACTGAGTGAGAGTCACAACCTCCTTCAGGATTACTATAAACAACCACCAAAAAGCTGCTCTTCACAAACAGTTAACAGAGATCTAAATACAATAATGTCACAAAGTCTTGGCGACAACAGACCATCACAGTCAACACAAAGAAGCAAGATAAAGTGGTAGAAACAAGGGAGCAGGATACAGACCCAGAACACATCCCTGAGGAAGAAACAGCATTGGAACTCCCTGATAAGGAATTCAAAAGAATTACATTTAGGTATCTTCAAAAGACTGAGAGATCAAGAAAAACACAGACAGATCCCTAGAAGAATTCTGAAAGAAAATACAAGAACAAAATGACAAAATAAATGAAAAATCAGAAATGATTCTAAGTCTACAGATAGAAATCCAGAAGATTAATACTAAATTGTCAGGAAGAGTAGAACTGATGCAATGGAAGACAGAATTAATGAGATTGAAGACAAATACCTGAATACTCGTTTGGAAACAGAATAAAAAAAAAAAAAAAAAACGATCAAAACAAAATGAAAAAGCCTGAGGATCCTGTGGGATATCATGAAAAGGAATAACCGATACGTCACTGGAATTCCAGAACAGAAAGTGAAAAATAAAACCACTGAGAAAATTGTCCAAGATTTGTTGGAAGACAACTTCCCTGATATGATGAAAGATGAGAATATATCCATTCAAGAAGTCCAGGTAACCCCAAACAAGACAGATCCCAAAAGAAAATCACCAGGCATATCATCATCAAGCTCATCAAAATCAAAGACAAAATCCTGACAGCAGCATGGGAAAAACATAAAGTTATTTACAAAGGACAACCAGTAAGAATCGGCTCTGATTTCTCAGTGGAAACCATGCAAGCAAGAAGGCAATGGGATGGTATATATAAAATCTTGAAAGAGAAAAATTTTCAACCAGGAATTATATATCCAGCAAAATTATCCCTTAAATGTGGTGGTGAAATTAGGAGATTCCCAGATAAGCAGAAACTAAGGGAATTTGTTAAAACCAGACCAACCTTACAAGAGATACTAAAGGGAGTCCTTTGAACAGAGAACCAAAAATAGCAAACAACAACTGACCTTTAATACAAAAGATGACATAACCCAGAAACCACAGACATATCCAAAGTAAAATAAACTTACAAGATTCCAAACAGGGAACCAGAGGATAATTACAAACTAAAAAGCGGGAAAATACTGTGCAGTTACAGAACTTCTAAATGCTGAGGAAGCCAAGGGAGTTTCAAGATAGAATGCCCTACTCCAAACTTGGGGAGAAAATTATAAATCATAGTGTAACCTCAAAGAAAAATGATAAACCTTCATATCACAACAAAAAAGAGGACAAGCACAAATATTCAGTAAATACTAAAACAACAGCAACAAAGGAAGTGATAACATGATTCATAAACATAATGAGCTCAGCACAGATAATAATATGGGACAAAGAAACAAGGGACACCATGAAAAAACATGTAACAAAATGATAGCAACCAATTCATACTTGTTGATAATTACACTGAATGTTAATGGATTAAATGCACCACTCAAGAGATGGAGAGTTGTAGACTTAATAAGAAAACAAAACCCATAAATATGCTGACTACAAGAGACACACCTTAGAGACAAAGACAAAAATAGACTAAAAATTAAAGGTTGGAGAAAGATATATCAAGCGAATGGCAACCATAAAACAGCAGGAGTAGCAATATTAATTTCTGATCAAATTGACTTTAAGACAAAAACTACCACATGAGACAAGGAAGGACATTATATAATGATTAAAGGATCAACTGAACATGAAGATATAACCATAATAAATATCTATGGACCCAATGAAAGAGCCCTTAATAGATAATCAGACTTTAAAAGAGTTGATAGATGACTCTACAGTCATAGTGGGAGACTTTTAATACACCACTTTCATTGAAATATAGAACTGGAAAGAAACTCAACAAAGATGCAGAAGAGTTAAACAATACAATCCACCAACTTGACCTTATAGATACTACAGAGCACTTCGTCCAACAACAGCACAATATACATTCTTTTCCAATGCACATGGAACATTTTCCATGATAGACCATATTTTAGGCCATAAAACAACTCTTAATAAATTTTAAAAAACTGAAATGCTGCAAAGCATCTAATCTGATCACAATGCTATCAAATTAGAAATCAAGTATAGGAAGATCAATGGAAAAAGAGTAAACACATGGAAACTGAACAACACCCTCCTTAAGAAAGACTGGGTAAGAGAAGAAATAAAAAGTGAAACTGAAAAATTCCTTGAATCAAATGAGAATGAAAACACAACATACCAAAATCTTTGGGACATAGCAAAAGCAGTGATGAGAGGCCAATTTATAGCACTAAATGCACACATCAAAAAAGAAGAAAGAGCCAAAATCCACAGTTTAAATCTACATCTCCAACAATCAGAAAAGGAACTGTTAAGAAAAGCCTACAGTCACCAGAAAGAAGGAAATAATCAAGATGTGAGCAGAAATCAATGAAACACAAAATAGAAAGACAATAGACAAAAATCAACAAGACCAGAAGTTGGTTTTTTGAAAAAATTAATAAAATTGACAAACCACTGGCAAATTTAACAAAGGAAAAGAGGGAGAGAATACAAATAACACAAGAAATGAAATGGGTGACATCACAACAGAACCAACTGAAAGAAAAAGGATAATATTAGAACTGTATGTACTCCAACAAATCTGAAAATCTGGAAGAAATGGACAGATTTCTAGAAACACACCACTTACCTAAACTAAAACAGACTGAAGTGGAAAAGTTTAACAAATCCATAACAAAAGAAGAAATTGAACAGGTCATCCCAAAATTACCAATAAAAAGAAGTCCTGGCCCAGACGATTTCACTGGAGAATTCTACCAAACATTCAGAGAAAAACTAACACCAATCCTACTCAAACTATTCCAAAACATACGAAAGGATGGACTCCTCCCTAATGCATTTTATGAAGCAACCATAACCTTTATACCAAAAGCAAGCAAAGACATCACTCAAAAGGAAAACTACAGACCAATATCCCTCATGAATATAGATGCAAAAATCTTCAACACAATCCTAGCCAATAGACTCCAACAACATATTGCGAAAATCATTCATTATGACCAAATAGGGTTCACATCAGGTATGCAAGGACGGTTCAACGTTA
>NW_006922148.1:802685-816657 GCF_000298275.1 Orycteropus afer afer | reverse complement strand
CCTCAAGAAAGCATAAGAAACCTATATAAATGGAAGAACATATCATGCTCATGGATAGGAAGATTGAACATTATGAAAACGTAATTCTACCCAAAGCAATCTATACATTCAACGCAATCGCAATCTAGATCCCATGAACGTTTTTTAATGGTATGGAAAAACCAATTACTAACTTTATATGGAAAGGAAAGATAAGGAAAGATAGTGTATTCCTTGGATAAGGAAAACACTATTGAAGAAGAAGAACAAAGGAGGAGATCTCACACTGCCAGATGTCAAAACCTACTACAGAGCCACAGTAGTCAAAAATGCCTGGTTTTAGTACAATGACAGACACACAGAACAATGGAATAGAATTGAGAACCCAGTAATAGATCCGTTGACCTATCGTCAGCTGATCTTTGACAAAAGGCCTAAACACATTAAATGGAGAAGAGAATGTTTAATAAATGGTGCTGACCAAACTGGATATCCATGTGCAGCAAAATGAAATAAGATCTTTTTCTCAGGTATATAGTAGAGCTCACAAGGGACAAGGTTGTAGTCACTTCTTGGTCACAGCAGCTACCCAGAAGGAGCAAGTAGTTGAACCCGTGGGTTCAGGACCATAGTCACAGGGGACATCAAGCTCAATAGGCATAACTTACTACAAAAACATTGTTTCATCTCCTACTTTGGTGAGTAGTGACTGAGATCTTAAAAGCTTGCAAGCAGCCATCTAGATACAATTGTGGGTCTCTCCTCATCCAGAGCAAAGAAGAATGAAGAAAACCAAAGAGTCATGGAAACAATTAGTCCTAGCAAGTTGTACACCATGTGATCCACAGCCTATATGACTATGAGACCAGAACTCAATGGTGCCCGGCTACTACTGTCAACCACTCAGAGGGTTATCTATGTAGGAGATCCTGGATAGAGAGGGAGAACAGTGTGGAACAAAACTCAAAAAATCATTTGGGGAAAAAAAAATGGGGACCAGGTTTGCTGGTCTGATAGAACCTGGTGGAACCACTGAGACTATGGTCCCTAGCTGCCCTTCAGGTCTGTAATTGAGCCCACATCCGTGGCTTCCAGCTAAACAAAAGACAGGCATGTGAGTGGAACATTTACCTCAGGTAGATATACTCCTTGGAGAACACAATCATGGGAGAAAGAAGGGCTGTTGATGCATAAGGAGACAGCTCAGGGGGCAGGAGTGCATGGAGGGATAGACACAGGGAAGAGGTAACTATCGGGAGAAAGTGGGAGGGGAGCTGTTGCACTGGAGTAAATTGTAGTCAATGTCATGAGACAAAGTGTATGTGAACTGGTATATGGAAAGTGAATTTGCTCTATAAACTTTCACCCAAATCACAATTAAAAAAAAAAAAAACACAACTACCAATGCGATTAATTAAATGTCAAATGTCTGGATTGGAACTAAGGCTGAAAGAGGAATAAAACAAATCTTTATTGAGCATCTAAAAAAAAAAAAAAATGAACATAGTTCCAAAGTTAAGTCAATATTATTAGCAAGTTCTTCTTTTCCCCTCCCCTTTCTCCCACTATCTCATTTGAAGTCCTTTTATTCCTGGTTATATGAATAAGGTAAATAGAAAACTTATTCAACTTTTAATTATTCTCATTTTTTTTTGAAATTTTGCTGTATTTACTTTGTTAGAGCATCCACTGTTTATCAAACTATTTCTCTAATATTGACCATTTAGTGTTAGTTCTACAGGTAACACAAAAGCAATGCTTACCACCAGTCCTTACATAAAAATCTCTCTTGCCTGAAGAAAAATGCAGAACAAATTTCAAATTCTGATGGAAACCAGAATGTCTGGATGGAGGCTGGATGAACCCCAAGAGGATTATCCTCAAATAATCTTTAATCTTTAAATCAAAGGTCTTTTTAAAGCCAAACAACATTTTGCTTAAACAGGGAAGAATGTCTGCCTTGAGCACTGTACTCTTTCACGATCTATCTGCATGGGATCAAACTGACAACAGCACCTCAACAGATTAGACAGGAACCTTCAGGACCAGTCAGTTCATGTTAATTCATGAGGAACAACTCAAAAAAGGAGGGTGAGAATGGTTGCACAACTCGAAGAATATAATCAATGTCACTTTTACATTGTACATGCATGTGTACAAACTGTTGGGTTGGTTTACATTCTGCTGTATTTATTCTCAACAAAAAAAATAAAATAAATTACTTTTAAAAAATCTCTTTCATTTTTTTGGTTGTCTAAAGCTTGTTCTTTAAATAGATTCCTCAGGAAAAGTTCCAAGGAGCAATATCTCCTGGCTTCTTGAATGGTCGTAAGAGTTTGTGGTCTTTACACTCGAAGGTCAATTTGGCTGGATGTAAAATCCATAGTTCACCATTTTCTTTCCTTCACCATTTTAAATGTTACCCCATTTATCTTATGGCACAAAGTACTGATTATGACAGTGTGATTTTACTACTCTGGTAAGTTAATAAATTTAATAGATTCTCTCTCAGTGTCAGCCATTTTGAAATGATTTCCCTAGATATGCACTGTTGTCTTTCAATACATAGTTTCAAATAGTCTTTTATTTTAGGTATATTTCTTTTTGCTTTTAATTGTGATTTATGTGAAAGTTACAGGGCAAATTCGTTTTCCATTCAAAAGTCCATACACATTTTGTTTCATGACACTGAATGCAATCTCCATAATGAACAGGACTTAGTTAGGTACCTTTGTTTGTTCTATTGCTTTAGTTTTCCTTTTTGGGATTCCTATTACATTTGTATTGAATCATCTTTGTCTAATTTAGGTATCTTTTGGATCCTTCAGATCTTTGTTTATTAAAAAAATTTTCCTTTCTATCTTCTGTCTCTTTTGAGGCATTATCATAACTGTTTTTCTGTTTCTTCCAGTTTAGTCTACATTTCTGAGATTATTTTCTTTTAGGAAGAAGGGGTGAATCATGAATATTTTTCTAGCTTCATGGCTTAGAGCTCTCTCTTGTGTTCCTAAAGTGATAAACTATATGGTGTCATACATTGAAATGTTGTTCCTCTGTTCCCTTTCTTTACTTTTCTTTGTACCTTTTCTTTTCCCCATTGTCTCTGAACTGCTGAAATTAGAGTTTACTTCCAGTAGTTTCTTCTCAGTGTAGGGTCATGGAAGAGAATTTCAGTTTATTTTCAAAATTTTATATGGCTAAATATAACCAGAACATTCTTTAGAAGAGAGGATGGTGAGACTTTAGCTCACTTACTTTGGACCATCAGGGAAGACCAATCACTAGAAAAGGACATCGTGGTTGGTTAAGTGGAGGGTTAGTCAAAGTGGGAGATGCCCTCAGGAAATGCACTGACACAGTGATCTCAAACATAGATTATGAAGATGGCACAGGATTGGGTAATGTCTTATTCTGTTAAACATAAGGTCATCATGGGTTGGAGGCCACTTGACAGCAATTAACACCAACAGCACCAACAATATATGGCTAAGAAAGTTCTAGTACTATGTAACACTTTACAGATGATTTATATTCAACTATGAATTGCATCTTGCATTATTCCTGACAATAGTTTTGGTTGCTATTCTCAGATTGGCCTGCATGGTCCAGTGAGACAGTGTTGCCAGTTCCTATTGTCAGAGTTTTTAGAATCCCATCTGTCTTTCTTCCACATTCTCCCACATAAATGCTGATGCCATAAGGGTCCTGGTTCATAGTATGCCCTACCTGCTCATACATAGGGATGCCTGAAGGGAAGCCTTATTACCTGCTTTTTTTGTTGTGTGTGATTTTCTTTTTTCTTTTACAGAGCAAATTCACTTTGTATACAGCAGCTCACATACACTTTGTCTCATGACATTGACTACAATCTACCACAATGCAAGAGCTCCCCTTCTACCTCCTCCCCATAGATACCTCTTCCCTGTGTCCTTCCCTCCATGCATTCCTGCCCCCTGAGCTGTCTCCCTGTGCATACACAGCCATTCTATTCTCCCATGATTGTTCTCTCCAAGGAGTTTATCTACCCAATGTAAATGTTCACCTCATATACCTGTCTTTTGTTTGGCTAGAAGCCAGATGAGTGGGTTCAACTCCAGACCTGATCGGTAGCTAGGGGCCATAGTCTCAGTGGTTCTACCAGGCTCTATCAGATCAACAAATCTGCTTTTTTTTTTTTTTTTTTAAAATGATTTTGAGTTTTGTTCCACATTGTTCTCCCACTCTATCCAGGATCTCCCACAAAGATCTCCCTCCACATGGTTGACAGTGGTAGCCAGGCACCATCTAGTTCTTCTGGTCTCATAGTCGTATAGGGTGAGGATCACATAGTGTACCAGTCACCTGGACTGTTTCCATGAATCTTTGGTTTTCTTCATTCTTCTCTGCTCCTGGTGAGGAGAGACCCATTGCTGCATCTACATGGCTGCTTGCAAACTTTTAAGATCCCAGTAACTACTCACCAAAGTAGGATGTGGAACAACGTTTTGTGTAGTATGTTATGCCAATTGAGCTTGATGTCCCCTGTGACTATGGTCCCGAGCCCAGGTGCAACTACTCACTCTCTCTGGGTAGCTGGCTGTGGCCAAACAGTGACTACAACCTTGTCCCTTGTCAGCTCTACTATATACCTGGGAATTCTTACAGAACATAACAATACACTTGCAGAAACATTGTCTGCAACCCTATACATAGTTTTGGGCACACTCCCCTCTGCATAAACATACCTAATAATTTAACCTGTCCACCCATCTATCTACCCATATACCCATGTTTGCCTTCACCGACAATGCAGTACTGTATGTGCAAAAGGGTTCACCTCTGTTGTCTGCACCTCCCATGAACCTCTCTATGTCTTCCTCTTCCTCAATGCCACTGTCTTTATCACTCACATTTGGTGCACTGCTTTTCTTTTGACCCAAATCAATACTTGTCTCTACCTATGTAACAGTGTTCCCTCTCCTCACCTCCCAGCCCTGATAACCAACAAAGAAAATTTCCTTCTATATATATAACCTAGGAGCTCTGGTAGTGTAATGCCTAAGGCACTTGACTGGTAACCAGAAGGCTGGTGGTTCAAACCCACCAGCCACTCCTCGGAAGGGAGGTTGGGCAATCTACTTCCGTAGAGATACCGCCTTGGAAACCTATGGAGGGGTTGCTATGAGTTGGGTCCAAATCGACGGCACATAACAACAACACAACAATATATAAACCTCTCCTTGACTTTTTACAGTAACAGACTAATACAGTATTTGTCCTTCTGTGTTGACTTATTTCACTCAGCATCATGTCCTCCAAGTTCATCCATGTTATATGGTGTTTTGCAGATTCTATGTTATTCTTCAAGGTTGCATAGTATTCCATTGTATGTATGTATCATAGTTTGGTTATCCATTCTTCAGAGGATGAACACCTACCCTGTTGCCATCTTTTGGCTATTGTAAATATTGCTGGGATGAACATGGGTGTGAATATATCTGTTTTTGTCCTGAATCTCACTTCTTGGGCTATTACCTACTTTTGCTGTAGATGTGGACTATGTAGTGAAGTTGCTCTGATTTTATGATTCCATTGGACTCAAAAATTTTATGATGCCATTTTTCCAGAATCCTAGAGAGGATTTTTTTTTTCTGTAATTTATGTATTTTTAGATTCCAAGTAATTCTAAGCTTTTGAAATAGTTCATTTTTTTTAAAACTTCAGAATACATTAACAAAATTAAAACTAACAAGAGACTATCTTAAAAGAAAAATACTTATAATGATCATATTCAATAATAAGAAAATATATTTATTCTGCTAAAAGCTACCTTATATCAACAAGACAGCATTCCAAAGATAATCTTCCCATTGTCTTTAGATTTTCTTGAAGTTCTCGTAGACAGTTAATATTCACTACTAGTTCCACACCCACATCATACAGCAAGACCTATGAAGATAATAGCTTTTAAGTTTATGGAAAGACAACATTTAAAAATTTTTGTTTGCCAAAAAACAAAAACAAAAACCACAAAATCCCAAAGAAGTCAACTTATAGCTGGCTGAGAAATAAGATGAATGAAATAACAAAT
The DNA here is from genome assembly GCF_000298275.1 of Orycteropus afer afer. Lineage (NCBI taxonomy): Eukaryota > Metazoa > Chordata > Mammalia > Tubulidentata > Orycteropodidae > Orycteropus > Orycteropus afer. The sequence goes on along the minus strand of NW_006922148.1, from coordinate 810,608 downwards.
TAAAAACAAATAGGACATTAAAAAAAGGGGGGGGATATTGATAAGAAAATAAAGCAGAACTGTAAACATACATTTTTTGCAAACTAAAAAGCATAATAAAAAATAAGAAAATCCATTCACTTTCACAATTATATTTTTAACTCGTCATTTACCTCCACCAATGTATCTGTAAGCATTCTGATGATCTGGCCTCTTCGCCACTGATTTTTATCAGGGATCTTAACAGCACAATGCATGTCATTTTCCCATTTAATAGGTTCCCACTTTGAATTTTCATAAGCAGCTACCATTTTTTCTTCTAAACTAAATAAAGATAAAAAATATTTAACTTTAAAATCTTTTCTTACAGTTCTCTGACCACATTTCTTCTATTTTCCCTCATTGCTCATTCCACTCCAGCTAAACTTGATACCTTGTGTTCCCTCTGCCAGACAGACTTCCCCCAGGTATCCACATGGTTTATTCCCTTTCCTCCTTCAATAGCTACATTTAAAACTGACCTCACTGACTCAATGAGGCCATCTTAGGTCACCCTAAAATTGTCTTCTTCCCTAATTTGCTTCATTTTTCTCTGTTGTCCTTATCATCATCATATGCCACACTGAATATTTTGTTTGTTGTCACACTCTGTACTGGAATTTAGCTCTGAGTGCAAAGACTTGTCTATGTTTTCACCACTGTACTCAACACCAAGAAAAAATGGCTGTTACATAATTGGTTTTCAATAAAGATTCATGGAATGAATGAATTGAGCAGTAAAAGCAACAAGATAGCATTTTTTTATACATTTACCTAGCTTTTTACTATTTTTTCTACTTTTAATATTCTAAATTTAAGACTTATAGATGTTTAAAATAAAATTCAGAAAGAAGAATAAAACCACATGCAGTATATGTTATTTTATATTATACCTATTAAGTAAGTTTTCTGTTAATAACCACTGGACATAAATCTTCTCAGGAGAGATAACATTACAGATATGCACAGGTAGTTCCTTATTATAAAATGACTGGAAATTCTCATTAGGTAAAGATTTTGTAGACACAGGCTTTAACTTGTTTACTTCATTTGAAATAATTTCTTCTGGAGAAGGATCCCACACTTCACTATGCTTTTTGGAATTATCTTTAATGGTGTATCTGAAAAAATAACAAAACCTGTTGATAAAAATAATAGTGTGCAAAATACTTGTATTTGCTTTTCTTAGATCTAGAGATAAACAAGATTCACTCCTTCCCAGTTCTGATATTGATATCTTATCTTAGTCCTGTTTTTTTAAGCAAAAATAAAGAGTACTTAACAAAACTAAACCAAGCACAAGAATTTTTAAGAACTAAACTGAAAATCAAGCTTTCTATTTTAAAAGTTTTAAAAACCAACTATGCTCACAATTTTACCTTTTCCAACTAGTATCTTGTACTTAAAAAAGGAACAGAAGAGTTATTCAGATTATTTGATGATGTAAATACTTCTAGGCTGGCGGTTCAAACCCACCAGCCTCTCCTTGGAAGAACACTGTGCAATCTACTTCTGTAGTGATAACACCTCAGAAACCTAAGGAAGGGGGTCCCTAAGAGTCGGATCTGACTCAACAGCAGTGAGTTTTTTTTAATACTTCTACTTGGCCCTAAAGCATCAATCCTTTTTCTAATAAGAATACCAAACCATACCAAACTCACTGCCATTGCGTCAATTCTGACTCAGAAACCCCCATTGGGTTTCCAAGGCTGTAAATCTTTACTGAAGCAGACCACTTCATCTTTCTTCTGCAGAGTAGCTGGTGGGTTTGAACCACTGAACTTTTGGTTAATAGTCAAATTTCTTAACCACTACACCAACAGTGTGCCTTGCTAATAAGAATACAAGAGAAAAACAACTATTAAAATGCATTAAGAAGTAAATCACTGAATGAAGTGTTAGAATATCTAATAAGTTAGATTACCTCAGACTCTAACTGCAGATAGTTAGGTACTATTTTTCATTTCTATAGAATAAAAGAAAAAAAAAATTTAATTCTATCACAATAAGCTGAGATTTAAGATTACTACTAAAAATTTTTGTTGCTAAAGCCAATGGACAGTTTTCATATCTTATATCTCTCAGCATTAGCAACTCTTTTCTTCTTGAAATGTTCTTCTTTTGGTTCCTGGTTTTCCTTAAGTCTTATGGTCTTGTTCTACTATCTTTTGGCTTCTCTTTCTTTCCCATAAGTGATAATCCTTAGGGTTGCATCTTCATCAAGGGAGGTTGAGATGAATAATGAGAGGGATAAATTCATTCATTTTCATGGCCTCATTTAAGGCATTTAAATGCATATTATTATATTTATATGTGTTAACTCCTCTCTGTACCACCTAACCATATCTCTCATCTGAGCTCCAGATTCATAGATTCATTTCCTCCATTTAATAGTATTTACTGAACACATACTATGAGTCATGCAAAGTACAAGGTGCCATAGATCAAGCAGTGAACAAAACAGGCAGAATTTCTCTGATCATGGAGTATATTTTCTAGTTTATTAAAAGACAAGTACATAATTGCTAATTACATAGATAATAAATTATGAAACAAACAAGAACTGCCAAGGCAAAGAACAAGGTCACAGGCTAACAAAATCTCATTTAGTGTGGGGTTTGGGAAAGGTTTCTCTGATCAATATTTCATCTGAGATTTAAAAAGAGTAAGTAGGAACTAGCTAGGTATTCCAGGAACTGAAAAAAAAAAAAATCATGTCTATTATTATTTGAAGATACACATCTTTAATTTATGACAGTCAACTGAAAGCTGTGGAGAAACAACTAAAAACAGTAAAACAAAGACTTTAATCAATAAGCCAATGATGGAGATAAAATTGAATTATATCAAACAGTCAATATACAAAACAAAAGAAAAAGGGAAAAAAAATTAAACAACTAACAGATTGGAATAATTGAAAACAACTGGTTTGATCATAAATTAAATCTAAGCAGATCAATGAATATATTAGATGTACATGGTTAAAACATCCCAATTATAAGGCAGACATCATCAGAGATAAAAAAAAATCAAAATCCAACAACATGCTATCTATTAAAAACTCACTTTAAATATAAAGACATAGATAGGCTAAAAATAAAGAAATGGAAAAAACATACCATGCAAACACTAATCAAAAGAAAGTGGGAGTAGCTATACTAACCCACAAAGTAGATTTTAGCACAAGGCATGTTACCAAGAATATAAAAAACGTGTATTAAATAATGATGAAAAGGTCAATTTACAAAGTAGACATAATAATTCTAAATATGTATGCACTAAACAACTGAATTTTAAAATATGTGAAGGAAAAAGTGATAGAACTCAAAGGAGAAATAAACAAATCCACAATTATAGTTGGAGACGACAACCTCCCTCTTTCAGTAATCAATAAAAATATATAGATAAGAATAAATAAATAACCATATAGAAGAACCTCAACCAACCTGACCAACTGAGAAGTAGAATACATATTCTCTTCAAGAGGACATAGAACATTCATCCATATAGACCATATTCTGAATCAGAAAACAAATCTCAACACATTTAAGAAAATTCAAATTAAACAAAATGTTCACTGAGCTCAATAGAATTAAACTACAAATCAGTAAGACATGTCTAGAAAATTTCCCCAAAATATGGAAATTAAGTAACATGCTTCTAATTAATTATGGGTTAAAGAAAGTGTCACAAGGTAAATCAGAGAATATTTTGAATTGAATAAAAATGAAAATTCTGCATATTAAAATGTGTGGAATGTAGCTAAAGCAATTCTAGGAGGAATATTAGAGCATTAAATGCCTATATTAGTAAATAAGAAAAGTTTTAATAATCTAAGTTTCTACCATAAGAATCTATTAAAAAGAAGAGCAAATTCAACCCACCACAAATAGAAGAAATAAAAAGTAGAATCAGTGAAATTGAAAATAATAAAACAACAGTGAAAAATAAATGAAACTAAATTTTGATTCCTTTAAAAGATTAAGAAAATTGTAAAAACCCTGCCAGACACATCAAGAGCAACAGAAGACACAAATTACCAAGATCAGGAATGAAAGAAAGGAAATCATTCTAGAATGTAGAGACACAATAAGGGCATATTATAAACAACTAGGTGGTGTAGTAGGAGCTCTGGTAGCATAGTGCCTAAGGCACTTGACTGCTAACCAGAAGGCTGACGGTTCAAACCCACCAGCCACTCCTCGGAAGGAAGGTTGGGCAATCCTACTTCTGTAGTGATACTGCCTCGGAAACCCAAGGAGGGGTCGCTATGAGTCAGGGCCAACTCGACGGCAAATAACAATAACAATAACAGGTGGTGTAGTGGTTAAGGCATTTGGTTGATAACCAAAATGTAGGTGGTTTGAACCCATGAGCTGCTCTGCAGAAGAAAGATGGTGTGATGTGCTTCTGTAAAGATTTACAGCTTTGGAAACCCAATGGGTGTCACTATGAGTGAGAACTGACTCAATGGCAGTAAGTAGGGCTTTTGGTTTGTATGCTAATAAATTCTGTAACCTAGAAGAAATAGGTAAATTCACTGAAAGACAGTACCACAGATCACTTAAGAAGAAATATGTCACTTGACTAGCCCTATAACAATTTAAAAAATCAGATTTTAGTTAGGTTTTTTTTTTTTTTCCTAAACTCTTCCAACAAAGAAAACTCTAGGCTCAGATGACTTCACTGTTAGAGTCCACCACACATTTAAGGAAGAAATTAATACCAGCTCTACACAAACTTTTTTCAGAAACAGAAGAAAATTCTCATCAGATCTGCATAATCCTGATAATATTACAAGTAATGAAACAACAGACTAATATCCCTTGTTAACAAGGAACCATCAACAGAATATAAGCAAATCAAATCCAGCTATATACAAAAAGGGAAATAAATCATAATCAAGTGGGGTTTATCCCAGGTATGCAACTTAAAAAAAAAAATCAATTGCTGTTATTTCCCATATCTAAAGACTAAAAATGAAAAACTAAATTATCACTGCAATAGTGATGAAATAACTTGGAAATGGAGGTGGTGACAGTTGCACAACATGATGAACCTAACTATTGTCACTGAATTATTTATGTAAAAAAAATGTTAAATTGGTAAACGCTTAAAATAAATCATCACAACAGATGCAGAAATATCTTAGACAAAATATTTTCAACAAACTAGGAACAGGAGGGAAGGTTCTCTACCTGATAAAGTACATGTACAAAAACTTACAGCTAACATACTATTTAATGGTGAAAGACTGTTTCCCCCTAACACTGAACAAAGGAAGGATGCTTGCCTGCTCTCACCACTCCTATTCAACATCCTACTATAGATCCTAGTCAGTGCAATAAGGCAAGGAAAAAAAAAAAAAAAAGATTCAAAGGGCAGAATTGAACTGTCTTTATGCACAGATGGCCTGCCTGTCCATATAGATCCCCACAGAAATCTACCAAAAAAGCTAAAACTAATTAAGAACTTTAACAATGTCATAGGATGTAAGGTCAAAAGCAACTCTATCTCTATATGCTACCAATGAATAATTAGAAATTTAAGCTTTTACAAATGTGCCATTTATAAGAGCATACTAAACATGAAATTCTTAGGGATTTGTATAATAATATATATCCAAGATGTGCATGTTAGAAAGTACAAAACATTAATGAGAGAAATCAAAGAAGACAAACAAAAAGAGAGATATACTGTGTTCATGGTCTGGATGACTCAATATTATCACAATGTCAATTCTCCCCAAAATGATCTACAGATTAAATGCAATCTCAATAAATATCATGGAACTTTTTTTGTAGACATTGACAAGCTTATTTTTATATTTATATAGAATCCAAAAGGACTTAAAAATAGCCAAAACAATTTTGAAAATGAATAAAGTTGGATGACTACTTTACCTCATTTCAAGACTTACAAGCCCATACACATTTATGTTCCACTGATTTTTGACAAGGGAACCAAGGTAATTCCAAGGAGAAAGCCTAATCTTTTCAACAAATGGTACTGAAACAATTGGACATGCATTTTTTTTTTTTAAATGGGACCTATACCTTTCACAATATATCAAAATTAACTCAAAATGTATGCCAGACCTAAAAATCTAAAACTGTAAAACCTCCAGAAGAAAACATAACAGAAAATCTTTATAACCTGTGTTAGAAAAAGATTTCTTAGTTACAACATAAAAAGCTCAAATCATAAAAGAAAAAATATTGGTGAATTAAAATTAATCAAAATTAAAATGTTCTACATTAAGAAAATGAAAAGACAAGCCACAGATAAGAAAAAAATATCCACAATGCATCTACTTAATGAAAGTCTTATATCTAAAATGAGCTCTGATGGCGTAGTGCCTAAGTCATTTGCCTGCTAACTAGAAGGCTTGTGGTTCAAAACCACCAGCCACTCCTCGGAAGGAAGGTTGGGAAATCTATTTCCATAGTGAGACCTCCTCAGAAACCCAAAGAGGGGTCGCTGTGAGTCAGATACAACTTGATGGCAGTGAATTTGGTTTGGTTTCTTACAACTCATTAAGAAAATAAGCAATACAATAAAAAGCACAAACATTTTAAAAGATAATTCCCCAGGAAAGAGAAACAGATAGCAAATAAGTACATGAAATTATTCTCAACATCTTTAGTCATTAAAGAATGCAAACTAAAATCATTATGAAATAACACGCTCCATTACCAAAACCAAAAACCAAACAGGAAGCATGTTAGGACAAGAAGGAGGAGCATTATCACACATTAAGCATGTGGTTATAATCCTCTGCTGGGTATCACTGATTCTTCATCTTACATTTACAGGCATTATAAATAGTTGCCATACTGGCTTTTCTGAGGGCTGTATGTGTGAATCTGTTAGCAGAGTTCTTGGGAACCACTCCATTGCACTAGACTTTATTGTGGAAGAAATGTTTTGTCTTGACCTCAAACGTTCCAAGTCGTCCTCACCCCCACCTTGCCCTCTGGCTTCTGGAGCTGCTTCAACCACTGACGTGCCATGGGTGGTATGTATAAGCACAATGGCTTAAGCCTGGATATCTTTGAAAGCATCCACTTAAACACAGCAAAACGCCTACCCCCCCAATTCTCTTTTCCATGGGTATAGGGGATTGTCTAAGCAGACAGACATTCAACATAGAAATAAGATGCCAGTCTACTTTTCTTAGAAACATCCTCAATTCCTAGGAGCCATTTTCTTGATTCCAGAGTCCCTTATGGATGGAGGTAAAAGCCACTCTCCTCTCTCATTACACTAAAGACTGCAAGTATCTTTCCCTCTATATTTCCTAGTCTAGGAACAAGGAAGATGTCCAAATCTATATCCTAAACAGATATCTAATGGGGGATGATGTGACAGCTTCACTTCTTGTAAGTACCCTAAATAGCTGAGTAATTCTCTTATAGCAGGCTATTACTTACCCTCCCCATCTTGCTGGAGAGAAGAGCCACTGGACTCTGCACAAGGGTGGTAACTACAATGGTGGCAGTGGCAATTTCCTCTCCACACCACCCCTCCCTCCAACTCAGAGATGGTGGAGGGAATGGGTAGTATGGTCATGGTAGCATATATGTGATCAACTCAAGGTCTGGACAGGATGTCTGGCCCCAACTTAGAATGTGGAATACTGAGTATGTTTTAATCTGTATCTTTGCACCTGAGGCCAAGTTCAAAGGAACACAAGTTAAGTGCTCAATTGCTAAACTGAAGTACACACACATACTTATTGGGGATTTTATAAAAATATTTACCAATAAAAGGTGGATTATATGAATAGGATATTTTATACACACACACTTATAGTTATTTAATTTCACTTTATAGATACATATAGGAGTATAGATACATAATACTCCTACATGTGTATGTGTGTGTGTGTGTGTGTGTGTGTGT
>NW_006922148.1:794844-796991 GCF_000298275.1 Orycteropus afer afer | reverse complement strand
GAAAACTAGAACCTGGGAAGGAAAGAATAAAGAATAGTAATAAAAAGACCAAAAGAAGAAGAATTTCAAAACAGACTAAATAAATAAATGAGAAAAAAAAAATCTAGGCAGGGGAGGGCACCCAGGCTCCATTCAAGCACACAGACTAGGATGGAATTCCTGCTGGCCCAAAAGGTGGCTGGGAGTGAGGTACAGCCACACCTCCATTCACCAAGAGGATGTGGGGTATAAGAGTAACAAGGGCAATATCACACCTTTCAAGTCTTCGTGTCTTAATGTCCTTGTGGTTCCCAGGAAGTGGAGCCAATTCTTAAGTCCCCGGAATGTGGAAAAGGCTGTTTCTTTAAATATCCAAAATGGTCGAAAAACTTGTAAATATTCAAAATGGCTATGCCCTCTGGACAGGCAAAAGTCCACAGCTCAGACTGTTTCCCTCTTTGCTCCCTCCCCTTTTACTCACCAGCCATCAGTGTGCAGTCCTCTGTGTAGGCCCTGGCTAGCATGGCTGATGTTCAAGTTAATTATTTTCTTTTCTTTTTTTTTATTAATTATGATTTGGGTGAAAGTTTACAGAGCAAATTCACTTTCCATACAGCAGGTCACACACACGTTGTCTCATGACATTGACTACAATTTACCCCAATGTAACAGCTCTCCTCCCACTCTCTCTCGATAGTTCTCTCTTCCCTGTGTCCATCTCTCCATGCACTTCTGCCCCCTGAACTGTCTCCCTGTGCATAAACAGCCCTTCTTTATCATGATTGTTCTCTCCGAGGAGTATATCTACCTCAGGTACATGTTCAACTCATATGCCTGTCTTTTGTTTGGCTGGAAGCCACAGGTGTGGATTCAATTCCAGACCTGAAGGGCAGCTAGTGACCATACTCTCAGTGGTTCCACCAGGCTCTATCAAACCAGCAAACCTGGTCCTGATTTTTTTTTCCCCAAAGGATTTTGAGTTCCTCTTTGTTGTCTGCACCTCCCACGTACCTCTTTAAGTCTTCATCTTTCTCAATGCCACCACGTTGATCACTCACATTTGGTATACTGTCCTTCTCTTCACCCACATCAATACTTATCTCTACCTATCTAACAGTGTTCCTTACCCTACCCTCCCACCCCTGGTAACCAACAAAGAAAATTTCCTTCCATATATAAATCATTCCTCCACTTTTACAATAACAGACTAATACAATATTTGTCCTTCTCTGATTGACGTATTTCACTCAGCATAAAGTCCTTCAAGTTCATCCATGTTATGCAGTGTTTTGCAGATTCTACATTATTCTTTAGGGTTGCATAGTATTCCATTGTGTCTGTGTACCATAGTTTGGTTATCCATTCCTCAGTTGATGGGCACCTAGATTGTTTCCAACTTTTTGCTATTGTAATTAGTGCTGCGATAAACATGGGTGTGCATATATCTGTTCTCGTCATGGCTTTCACTTCTTATACCTAGTAATGGAATGGCTAGATAAAATAGTACTCCTATTTCCAACTTTTTAAGGAATCGCCATACTGCTTTCCACAGTGGTTGTACCATTTTACAGTTCCACCAGCAGTATAGGAGAGTCCCAATCTCTCCATATCCTCACCAGCATTTGTTATTTTCTGTCTTGTTGAACTTTGCTGCCAGTGCTGGAGCAAGATGGTATCTCATAGTTGTTTTGATTTGCATCTCTGTAATGGCTAATGATTGTGAGCATTTCTTCATATGTTTGTTGCTGTTTGAATATCCTCCTTGGTGAAGTGTTTATTCATGTCTTCAGCCCATTTTTTAATTGGATTGTTTGTCTTTATTAACTAGGTGTTGGAGTTTTCTATAAATTCTAGAGATAAGTCCCTTGACAGATATGTCATTGCCGAATATTCTTTCCCAATCTGTAGGTTCTCTTTGACTCTTTTGGAGAAGTCCTTGGGAGCACACAAAAATTTAATTTTTAGAAGGTCCCATTCATCTAGTTCCTCCTCTGCTGTTTGTATATTTTGGGTTATGCTTGGTAGTCTATTTATGCAACATATTAGGCACCCTAATTTTGCCCCTCACTTATCCTTGAGGAAATCTATAGTTTTAGGTTTCACATTTAAATCTTTGACCCATTTGGAGTTAGTTTTTGTGTATGGTGTGAGGTACAGATCTTGTTTAA
>NW_006922148.1:771195-794236 GCF_000298275.1 Orycteropus afer afer | reverse complement strand
TTGGGTTTTCTAGGTATAGGATCATATAATCTGCAAAGAGGGATAGTTTGACTTCTTCCTTACCAATTTGGATGCCTTTGATCTTCCTTTCTTGCCTTATTGCCCTGGCTAGGACTTCCAGTACAATGGTGAATAGAAGTGGTGATAGATGGTATCTGCTGGAGACCAAGAAAAAGACCCCCAAAAGAATATGATTGCAAGGCACATGTTCTAATTACAGTTAAGAGATAACAAGCCTCTCTTTTGGTTGAATGTTTGCTTTAAGAAATGGCAAGGTCTCTCTCACTGTTAAATGCTTAACTGGTAAAACATCAAGTATTAAAAGTACATGTTATTCCAGTTTATCTTATTGGGATGTTTCATACTTTGGGTCACAGTGTCCTTGTAAACATTTATCATTTTATACTCCTTATTCCTGAGGAGACTTCTGTGATTGTTCTAATGACCACCTTTTGTCCTTGTGCACACAGAGGAGTAAAACTTTAACTCTGTAGAGAATAAGCTGATTGTATGGATTCCAAGACTAATGATGTAATCATGTACAAACATACAAATAAAGTAGAACAAAGGCATCAGGTGCCGCTCTCGCAGAACATGCAGGGTGTGCACCTGGCCCCCATTTCTTAAATAAAAAAGAAAATCATTAATCCTTCATTTCATGACCTGTGTGGTTTTGCTGGATGTGGCAGGCATCCTTCTCTGGTTCCTGTTCTCAAGGGGAATGGTTTCAGTCTCTCTCCATTGAGAATAATGTTGGCTGTTGGTTTTGCATAGACGCCCTTTATTATGTTGAGTAATGTCCCTTTTATTCCTATTTTGCTTAGAGTTTTGATCAGGAACAGGTGTTGGATTTTATCAAATGCCTTTTCTGCATTAATTAATATGATCATGTGGTTCCTTTTATTTTTTCTGGTGGACACTGATTGTTTTTCTAATATCGAATTATCCTTGCATACCTGATATAAACCCCACCTGGTCATAATGAATGATTTTCTTGTTATGTTGTTGGAGTCTATTGGCTAGGATTTTGTTGAAGTTTTTTGCATCTATATTCATGAAGGATATTGGTCTGTAGTTTTCCTTTGAGTGATCTCTTTGCCTGCTTTTGGTATCAAGGTTACGCTTGCTTCATAAAATGAGTTAGGGAGGATTCCATCCTTTTCTGTATTTTGGAATAGTCTGAGCAGGACTGGTGTCAGTTCTTCTCTGAATATTTGGTAGAATTCTCTGGTGAAACCGTCTGGGCCAGGACTTCTTTTTGTTGGTAATGTTTTGATGACCTGTTCAATTTCTTCTTTTGTTATGGATTTGTTAAACTTTTCCACATAAGTCTGTGTTAGTTTAGGTAAGTGGTGTGTTTGTAGAAATCTGTCCATTTCTTCCAGGTTTTTAAATTTGTTGGAGTATAGTTCTTCACAGTCTCCTGATAATCATCATTTTTATTTCAGTTGGTTCTGTTATGATGTCAACTCTTCATTTCTTATTTATGTTATTTGTATTCTCTCCCTCTTTTCCTTTGTTAAATTTGCCAGTGGTTTGTCAATTTTATTAATCTTTTCAAAAAACCAACTCTGGTCTTGTTGATTTTTTCTATTGTCTTTCTATTTTGTGCTTCTTTGATTTCTGCGTGAATCTTTATTATTCCTTTCTTCTGGTGAGTGTATGCTTTTCTTGCTGTTCTTTTTCTAATTGTTGGAGATGTTGGTTTAAAGTGTTGATTTTGGCTTTTTCTTCTTTTTTGATGTATGCATTTATTGCTGAAAGCTGGCCTCTGATCACTGTTTTTGCTGTGTCCCAAAAAGTTTGGCATGTTGTGTTTTCATTCTCGTTTGATTCAAGGAATTTTTCAGTTGCACATTTTATTTCTTCTCCTACCCAGCCTTTCTTAAGGAGAGTGTTGTTCAGTTTCCATGTGTTTACTCTTTTTCCATTGATCTTCCTATACTTAATTTCTAATTTGATAGCATTGTGACCAGATTAGACGCTTTGCAGTATTTCTATTTTAAAAAATTTATTAAGGCTTGCTTTATGGCCTAACATATGATCTGTCATGGAAAATGTTCCATGTGCACTGAAAAAAATGTATATTGTGCTGTTGTTGGGTAAAATGCTCTGTAGATCTCTACTAAGATCAAGTTGGTAGACTGTATGGTTTAGCTCTTCTGCATCTTTGTTGAGTTTCTTTCCAGTTGTTCTATCTTTCATTGAAAGTGGTGTATTAAAATTTCCCACTATGACTGTGGAGTCATCTATCTGACTTTTCAACTCTTTTAAAGCCTGACTTACGTATTTGGGGGCTCTTTCCTTGGGTCCACAGATATTTATTACTATAATATCTTCTTGTTCAATTGATCCTCTAATCATTATATAATGTCCTTCCTTGTCTTGTATTGGGGTTTGTGTTGTAAAGTCCATGTGATCAGAAATTAATATTGCTACTTCTGCTCTTTTATGAATGGTGGCCATTTCTTTGATGTATCTTTTTCCAACCTTTGATTTTTAGTCTGTTTTTGTCTTTGTCTCTAAGTTGTGTCTCTTGTAGACAGCACATTGATGGGTTTTTGTTTTCTTATCCAATCTACAACTCTCTGTCCCTTGAGTGGTACATTTAATCCATTAACATTCAGTTTAATTATTGACAAGTATGAATTGGTTGCTGTCATTTTTTTATGTGATTTTTCATGGTCTCCCTAGTATCTTTGTCCTATATTATTTTCTGTGCTGAGTTCATTTATGAATTGTGTTATCATTTCCTTTGTTGCTGCTGTTTTAGTATTTGCTGAGTATTTGTGCATGTCCTCTGTTCAATTGTGATGTGAAGGTTTATCATTTTTCTTTTAGGTTACCCTGTGATTTATAATTTTCTCCCCAAGTTTAGAACAGTCCATTCTATCTTACAACACTCTTGACTTCCTCATCATTCAGAAGTTCTGTAACTACACAGTATTTTCCCTCTTTTTGGTTTGTAGTTGTTCTCATTTGCCAATTGATGTCTCTGTTTCCCTGTTTGCAATCTTGTAAGCTTATTTTATTTTTGATATGTCCATAGCTGTGGTTTCTGGGTTATGTCATCCAGTGTATTAATGGTCTGTTGTTGTTTGCTATTTTTGGTTCTCTGTTCAAAAGACTACCTTTAGTATCTCTTGTAAGGCTTGTCTTGTTTTAACAAATTCCCTTGTGGTTGTTGTTATGTGCTGTCAAGTTGGACCCAACTCATAGCAACCCCTCTTTGGGTTTCTCAGGCAGTATCACTACGGAAGTAGATTGTCCCATGTTCCTTCCGAGGAGTCACTGGTGGGTTTGAACCGCTAGCCTTCTGGTTAGCAGTCAAGTGCCTTAGGCAGTGTCTGCTTATCTGGGAATCTTCTAATTTCACTATCATATTTGAGGGACAATTTTTCCAGGTATATAATTCTTGGTTGAAAATTTTTCTCTTTCAAGTTTTTATATATACCATCCCATTGCCTTCTCGCTTGCATGGTTTCTGCTGAGAAATTAGAGCTGATTCTTACTGGTTGTCCTTTTTAAGTAACTTTTTGTTTTTGCCATGCTGCTTTCAGCATTCTTTCTTTGTCTTTGGTTTTGATGAGTTTGATGATGATATGTCTTGGTGATTTTCTTTTGGGGTCTATCCTGTTTGGGGTTCAATAGACTTCCTGAACGGATATATTCTCATCTCTCATCACATCAAGGAAGTTCTCTTCCAATGAATCTTGGACAATTTTCTCAGTGGTTTTCTTTGTCTCTTCCTGTTCTGGAATTCCAATGACACGTAAGTTATTCCTTTTGATGGTATCCCACATGTTCCTTAGGGTTTCTTCATTTTGTTTTGATCTTTTTTCTGATTGATCCCTTTCCAAAGAAGTGTTCAGGTATTTTGTTTTCAGTCTCATTAATTCTGTCTTCCATTGCATCAATTCTACTCCTTTGACCTTTCAATGTGTTATCTATTTCTGGCAATTTAGTATTTATCTTCCAGATTTCTATCTGTAGATTTAAAATCATTTCTAATTTTTCACTTTTTTTGTCATTCTGTTCTTGTATTTTCTTTCAAAATTCTTCTAGCAATTTGTGTGTGTTTTCCTTGATCTGTGTCTCAATTCTTTGAAGATACCTAAATATAATTCTTTTGAATTCCTTATCAAGGAGTTCCAATGTTCTTTCTTCCTCAGGGATGTGTTCTGGGTCTATATCCTGCTCCCTTGTTTCTACCCCTTTTCTTGCTTCTTTGTGTGTATTGTAATGGTCTGTTGTCTCCAAGACTTTGTGACATTGCTGTATTTAAATCTCTGTTAACTCTTTGTGAAGAGCAGCTAAGAGTGAGTCAGGCTGTTCGTGGTGGTTGCTTATCATAGGCCCATTGGTGGAGATGGAGGTGGTGACTCTCACTCTGTAAGTGAAGCTGCAAGAGGTGTGGGTGTTGTTATGTCATATGTGGACTGTTGCTGTCTCCCAGTTAGACAAAGATAACAATTGAACAATCATCAAGAAAGTAAAGGAAATGGACAAAATGGACACCATGTAATCACACAGGAACAGTAACCAAAAAAGAAAAAGGGAAAAAAACAAAAACAAAAGAAAACAAAAAGCACTGGAGTATCTGGGGAGAGAACAATGAGAGAAAAAAAATTGAGAAGAAGAAGAATGAAGAAAAAAAAGGGAAACACTCAAAAAGAAAAACCAAGAAACAGCGTTGCCCACAAGAAAGATGAAAAAAAAAATTGGAACCAGGAACACAGAAAAGAAAAAAATTTTTGAAAACAAGAACCTGGGAAGAGAAGAATAAAGTATCATAATAAAAAGGACAAAAGTAAGAATAAGAGTAGTAGTTTTAAAACAGACAAAAACAAACAACCTTAAAAAAAGAAACAAAGCATCTGGACAGGGTGGGACAGGGCACCCAGGCTCGATCAGATCACACAGCACACAGACTGGGATGGAGTTCCTCGCAGCCTAGATGGTGGGTGGGAGTGAGGGATGACCGCACCTCTGGTCACCAAGAAGCTGTGAGATGTAAGAGTTAACAAGGGGAATGTCGCACCTTTTCAGTAGTCTGTGCATGTCTGGATGTCGTTGCAGTTCCCAGCAAGTGGAGCCTGTTCTTAAGTCTCTGGAATCTGGGAGAATGCTGTCTCTTTAAATATCCAAAATGGTCAAGCCACCTGTAAACATTCTAAATGGCTGTGCCCTCCAGACAGGCAAAGTCCACAGCTCAGCCCGCCTTTCTCTTTGCTGCTACCCCTTTAATCCTCAGCCACCAGAGCAGGTCTCCATGCAGTCCCTGGCTAGCAGGGCTGATTTTTAGGTTAATTCTCAGGTCCTACCACCATTCGGCAATATCCAACCTGTCTATGCCATCAGGATTGCTGCCAGATCACAGCTGTGTATGTCTCCTTTTTTGGTGTTTTCATGCAAATTCTTCCGCTAGCTGGAGTTTAATCCATTTCTATATTATTCCCTTCAAAGCTCAGGGGTCCAGGATTATCTTCTGTATCTGTGTAAATTGGTTCCCCTTTTGTTTGTTGAAGAGGGTCTGTGCAGTCCTTCTGCCTATTCTGCCATCTTATTGTAAACAGCCACTCAGAAGGAAGATGGGGAAATCTACTTCCATAGTGATATTACCTCGGAAACTCAAGGAGGGGTTGCCATGAGTCAGGTCCAACTCGACGGCACATAACAACAACAACAAACACTGGAACTAGATTAATTTTTTGGTCCTGCCACCACATGGCAATATCCAAGCTGTCCATTTTGTCAGGGTTGCTGACAGACCACAGCTCCATATGTCTCCCTTTTCTGTGTTTTCTACTAGCTGGAATTTAGTCCACTTCTATATCCTTCCTTTCAAAGCTCAGGGTCCAGAATTATATTCTGTATCTGTGTTAATTGGTTCACCTTTTCTTTGTTGAAGTGGATCTGTGTAGTTTGTCTGCCTATTCTGTCATCTTACCGGAACTCCCAGGAAAGTGTCCTGAGCCAAGATGGTTTAAGAAATTTTCTTTTGCTTCTTTGGACCACTGCATGATCCCATTATGTTCAATAACAAAACTAAGCCATTTGGTAGAAGTTTTTAAAACTCAACAGTAACAAAAAGAACTCAACTGAACAAAAAACATAAAAATGTCAAATATTTACAGTAGACAGTAGTAAATGTTACATATGAACAATGAAAATACAAGTCTACTTACCGTACTTCATAAGATGCTAGACCCTCTTTGACTAGCTGGCCATTAATACTTGTAGGAGTCATTCCAGGATCACCAAGAAAATCAAAAAGTTCAACTAAGAGTACATTATCTTCCAGAATTTCTGTAAAACAATTAAGATTAGTTGGGGAAATGAAATAAGTATGTTGCAAAATACACTAAATGAGGTTTTTTCTTTTTTAAAAAATGGAAACTTAATTTCTTTCATGGTGCATACATGAGGTATCTTGCTGGATGAAGTTACATTTTCTCTCTAAGGATAAGAGTAACATTTTATAGACATAAAAGAACTGCCAGCGCTGTCTGTAGCTTATACAAATTAATAAAAAATTCTTTTTATGGTTAGTGTGGTTTACTCAGTAATGAACCAAAAGCAGTTTTAAAAGCTTTTAGATTAAATATATATATAAATTTAATATATGCTTATTGAAGAAATGTTCTGTTTTTAAGCTGTTTTAAGAGAGTCATTCAACCAAATTCCAGGAGGACAAAAGAAGTTAACTCAACCTAGATAGTATTTGAGAAGGTTTACAGCTTTTATCAGAATGGCACAAAGTAAAAAACAGCAAAAAATCAACATAAAATATTTAACTAACTTTGTCTTCAATACTTTAAGTGTTCAGGACAAATTATACTGAACTTTTTATTTCTATTAGAACATGAATTGGTTAACTGTTTATTAGATCTATGTCCTAAACTAGATTTTGGGAATTGAGGGTAGAGTTTACATCTTATGTGCCTATTTACTTATTTATTGTACAGAGTGCAGAGAATCTGCTCAGATGTGAATAAATGATAAGAGGAATTTATTCAGTAAATGCCTACACTTGATGATAGCTGCTAGTCAGAATCGTGATTCTATATAAAAGATAATCATTACAACCAGTAGCATCATATATTATCTAGTCTTAAGAATACATATAAGAACTTTCTTTTCTTTTTTTAAAATATGGCTATTTCTCAAAGGACTAGATAAATTATCAGATGAAACAAACTGTTAAGCATCATAACTCTGATCTTCCTACTTTCCATCTATTGTGTTCCCTTTAGTTTTTGCTTCATACATGCAATCTGTAAAGTTCTTTATTCCAATAGGGTCATCTTTTCTTGTGTACTGTATCTTAATCATCTTTCCTGCTCTCCTTTAATTAAAATTAAATGTTCCCTGCTTTATAAGGCAACAGTCTATATTAATGGGAAAAGCCAATTCTCATCTGTGTTAGTTTATTTTATTATAAATTTCTCAAACTCTTGATCTCATCATTGTATATGGAGGAAGATATTTTTTTGGAGGCAGGGACTTCTGACATCCCTTAAATCAAATGATCTAGGTTAATAACTATGACTAATATCTGGATGTTATTGTAGCAACAAATAATTAAATAATAAAGAAAAAGGAGGAATCAAAAGAAGACCAGAGTTGTATCTTGATGAGTTGTCCATATGAGGATATTCAACAGGGGTGCTAAGAATAACCTCTACCACAACAAAATAAAGTGCCAAAAGGAAAGCTGGGAAGCAGAATTATCTAGATTAAAGTCTACCCCTAGTCACTGTTCAGAAGCTGCTCAAGGACTAACTCACTGCCATTGAGTTGAACCCAACTCATAGAGATCCCTCCTTGGGTTTCCAAGGTGGTATTTCTACGGAAGTAGATCGTCCAGTCTTCCTTCTGAGGAAACTCTTAATTTATTGTTCATTTCAGAGAAGCCAGATACAAAAATTCTACTAGACTAGGAATATAAGTTCTTTAATCATATTCTTTTTCAACAGAATTTTTTCTTCAATTTCTTATATCAACAGAGTGAATAAATGGTCAACCCCACATTATGTGATCTCCCAGTTAATCTCTAAGCTTCAGTTCCCTCACTATAAATCAGGCTAATAACTTTATGATGGCTGAGTTCACTTAACAGTAGTGTGATAAAAGTGAAACACAGATATAGCAAAAATTGCCCTGGAGAGCCCCATAAATCAATTCAAAATAAACATGGCTTTGTGTATTTGACACTGGTACTCATTAAGCCCAGCACAGGCAATGTTTGCTTTAGAACAGAATTACTTGATTAAACATCAGATAAAAACAACAGATTTACAATCTACCTATCTAATATTCTTAAAGCAAGATGTGTTTAAAGGTCAGAATTCTTCAGACTGAGCAAACTATACAGTACATATTCCACATATAATTATCACCAGTGGAGTCTAGAGCAAGACCTCACAAATACGATCCTGAAGTGAAATGTAGAGACACTCATTTTAAAAGAGATAAAAACTACATATAGTCTGACATTAATTCAAATCAGGCTTTGCCATTGAACTTTTGATTTCCAGAACTTATTCAAGTGCAAAATTGTAGACCAGTAGTCAACCTGTATTTCAGGACCAAACTGTTAAAAAAAAAAAACATGCATACTTTTCTTTTTTCCCCAAAAAATATGCTAAGAGGGTATAGTTGAATTCACTTAAGTCAAATGAAACAACAAATTAAAGGCATTTATTTACCAGTCACATCTCTATCTCCCCTAAATTTCCTGCAATTAAACTTTAGACATCCAAAGCCCCAAGGTGAGGGACAGAGCTCCATGAAATTGGAAACAGAAAAGAAGTGAAGCCAATTCCTGGTTTTTGAACTTTGAGGAACCCATGTCCAGGATGACTGGATCTTTAATGGTAATTTTTGCCTCATGTGCTGACTTTGGATGCTAGAGTCTGCAGAAGCCATGATTTTGCTGGATGTAATTGTCAGTAAATGCTCTCTTTCACTATTGCTATTGATGGCACATTAAATTTATTCTAACATATGATGAATGTTGTATAATAATGTTACTCTTATATTTAAAAGTATGTGTGATCATATAACAACAAATAAAATGTAAATAGCTTACTAATGACTGAACATGTCATAAATTTATCTTGAGCCTTTTCTTCAAATTTCTCTTTAGCTTCCTTGGACCACTGCATTGTCTTTTTACATGGTTCAATATAGGCCAGCTTACATTTAATTGCCTGTCTCAAACAAGAGTCTACCATTAATAAAATAAACTTAATTTTCAGCTATTTTAGGATATAAAATTTTATATAAATCTGTATAAAATGAAAATTTATGCCTAAATACATATTTATAAAATAGCCAAATGAATGTGCAAAAAGCACCCATTACGATCTTTAGAAATGCAAATTATTAGAAACAGCAGAGTATTTGGCTGAATAAATAGTATTTCATATGAAGGACTAATAAGCATCCCTTAAAATAATTACAAATATCTATGATACATTGTTAAATGAGAAAAATATATTATAGGAATACTCAGTCTCTGAATTGATAATTGTTAAGAATATAGAAGATGCAGAAATATACTCTTAGAACTACATATACAAAAAATATTGAACAACAATTCTCAATGATTCCTCTCCTTTTACTCATCTATATTTTCATTTTTCTATAATATTTTATGCATTTTTCAAACATAAAAAAGTTTAACAACAATTCAAATAATATAGAAGCATATAAATCAGAAAATAAGTCCCCTTATCTTTCTCTTGGAATCTTGTTCCCCCAAGATAAGGTTAAACTTTTACACATTCTTTTAGACCTTTCTTTCTTTTGTACACATGTATTACATATACTTAAACATAAATGAGATCATAGTAAAAGTATCTCATGATGAACTTTTTCACTCAATATATCGTAACAACATGAAATTCTTAACATAGCTATCTCAAAATGATTATCACAAGTTGCATATCAGTATGTACTTATAAAAACACACATATGTGTATTTTAAAATGCTTATAATTGATGCTTACTTGCCAAGATATATAATAAATAAATAAATAAACTCACTGCCTTCAAGTAAATTCTGACTCATAGTGACCCCTATTGGGTTTCCAAGGCTGTAAATCTTTACAGAAGCAGACTGCTTCATCTTTCTTCTGTGGAGCAGCTGGTGGGTTTGAACCACTGATCTTCTGGTTAATAGCCAAATGCCTTAACCACTACATCACCAGAGCTCCTTAAGATATATAATATTACAATATTATTCTTAAAATAGTAACTATGGCATGTCCATGAATCAGAAACTATATACTGACAAAAATGGTGGTTAATAGAACATTTCTATGGTGAAATGACTTCAAAAAAAAAATACTTCCATATTTGTGCTAATATTCTATCTCTAAAATTCATAGTAAGTGGGTTACCTTCTCTGGGAGATTCAGAAACTCATCCTTTATTTTACGCATCTCTTTAAGTGTTATTTTTGCAGTATTACCAAAGTCTACATATTTAACTTCAACTTCCCGATGCCCAGGCAATCCTTCAAAAATTATGAAGTTAGAAACCATAAAGAAATAGACAGTTATCTAGCAATATTTAAATTGATGTATAGTCAAATAGACTAAATACTTCAATGTTATATATACAACTTCAATACTTTTAAAAATATATAAAGTATTTCTAATATGTGAACCTCAAAAAATCACCCATGATGCATGGCTGTTCAGACTTGGTAGAATGAAAATTAATAATTAGTTTTAAACTATCTAAAAGTCAGCCAAAATCAGGATGAAAAAAAATAGCTATCAAATGGCAAGTGGTATGGCTTAAAAATTAAGAATTAGCCTATGAGTCAGAATAACTAGGTTAGAACACAAGTTTAGTCACTTATACGCTATGTGACCTCACTCACTTACTGTCTGTCATCAAATATATTCCAACTCATAGTGACTCCATTGGGCTTTCAAGGCTATAATCTTTACAGAAGCAGATTGCCACATCCTTCTTCTGAAGAGCAGCTAGTGGGTTCAAACCACCATTTTGGTTAACACCCAAATGCCTTAATCACTACACCACCAGAGGTCCTTATGTAACACTAAGCAAGCTAAGTAATAACTCTTAAGATTCAGTACCCTGAGCAAGTTACTGTCTGTAAGCCTCATTACTTCATTTGTGAAAATGGCTTTAACAGTAAAATCTAAACTCGTAGACTTGTTTAAGGATTCACTTGTTTAAAACACTTTGCAAAGCATGTGGTACAAAGGAAGCACTTAAATGTTTACTCTTTGTCATATTCAATAATCAATTTGAAGACTTGTTCATATAATACTGAACTGTGAAGTTTTAAAACATGCTATTTTTGTAAATAATGTAAAAAAACAAGCAGACAGACCTGTACATCAATCTAGTCTCTGTAATTTAAAGGATACTAAAGGTACCTATGGAATGTTCAGACACATGGAAATTTGAAGAAAGACCTTTCACACACTGACCACTTCAACAATAGTTGAAACATATAATTGACATTAGTCTTTCTCAGCACACCCATAAGCAATATTACTGGACTTTGCCATCATTTTCACATTTAAATATTAACATAACAGGCATTATTTCAATGGGGGACGGGGCTACAAAAATTCTCATTGCTCCTTAACAAATGTGAAAGCAGGTAAAACAGCACTAGTACTCAAGATGAAACTTCAAACAACTTAGGCCCTCTTGAGTATCTGTAATAACAAAGAAGCCTTCTCTTACAATGGGTGTAAGGCTAGATATAGAGGAATTGTTCCCCAATTCCCCTGGAATCCCTATGCTATAAGGATATTCTCAGCTTTACCAATGCCACTACAATCTTCCCTTGTTCAAATCTCTGAATGAGATGGTGTTTTAAACAAATAAGCAAAGAAGCAAACAAACAAGTAAATGCATGTAGGGTAGAATTTAAAGTACATTATTTACTCAAACTGTCAATCAAGTAGGAGGATAGGGTCAAGAGACATGAAAGGTCTCAAAATTCACCAACCCTTGAAAAAGAAAAACAAAGTAGGAAAGCTCTTATTTTCAGATTTCTAAACATATTATAATAAAACCGCAGACATACTAGTGGTACTAGTATAAAGACAGACATTAGAGCAATGGAACAGAATTGAGAGTCTCGAAACAAACTTACGCATCTATGGCCAATTGATTTTTAAGAGGTGCCAATTCAATTCAATGGGTGAAAGACTAATCTCTTTAACAAACACTCCTGGAACAACTGGATTCCCCCACGTAAATGAATGAACTTGGAATCCTATCTCACCCCTTATATGAAATTAAATCAAAATGGATCAATGATCTAAATATAAGCACTAAAACTATAAAACTCCTATAAGAAGACACAGGAGTAAAGCTTAAAGACTTTGTTTTTGGCAAAGGATCATAAATCTGACACCAAATGCATGAGCAACAAAGAAAATGATTTCATCAAAATTAAAAACTTACAAATCAAAGGACTTTATCAACAAAGTGAAGAAATAACCAAAAGAATGGAAAAAATACTTTAGAACCATATACAAGAATTTAATATCCAGAATACAAAGACACTCTACAATTCTACAACAAAAGGACCAACAACCCAATTAAAAAATGGGCAAAATATCTGAACAGACATTTCTCCAAAGATGATCAATAAACTCATGAAAAGAAGCTTAATATCATTACCCATTTTTTTTCGATGGGGACCATTGAGTTGACTGCTGACTCATGTGACAGAGCAGAAATACCCATAGGGTTTTCTAGGCTATAATATTTATGGGAGCAAATCGTAAAGTCTTTATCTTGTGGAGCAACTGGGTAGGTTTAAACTGCCAATCTTTTGGTTAGCAGCTGAGCACTTAACTGTTCTACCACCAGGGTTCCTTCATTACCAATTTGGGAAATGCAATCAAACCATAATGAGCTATCATTTCACACACATTAGTAAAACCTACAGATTGGGAAAAAATATTTGGCAATGACATATCTGACAAGGGACTTATCTCTAGAATTTACAGACAACTCCAACACCTCATAACAAAAAGACAATTAAAAATTAAAAAATGGGCAGAAGACATGAATACACACTTTACCAAGGAGGATATTCAGGCAGCCAACAAACATATGAAAAATGCTCATGATCAATAGCCATTACAGAGATGCAAATCAAAACAACATGAGATACCATCTTGGTCCAGCACTAGTAGCAAAGTTCAACAAGATAGAAAATAACAAATGCTGGTGAGAATGTGGAGAGATTGGGACTCTCATACACTGCTGGTGGAATTGTAAAATGGTATAACCACTGTGGAAAGCAGCATGGCGATTCCTTCAAAAGTTGGAATTAGAAATACCATTTGACCCAGCTGGTATCAAATACCATTGATACCAGCTCTAGGTATATATCCTAGAGAAGTGAGAGCCATGACAAGAACAGACTTATTCACACTCATGTTCATTGCAGCACTATTTACAATAGCCAAAAGATGGAAACAACCTAGGTGTCCATCAACCGAGGAATGGATAACCAAACTATGGTACATACACACAATGGAATAGTATGCAATGCTAAAGAATAATGTAGAATCTGCTAAACACCGCATAACATGGATGAACTTGGAGGATATTATGGTGAGTGAAATAAGTCAATCACAAAAGGACAAATATTGTATTAGTCCATTATTGTAAAAGTTAAAAGGTTTATCTATAGAAGGAAATTTTCTTTGTTGGTTACCAGGGGTGGGAAGGGAGGGGAGGGAACACTGTTAGATAGGTAGAGATATGTATTGATTTGGGTGAAGAGAAGGGCAGGTACCAAATGTGAGTGATCAATATGGTGGCATCGAGGAAGAGAAAGACAGAGAGGTACATGGGAGGAACAGACAATAAAAATGAACCCTTTCGCACATACAGTAGTGCATTGTCAGTGAAGGCAAACATGCATATATGGGTGGATAGATGGGTGGACAGGCTGAACTATTAGGTATGTCTATGAAGGAGGGAGTGTACCCACGACCATGTATAGGGTTGGCAGACAGGGTCCAATAACTATGTGTATGATCTGAATTCCCAGGTGTATAATGTAGCTGACAAGGGGCAAGGCAGTAGTCACTGCTTGGTCACAGTCAGCTACCCAGAGGGACTGAGCAGTTAAACCTGTGGGCTCGGGCCATAGTCGCAGAGGACATCAAGCTCAATTGGCATAGCATACTACACAAAACATTGTTCTACCTCCTATTGTGGCAAGTAGTGACTGGGATCTTAAAAGCTTGCAAGCTGCCATCTAGATGCAATGATGGGTCTCTCCTCATCCAGATCAAAGAAGAATGAAGAAAGCCAAAAATTCATGGAAACAATTAGTCTTAGTGACTGGTACACCATCCGATCTGCAGCCTATACAGCTATGAGACCAGAAGCCCTAGATGGTGCCCGGCTACCACCGTCATCCTCTTGGAAGGGCATCTATGTAGGAGATCCTGGATAGAGAAGGAGAACATGTGGAACAAAACTCAAAATCATTTGGAGAAAAAAAAAAAATAAGTAAGGGGGGGGGACCAGGTTTGCTGGTCCAACATAGCCTGGTGGAACCACTGAGACTATGGTCCCTAGCTGCCTTTCAGATCTGGAATTGAACCCATACCTGTGGCTTGCAGCCAAACAAAAGACAGACATATGAGGTGAACATTTATCTAAGGTAGATACACTCCTTGGAGAAAAAAATCATGGGAGAAAAAAGGGCTGCTTATGCAGCTCAGGGGGCAGGAGTGAATGGAGGTATGGACACAGGGAAGAGGTAACTATCAGAAGGAAGTGGGAGGGGAGCTGTTGCATTGTGGTAAATTGTGGTCAATGTCATGAGACAAAGTATATGTCAACTGCTATATGAAAAATGAATTTGCTCTGTAAATTTTCATCCAAATCACAATTAAAAAACAAATCAATATCAAGGGCCTCTGGAAGCAATCAGCCCTAGGACATGACAGACCTTAAGACAAGAAGAACTAGATGGTGCCTGGCTACCAATGCCAAACACTCAGTAAAGGGTCAAAACTGGAGACCCTGGATAGAGTGGGAGGAAAACGTGGAACAAAATCGAAAAACAATAATGTCCAGAATAACTGGTGGATAGAGTCTGGTGGGACCCCAATACTATGGTCATGGGGTATACTTTGGGCCTGGAATAAAACTCACTCCCAAGGGCTGGCTCTCAGCCCAATAATAAATAAAACTTACACTCAGACCACTCAACACAGGGTGATGCACCCACAACTTCTATGGAAATGCACCCCTTGAAGCAATCAACCATGGGGCACTAGAGAGGCAACATTCACATGGACGAAATACAGGATACACAGGAGTGCATAACTATGAGGGGTATGTGGAGAAGGAGGGGATTACTGGGAAAGGGAGGGGAGGAGAGTGGGTTAGGGTTGGGGATGATAAGTGGGGGGTGAAACCAAATGTATATGAACTGTTGAATGTAAAACAAATTCTGCTCTGTAAATTTGCACCTAAAGCACAATAAAATAAATGAAACAATTATGATCCCCCCCATAAAAAAAAAAGTTTTGGGGCCAATAATTGTCATTTGAAAAGTAGCTGCAAAGTCCTTTGCTATACAGATATTTACCAAAACTGTAAAGGCTATCTTTACAATATCCACATTTGAACAATCTTCCATTAAGAGAATTAAAATCAGTTCTGACAAATGCAGGGTAGAACATTTAGGGAGGTCATCTAAATAGTTTTGACTCAAGATACAGAACTGGCTATCTATTAAGAATAACTGATCAATAGATTACTTTAATAATAATAAGAAGAAATTTAATCAAGGTCTGTTGTTGTTGTTATTTGCCATCGAGTCGACCCCGACTCATAGCGACCCCTCCTTGGCTTTTCGAGGCAGTATCACTAAGGAAGTAGGACTGCCCAACCTTCCTTCCGAGGAGTGGCTGGTGGGTTTGAACTGCCAGCCTTCTGGTTAGCAGTCAAGTGCCTTAGGCACTATGCTACCAGAGCTCCTAATCAAGGTTTAAGTAAGCAAAAACAAAATTTAACTTCATCCTAATAGAAACTATGAATTTGCAAACTAGGAAGCTTTTAAAAGGAATACAACATGATGAGCAAGTTGCCTAAGGTACATCTTAATTTCTGAAATTTCAAAGACTTAGTATGTAGCAGAGTATGGTAATCATGCTTTACCTGTACCAAATTATTCTCTCTTAACCAATGCTAGAGGAAAAATCATAAACTCTTCTATTTTTGTTTTTAGAACTACCATTTTCATAAATCATCTGTCTCCAATTTTACTTCCACCCCTGCCCAGGATGCCATTATTATTATTATTTGGATGTCATTATTTAAAAAATTGAATTAAATTACTTAAGAGGGATGTAGGTAGGAAATGTAGAGAAAGATACTGAGAAAGTAATTTGTAGTAAGCAATTCTCAAGAAAACTGAATACATTAACTCAAAAGGAATGCTGAGAGGAGACAAAAGATTCTATCTTCATTTTGTACCTTGACAAACAAAACAGCACAGAATGAACACGACTAGACCACATGAAAAAATAAGTTGGTTTTTTTTTTTCTACAAATTAACTCTTGCTGCTTTGTACTATATACTAGTTTTACAACTAGGTTCTCAATGGCTTACTACTAATAAGAACTTAGTAATGTCAAACAAATTCTAAGGAGTGAGATTTTTACCTCTCAAGATCATCTCTAACTTTCTAAAGATAGATGACAGCAAATTCTAATATCAGATAATATCACTTCCAAGATTTAAATAAGAGCATTCCATCTCCCTGTATAAATAGTATGCATTTTCTTACCAATGACTTCTGCTCGGTACCAAACTCCATCTTCAAATTTAGCTACACAGGCTTGACCCTGAACTGGACAGAGGATTTCCAGATTTTCCTCATCTTCACTTTTATAGAATTCCTCCATTGTCTTTAATAGAAACAAAAAATCCAGGTTCTCTACCTAAAAAATAAAGGAATAGAGGACAGTAGTTGTTTGAAAACTTAAAATTTAAAGATGCATGTATAACAGGTATGCACAAAATTGTGAAACATTATAGGTGGAAATACAGATACACTTAATGTGTTGTTTATTTTAAAATATTTTATTACAAAAGGAGTATACAAAATGAGCATATATAGGCATTATGAAAAAAAAAGTCATTCCTACTATATAGTGTGTATCCTTCTAAATCTTTTTCTATATACATACATATTATGAAATTTTGGTTTTACCAAAATAAGACCGTGCAATACATACTATTTAATAACCTGTATTCTTGTATCAATTCTCACTTTTTCTCTTTCAGTAAGTGTTCTTAGTAGTACTTCTTTATCATATTTAAAAAAACCAAACCCAAACTCACTGCCACTGAGTTGACTGTGACTCACAGCGACTCCTCCTTGGGTTTCCGAGGCAGTAGCTCTATGGAAGTAGATGTCCAAGGAGTGACTGGTGGGTTTGAATCACCAGCCTTCTGGTTAGCAGTCAAATGTCTAGGCACTATACCACCAGAGCTCCCTTATCATATTTAGAGTTCTCTAAATGAGTCAAATCAGTAACCATTCCACGATTATATACTGTATTGGTTATTCCTGCCACAAATCTTTTAAAACCTAGCATAGTCCTGTTGTTGAAGAAACTATTTTTCTGCAGAATGCCCTACTTTCTGGATCTGTGCTATATCCTCATGCTGACATACTGCTTGTTCTTCTATTGAATAGGGTTGATCATCTCCATTTCTCAAAAGCTAAAATTATATCTAAAGATGTGATGGATTCAAGTTAAGCATTTTTGGCTAGAATATATCAAATTATTCTGTATCCTTCAGGTTTTAACACATCAGAATACACAATTCTTGTTGGCTTAATATTAATATATTAAGATTCACCTCTGATACCTTTACTGTACACACTGACCACCCAAGTAATTAATGTGCTATTTTGGCATTATATGAATATCCAGTTTCCCATCAAACATCCAACTAATGGGTTTAAAATTCTTCCTTAAACCAGAAATTTTAGTGGGGTTTAGGAGCCTTTGTGAAATGACTGCATTTTCGTATAAACCAGAATTTTCCCTTATTAAGTGGAGGTATCTGGTTACCTTAAAATATAGTTCTTAAGAAAGGCAGGATAAACTAGATGGTGCCTGGTTACCACTGCTGACTACTCTGAATGGGATCACAATAGAACATCCCAGGTAAAGTGAAAGAAAAATGTAGAACAAAATCCAAAATAATAAAAACCAGGCTTTTTGGTCTAATAGAGACTGGTGGAACCTCCAAGACTATGGCTCACAGACACCCTTCAGGCCTGGAACTGAATTCACCCCAGAGCACAACTTCCACCCAAATAACACACAGGCCTATACAAAGTGAACTGTAACACCAGGGAGATAGGCACTCCACTCCGTAGAACAACTGACCTGAAGAGATCAAAAGGGCAGCATTTTCCCAGGGATAAAACTCAAAAGGCAGGTAAGGATAAGAAAGAAGGATGAAGGAAATGGTAAACACAAGGAGGAGGTAGAAAGAATGCTGTTACATCGTGGGGACTACAATCAATGTCACAAAATAAAATGTGTACGAATTGTTGAAGGGAAAATCAATTTGCTCTGTATCCTTTATCCAAATCACAATACAAAATTAAAAAAAGAAGCAGGATCCATACTTAATTATTTCTCCAAATACAAAATCTTACAATTTAAAAATAATAGTCTTCTCATCATATGTCAAATAACGTTTTTCTCTTTTGTGAATATAATGGAAATAAGCTTTTTTCTGAATCCCTCTTGTATTATTTTATTCAAATTACTTTAAATCATTCTTTACTTCTAACTTTCTAAACTTTTATTTCTCAGTAGATTTTACTCGATTCTTCCAATAACAGGTTAGTCAAAGTGAACATTAAAGAATTCAACAAAAGAAATAAATGCAAGTCCTGACTTTAAGTTGCCTAAGTTAAAGTTGCTATTTCCCTAATTCATTTTAGAAAGGCTGTTTTGGAAAGGCAGTGTTGTGATTAAGACTACAGATTCTTAAGCTACACTATCCAGTTCAATTATGGGCCTACCATTTCATAACTATGTGACTTTATGCATGAAAAATGGAAATAATGATATCTTTCTCAAAGGATCACTGTGAAGTTGATACATGTTAATGAACATTAAAGCCTTCAGGCATTAATAATGAGTTAATTTAGAGAGGATCCTAGATAGTGGGCTAGGCAGATACACTATCCAGACCCTCGACAACTAAGACTTAAGAAACCAAGTGATACAGATACAGATGACAATCCTGGAACCCAGAGCTTCCAAGGAAAGGTTAAAGAAGTGGATCAAATACTCATGAAAGGAAGAGACTTAATGAAAGCAGAGAAAGAGGAGGCAATTGTAGTGGTATACAGCCAACCAGCAGAGCACAGCCATTCTGAATTATTGTAAGCAGCACTTCAGAGCAGGGACCAGATAACTGGCTCCCCTCTTTCAGGACTATACTAGCATCCACATTGGTGACTGGCGATCAGAGAGGTGTGATCTCCTTTCTTACCCTGTATAACCTTCCAGTGACTAGAGGCATGGCCTTCTCCATCCACACTCACCCAGCAGCCAGCCATACCCTCCCTCCTCCCCACTACCAGTGCTGTGTCACCTTTTTTCCATTTCTTCATCTTCTCAGTCCTTCCCTCCTTTTTTTTTTTTTTTTTCTGCTTTCTTTGCCCCCCTTTTTTGGGAGGGTAGGATCCTGTGGAGTTGATGCACCACTACCCTCTGCCTCCATGATTAGCAGCAGTGCTTGCCCATGCCCCTCCTTGAGTAATGTTCCCACAGAGGCACAATGCATTCCCATCACAGCCATAGTTTGTGGTTAGCACTTTTCCCAGTAATGTGCTGTTTTTTTCCCTTCTCCTTAGTTCTTCCATCTTCCCCATCCATGTGTTTTTCTTTTTACTTTTTTTTTCCCCTCTTTTCTGTCCCTCCTTGTTTTCTTGGTCTGTGGAGTAGTGCCTACCCTCCCTCAACTGCCTCCATGGTCAGCAGCATCTATTTTTACCCCTCCATGGATGGTAGTGCATGCTCCCATGGTGTGAGCTCCACATTCCTACCATAGCCATGTTTGCTGGCTAATGCTTGCACCAGTATTATGTCACTTTTTTTCCTTTCTTCTTAGTTCTTCACTCTTACCATCTGTTTTCTTTTTCCTTTTTTGTTTTTCCCGCTCCTCCACATTTTTTTTTAAATATCACAGAGCAGGTGTCTCAGTCCCCACAACCTCTGCATTTAGTAGCACCCTGACCCTCTGCGTTTGGTGGTGCTCACTCCCATGAAGCAACTGCCACATTATCATCAAAGTAGTGTTTGGTGGATAGCACTTGCACTAACACTGTTTGGCTTCTGTTTTCTTCCTTTTTCTCATTTTTCTTTCTTATTATGATGTCCCTCTTCCTCTCCCCCTTGTTTTTCTTTTTCTTTCTCTTCTCCCTTATTTTTATATTATTACCCAGTAATTGGGAGCCAGTGACCCTACCCAGCCATAAATACCGTATCTGCTGTCCCACCAACTGGGTAAGTGCCACCACTGGATTGATGACAGACAGCAGCCTGCCCTCAGCTACTCTGCATGGCCAGTGATCAGACACTCACACCATACTCCCACCTGCTGCCAAATCTACCTGAAGACAGATGGTGAGCACTCCGGGGCTGCCAAATAGTGACCAAGAGAACATGCCTATCTCATTGCCTGGATATATTAAGACAAAACAAAACAAAATCAGGATGAAGCAAACCAACAACCAACAAATTAATACAATAAAACCACAATGTCTCAGAGACAAGAGACAACAGACAATGTCAAATCACACCCACACACAAGTAAGATACAATGTCTCAAGTGACCAAAATACAGGGTCATAAATCTTCTGGAGAAGAAATGCTACTGGAACTACCTGAAAAGGAATTCAAAGATTTATACTTAGTCTGTAAGAAGGTGATCAAGGAAACCACAGACAAAGAAAAAAACACTAGAAGAATTCAAGAAAACAATACAATAGTGAAACAAATCAATGGAAAATTAGAAATAATACAACAGTAGAGATCCAAAAGATTAGTACTAAAATTTCAGAAATAAATAACTCATCCACTGAATAAATAATTATCAAAAAACTGAAGATAAATATGTTAATATTAATTAGTTAGAGGAACAATCAGAAAAACAAATTTAAAAAAAATGAAGAAAGACTTAACAATTTTATGGGTCACTATCAAAAGGATTAACTTATTTGCAATTAGAATTCCAGAATAGGAAGAGACAAAAAAAAAAAAAGCACAGAAAATTTTCTAAGATTTGTTTGAAGAAAATTTTCCCAGTATCATGAAAAATGAGAAAATATGCATTCAAGAAGCTCAATGAACCCCAAATACAACAGATCCCACAAGAAATCACACAGACATATCATAAGCAAACATTCTAAAATAAAAGACAAAGAAAGAAACCTATAACAGCTCAGGAAAAACCAAAAGTTACCTACAAAGGAAAACCAATAAAACTGAGCTCTGATTTCTCAACAGTACCGTGCAGCCAAGAAGCCAATGGAATAACGTATATAAAACCCTGAAAGAAAAAAAAATGCCAATCAAGAATTATATACTCCACAAAGTTGCCACTCAAATATGATGGAAAAATTAAGACAATTCCAGATAAAAAGACAAGATAAACTTTGCTAGAGATGTTAAAGGTAATCCTTCAGATAAAGAGCCATCAATGGCAGGTAACAACCAGACATTAAGACACATGAAAATATTACCTGAAAATCAATGCAGATATAAACTCACTGCCATTGAGTTGATTCCAATTCATAGTGATCCCTCCTTGGGTTCCTGAGGCAGTATCTCTAGGGAAGTAGATTGCTTAATCTTCCTTCTGAGGAGCGGCGGGTGGGTTTGAACTGCCAGCCTTCTGGGTAGCAGTCAAATACCTTAGGCACTACACCATCAGAG
Source organism: Orycteropus afer afer (assembly GCF_000298275.1). Taxonomy (NCBI): domain Eukaryota; kingdom Metazoa; phylum Chordata; class Mammalia; order Tubulidentata; family Orycteropodidae; genus Orycteropus; species Orycteropus afer. Next base: position 772,213 of record NW_006922148.1, on the reverse strand, counting down.
CTCCTAATGCAGATATATATGTATCAAAAAAATCAAATAAACCTACAATACTGAAAACACAGAACAAGCTACGTCAATTTGTAAACAATGACAACTACAAAGTAAAAACGGAGTAAATGATGTAGTTGCAGAACTCCCAAATGGAAAGAAAGCCCAGATGATGTCAAGATAGAACAGGCTTTTTAAAATTTGGTAAGATAATAATAAATTACAGGGTAACCACAAAGAAAATTAATACAACTTCTCACCAAAATAAAAAAGAAGGAAATCATAAAGTTTCAGTAAACACTAAAACAACAATAAGGAAGGAAATTTAAAAAATCTATAAACAAAAAGAACTTGGCACAGAAAAACATGGGAAAAAGATATCATTGACACTATAAAAAACAAATAAAAAATACATAAAGCAAAATGACAGCAGTAAATTCACACCTACCAATACTGAATGGATTAAATACACCAGTCAACACACAGAGTAGCAGAATGGATATGAATACGTAATTATCAATATGATGTCTACAAGAGACATACCTTAGACACAAAGAAAAAAATAAGCTAAAAATCAAAGGACGGAAGAAGATATACCAAGGAAACGACAACTAAAAATTATCAGAAGTAGTGATACTAATTTCTGATAAAATAATCTTTAAAGCAAAAACTAGAAAAAGAAATAAGCAAGGATAAGATATAAGGATAAAGAGTCAATCCAAAAAGATGGGTATCTTTGTATCCAATGAAAGAGCTACAAAATACATAAATCAAACATTAACACAATTGAAAAGAAAAACAGGTAACTTCATAATAATAGCAAGAGACTTAAAACACCACTCCTTGAACAATTTCTCTTAGAAAGATCAGCACTAGGCCAGTCCCCATGAGGCGGAGGTCAAAGATGTCCCAAATGTCCAAACTACCATGCCACTCCATCATTTCAGACATTAACTCCTCCTCCTCCTCCCAATAATTTCCCCAGTCTTAGGGTTCTGTATTTCGCTGTAACGCATCACAGAACTCACAG
>NW_006922148.1:754424-755866 GCF_000298275.1 Orycteropus afer afer | reverse complement strand
TTTGACAAAGGCCCCAAATCCATTAAATGGGGAAGAGAATGTTTGTTTAATAAATGGTGCTGGCAAAACTGGATATCCATTTGCAGAAAAATGGAACAAGATTTGTACCTTACACAATATACAAGAACATACTCCAGATGGATCAAAAACTTAAATGTGAAACCCAAAACTATAGAGTTCCTCAAGGAAAAACTAGGGGCAAATTTAGTGGCCGTAATATATGGCATAAATAGACTATCAAGCATAACTTAACATGCACAAACAGCAAAAGAGAAACCACATGATTGGGACCTTCTAAAATTTAATTTTTATGTGCTTCCAAAGACTTCTCCAAAACAGTCATATGAGAACCTACGAATTGGGAAAAAATATTTGGTAATGACATACCTGACAAGGGACTTATCTCTAGAATTTATGGAAAACTCCAACACCTCAATAACAAAAAGACAAACAGTCCAATTACAAAATGGGCAGAAGACAGGAATAGACACTTCACCAAGGAGGATATTCAAATAGTCAATAAACATATGAAGAAATGGTCAAGATCATTAGCTATTAGAGATATGCAAATCAAAACAACAATGAGATAACATCTTGCTCCAGCAGTAATAGCAAAGTTCAACAAGACAGAAAATAACAAATGCTGGTGAGGATGTGGATAGATGGGGACTCTCCTACACTGCTGGTGGGACTGTAAAATGGTACAACCATTGTGGAAAGCAGTATGGTGATTCCTTCAAAAGTTGGAACTAGAAATATCATTTAACCCAGCCTGCTAACCAGACGGCTGATGGTTCAAACCCACCAGCCACTCCTCGGAAGGAAGGTTGGGCAATCCTACTTCCGTAGTGATACTGCCTCGAAAACCCAAGAAGGGGTCGCTATGAGTCAGGGCCGACTCGACGGCACATAACAACAACAACAACATTCCACTACTAGGTACATATCTTAAAGGAATGAAAGCCATGACAAGAACGGACATATGCACACCCATGTTCATCATGGCACTATTTACAATAGCCAAAAAATGGAAATAACCTAGGCGTCCATCAACCGAGGAATGGATATACAAACTATCGTATATACACACAATGGAATACTATGCAATCCTAAAGAATAATGTAGAATCTGCAAAACACCGTACAACGTGGATGAACTTGGATGATATTATGCTGAGTGAAATACATCAATCACAAAAGGAGAAATATTGTATTAGCCCGTTTTTGTAAAACTCAAGGAATCATTTATCTATAGAAGGGCATTTTCTTTGTTGGTTAACAGGAATGGGAGGGGACGGGAAGGAATACTGTTAGATAGATAGAGTTAAGTTTGATTTGGGTGAAGAGAAGGCAGTGTACCAAATGTGAGTGATCAATATAGTAGCATTGAGGAAGAGAAAGACATAGAGAGGTACGTGGGAAGTACAGACAACAAAGTTGAAC
>NW_006922148.1:750099-753659 GCF_000298275.1 Orycteropus afer afer | reverse complement strand
ACAGACAGGGAGAACAATGTGGAACAAAACTCAAAATCATTTGGGAAAAAAAAAAAGGAGGGGGGGACCAGGTTTGCTGATCCGATAGAACCTGGTGGAACCACTGAGACTATGGTCCCTAGCTGCCCTTCAGGTCCGGAATTGAACGCATACCTGTGGCTTACAGCCAAACAATAGACAGGCATATGAGCTGAACATTTACCTGAGGTAGATACACTCTTTAGAGAGAATAAGCATGGGAGAAAGCAGTGCTGCTTACGCACAAGGAGACAGTTCAGGGGGCAGGAGTGCATGGACGGATGGACTCAGGGAAGAGGTAACTATTAGGAGGAAAGAGGAGGGGAGATGTTGCGTTGTGGTAAATTGTGGTCAATGTCATGAGACAAAGTGTATGAGAACTGCTGTATGGAAAGGGTATTTGCTCTGTAAATTTTCACCCAAATCACAAATCACAAAAAAAGAAAAAAGAAGATACTGATAATAATAATAATAATAATAATAATAAACAGACTAGGCCATACTATACATGCAACCTGTATACAGCCTTGTGGGAGGACTCATTGTTGTTCAGATCCCGTCTTGGAGTTTCTTTCAGTGTTGATTGGCTGGCTATCTGACCAGTAGCTGCTTTCTGGTAAAGTCCACTGGAAAGTATCCAAAGGATTCTCTGCCCTGTGCTGGTTCATACAGGACAGTGGATTCTGTGGTGCTGTTTTTCATTGATGTTAGTTGCCATTGAATGACTTCTGACTTATAGCGACCCTGTGTACAACAGAATGAAACACCTACTGGCCTCACACCATCCTCAAACCATTGCTCTGTTTGACACCATCACTGCAGCCAGCCACTGTATTAATCCATGTCACTGAGGGTCTTCCTCTTTTTTTGCTAAACTTCTCCTTTACCGAGCAGGATATCCATCTCTAAGGACTGGTCCCGCCTGACAACATGTCCAAAGTACATGAGATGAAATCTTGCCATACTCACTTCTTAGAAGCATTCTGGTTGTACTTCTTCCAAGACAGATTTTTTGGTTCTCCATGCAATCTATGGTATATTCAATATTCTTTGCCAACAGCATAATTCAAAGGCATCAATTCTTCTTAGGTCTTCCTTGTCCGGCTCTCACATGCATATGAGGTTATTGAAAGGACCATGGTTTGGGTCAGGCACACCTTAACCCTTAAAGTGACATCTTTGCTTTCCAACATTTAAAGAGGTCTTTTGCAACACATTTTCCCAACGCAATGTGCTATTTGATTTCTTGACTGTTGTTTTCATGGGCACTGATTATGGATCTAAATAAAATGAAATTCTTGACAACTTCAAAAAAAAAAGAGAAAAAGCACATAACAAAAATGACAGAAACGAATTCATTTTTGCCAATAATTACATATCTGGCAAGGGACTTATCTCTTAAGATTTATAGAGGAAGAGTGGATGACCAAAACATACACATAATGGAATACTATGCAGCACTAAAGAATAATGTACAATTTGCAAAATACCACATAATATGAAAGAACTTGGAGGACATTATGCTGAGTGAAAGTAAGTCATTCATAGAAGGACAAATATAGTATTAGTTCATCATTGTGGATGTTCAAGGAAAGGTTTATATATGGAGGGAAACTTTCTTTTTTGGTTGCCAGAGGTGGGAGGGAGGGGACAGGAGGGAACACCACCAAAAAAGAAAAAAATGTATTGACCCATGTCACATTAGTTTTGTGTATTTCACTGTACATAAATTATATTTCAATAAAATGCATTAAAAAATGAAGTTGGACTCATATGTCACACCATACATAAAAATTAATACAAAATGCATGAATAACCTAAACATAAAAACTAAAATCAGAGATTTCTGGAAGAAAACCTACGGATAAAGTTTTGAGATTTTGGTTTTGACAATGGATTCTTACATATGTCAGCAAATGCATGAACAACAAAAAGCAAAGCAGATAAATGAAATTATCATGGTATGAATTGTGTTCTCCTGATGTATTAGAATCCTAACCCCATACATGTGAGTAGGAGCTCTGGTAGCATAGTGCCTAAGGCACTTGACTGCTAATCAGAAGTCTGGTGGTTCAAACCCACCAGCCACTTCTCGGAAAGAAGATGGGGCAATCTACTTCCGTAGTGACACTGCCTCGGAAATCCAGGGAGGGGTTGCTATGAGTCGGGTCCGACTCGATGGCACATAACAACAACTACATACATGTGAGTAATTCCTTTTGGGAATAGGGTTTCTGTGTTGTGTTAATGAGGTCATTATCAGAGTAGGGTGTAATCCTAAACATAATGACTTCTGAGATATGGTAACAGCAGATTAGACACAGAAAGGAGCACAAATGGAAAAAGACATATGCCATATGAAGACTGCGAAGGAATTGAGGAATGTTGGGCTACAAAAGTGGAAAGAAACAAGGATCTCCCAGAGCTAACAAAGAGAGATCTTTCCTCTATAGCCAGGGCTCTGAATTTGGACTTCTAGCCTCCTGCAGCCACTCTGCAGCAGAAAGATGAGGCAGTCTGCTTCTGCAAAGAGCTATAGCCTTAGAAAACCCAATGGGAGTCCGATGAATCAGAACTGACTGGATGGCAGTGAGTTTGGTTTTTTGTTTTGAGCCTGCATCAGCTGCGGGGATCCAGATGAGGAGAGAGAACCCAGGCACGCCCAAAGTAGCAGGATGGGAGAGAGGGAGGAAGGGGATTAAAAGCCAGGAATCCGGACAGAGGAGCAGTCAGCTGCAGGGATCCAGGTGAGGAGAGAGAACCCAGGAATGCCCAAAGCAGCAAGACGGGAGAGCGGGAGAAAGGGGATTAAAAGCCAGGAACCTAGACAGAGGAGCAGTCAGCTGCAGGGATCCAGGTGAGGAGAGAGAACCCAGGCATGCCCAAAGCAGCAGGACGAGAGAGCAGGAGAAAGGGGATTAAAAGTCCAGGAACCTGGACAGAGGAACAGTCAGCTGCAGGGATCCAGGTGAGGACAGGGAACTCAGGCACGCCCAAAGCAGAAAGGTGGGAGAGTGGGAGAAAGGGGATTAAAAGGCCCAGGAACTGGGACAGAGAAGCTGTCAGCCACTGGGATACAGGTGAGGAGAGGGAACCCAGGCACGCCCAAAGCAGTAGTGTGGGAGAGTGGGAGAAATGGGATTAAAAGGTCCGGAAGCCAGACAGAGGAGGAGTCAGCCACAGGGACCCAGGTAAGGTTGGTACGAGAGGTTTCCAACAGGGAGACAAAACTGTCTGTCGGTTTGTCCTACCATGGTAACGTGTTGATGTGAATTTTGAGGCTTAGCCACTGGTGTTTCAAACCCAGCAGGATGCACATGGTGCACAGGTATCTGCCCAGCTTACAGACTGAGACAGACTAGTAAGAAGGAAGAGGCCGTCCACTTCTCAAAGAATTGGCCAGGGAAAACCTTATGAATAGCAAAGAAACACTGTTTGATACATTACTGCGCAACTTTATGAATAGTCCAGTTAGGTTAGAGGGATCTCAAAATAGGACTGGGAAAGAGCTGCAACATCTGAGTAAACCCAGCCTTATTCAT
>NW_006922148.1:740885-746784 GCF_000298275.1 Orycteropus afer afer | reverse complement strand
AGAAGATTGAGGTTGTCAAAGAATTCACGTTGCTTGGTTCTACAATCGATGCCAACGGAAGCAGTAGTCAGGACATTAGAAGACGTGTAGCATTGGGAAGGTCAACCACAAAGGAATTGTTTCAAGTGCTGAGGAGCAAGGATGTCTCTGTGAGGACTAAGGTGTGCCTGACAAAAGCCATGATATTTCCAATTGCCTCGTATGCATGTGAGAGCTGGACAATGAATAAGGAAGACCGAAGAAGAGTTGAAGCTTTTGAGTTGTGGTGCTGGTAAAGAATGCTGAAAGTACCATCGACTGCTAAAAGAACTAACAGATCTGTCCTGGAGGAAATGCACCCGAAATGCTCCTTGGAAGCAAGAATGGCCAGACTTCCTCTCACATATTACGGTCATGTTGTCAGAAGGGACCAATCCGTGGAGAAGGATGTCATGCTTGGTAGGGTGGAGGGTCGACAAAGGAGGGGGAGGATTGTCTGGATTGACACAGTGGCTGCGATGATGGGCTCAAGTATAGCAGAGATCATGGAGCTGGCACTGGATCGGGCAGTGTTTCATTCTGCTGTGCATGGGGTGGCTATGAGTCAGAAACGACTTGACAGTACCTAACAACAACAACTACACTGTGAGAAAATAAATTTCTCTTTGTTAAAGCCACCTACTTGTGGCATTTCTGTTATACCAGTACTAGGTAACTAAGATAGGTACCTTCATCAAAATTAAAAACTTTGGTTTACCAGGGGCTTTATCAAAAAGTGAAGAGACAATGTATGGAATGGGAGAAAATACTTGGTAATCATATATCTAACAAGAATTTAATCACATATCTAACAATGGTTGAATATCCAGGATATACTTGTTCAACTAAACCACAAAAAGACAAACCACCCAAGTAAAAAAACAAAGGGCATAATATTGTATGGACATTTCTCCAAAGAAGATAAACAAATGGTCAGTAAGCATATGAAAAAAGATACTCAATTTCATTAGTCATTGTTGTTGTTGTTATTTGCCATCGAGTCGGTCCCGACTCATAGCGACCCCTCCTTGGGTTTCCAGGGCAGTATCACTACAGCAGTAGGAATGCCCAACCTTCCTTCCGAGGAGTGGCTGGTGGGTTTGAACCGCCAGCTTTCTGGTTAGCAGTCAAGTGCCTTAGGCACTATGCTACCAGAGCTCCTCATTGGTCATTAGAGAAATGTAAATCAAAACCACTGTCAAGATACTACTTCCCAAACCAGGATGGCTATTATCAGAAAATAGCAAATGTTAGTTAGGACATGGAGAAATTGGAAACCATACCCATTGATGAGAATGGTGGGAATGTAAAATAGTGCAGCTGATACTGAAAATAGTTTGGCAGTTCCTAAAAAAGTTAAACATAAAATTTCCCTATGACCCAGCAATTCTGCTCCTAGACACATACACAAAAAAATCGAAAGCAGGGCCTCTCACAGACACTTGGGCACTGTTTTGGTTACCTAGTGCCATTCTAACAGAAGGTACCAAAAGTGGAGTGGCTTTAACAAACAGGAGTTTATTCTATTACAGTTTTGGAGGCTAGAAGTCCTAGTTCCAAGTGCCAGTGTCTAGGGGCTGGGTGAAAGCCCCTTGACCTTGAGCTTCAGCTCTGCCTCTTGTTCCTGGCCCACTGAAACTAGAGGCATCTCTTTACTAAGGTAGCTGCTGGCTGCTGAGGCCGACAAATCCAAGGCCAACAATTGAAAAGGTACAGTTCTCACATTATCAAACCACATGACAGGCCAATGATTCAAATCTATTAAAAGTCCCCAAATTGAAAGAGCATAGCAAGCTGCTGAATGAAGACTCAGCTATACACTGGGTCCAAAAGCATGCCAAAAAGCTAGAGATCTTCCTCAAAGTTGCTTCTTTTATACTGGGAGCAGCCCATATCCCTAAAGCAGCTACTCAGCTACTCTAGTAGATTACACAATGGAGTTAATTATCAATCTCACCACGGGGAATAACTACATCCAGCTGCCCAGCTACTCAAAACCAGGTCCAGCCAAGTTGACCCACAACCCTAACTACCACAGACACAGTGTTTGTTGCCGCATTATTCACAATGCTACCAAAAGGAAGAAACAACTGAAGTATCATCAACAGAAGAATGGACACACAAAATGTAGTATATCCATACAAAGGAATGTAATTAACCATAAAGAAAAATGAAGTTCTGATAAATACTACAGCATGGATGAACCTTGAAAACACCGTGCTAAGTAAAGTAAGTCGACAAAAAAGGAAAATATTGAAGGATCCCACTAGTATGAAATTTGTAGAACAGAAAAATACATAGAGACAAAAGTTCACTAGTGTTACCAGGGGGTTAAGAGAGGGGAATTATTGGTTAAGGGGCACTGAGTTACTGTTTGGGGTGATGAGGAAGTTTTAGACATGGACAGTGGTGCTGACTGCAAAATATGATGAATGCAAATCAATGTAACTGAGCTGTACACTTGAAAGAAAGTTGTTGAAATGGCAAATGTTTTATTATATAAATTTTACAATAGGATTTTTTAAAAGAAAATCTAAGTATACAGAAGGCTGATAATGGTTTGTTTGCTCTAACTCAAGTTCATACTGGGTACTCATTTCCATTACATATTTCTACTTAAAATCTAGAAAATTACTTCATCTTTATGTACTTACCATCTGAAGGTAGAAATCAGTAGGGCTATTTATGTGACAAACCATAACAGATACATCTGTCATTTCTTTAGGCAAAATTGGTGGATTATAGTGTAAAGTCATTTTTTTCTCAGCATGACTTCTTGGTGATTGTGACCTAAATCTAATTGAAAGCATAATTAAAGCACAAGCAAGAACCATTTTCTTAAACTCTGTCTCGTCTCTGAGTAGATCTGAAGAAAGAACTTGCCTGTATAATGATTTATCTAACAAAAATACTCCTCTTCCAATTTCTCTCTTCTAATTTATATATTTTCTAGCTGTACTCAATTATAAAACCAGATTAAATAGGGTATCAGGTCTCAAATCTCAATCATTAACCTTCAAATTTGTATTAAGACATTTTAAACCTGGGCCTGTATGTCATTCGCAGATTGGTAGTTATTTCTATTCTCTAAGTTCCAGTTGAATTTGATAGTCATAGTCTATTAAGAAAAAAACAAAACAATACAACCCAATTGCTTCACCGGGCTTCCAAGGCTCCAATGTTATGGCAACAATACTACCGCATCATTCTCCACATCGTTCAGCCACTCTGTGGCTGGTGAGTTTGAACTATCGACCTTTTTGTTAGCAGCCAAGTGCTTAATCACTGTGCCACCGTGGTCTATGGTAGCAGCATCTGTGAGGTCTCTTTCTGTTCCAAGACTCTTTATTTCTCTAGATGAGAACCTACCTGGGAATTTCGAGGACAGAGTATCAGAATCTTCCCTTATCTCAAGCAAACCTATTAGTTGCATTACTTAACTGACCATGTATGTTCATTCGAGATGAGGAGAGGGACTTTTAACTCTCTCTTCTAGATTAATACTTTAGAATGGGAATCATAAACTCAATCCCAAGGCTAGAAATTTAAATAAGACACTGTTAAACTATAATTCTTGAAACCCTACTACAGCTGCTTGTGAAGTTACCAAGAGTCCAAAAATATCTACAAATATTTTCTATGTTTAATTGCCTTAATTTCTCTATTTCTTTTAACCACATTATTTGGATGCAGTCTTCCCAGACAAAAACTGTATTTAGAATATCCTGATAGCAATAATTTTTAAAGGCAAAGTCTGCTATTCCAATTTATAGCTATAATCTCAAGGAATATTTAATAAGTTACCTACTTTAATAAGTTTTAATAAGTTACCTACCTTGCTAGTTCCATAAAAACTAATGCATCCCTTAGAGACATCGGCATATCACTGCTTATTTTATTTGTTGGTGGTTTCTGTAGATCTACAATGAACACACCATCTTCTTCTCTAAAAACTTTCATTAGAACTGCCTTCTTGTTTACCATTTTCAAAAATTCCACTTTAGCTTCTTCTCCCCAGCTTTTATTCTATTGATAAAAGTAAAATTCAAAAGTATTTATGAATTATAATTAGCTCTAATGTCACAATAACACAATGTAATGCAACACAACCATAGCCATGGAGTCAGATCTGACTCATAGCAACCCCTCCTTGGGTTTCCGAGGGAGTATCACCATGGAAGTAGATTGCCCAACCTTCCTTCAAGGGAGTGGCTGATGGATTTGAACCGCCAACCTTCTGGCACCATGCCACCAGAGCTTCTTAATGTCACAATACCCTAGGTTTAACTTTATACCAACCACAGTCTGAAAACTTCATGTAAAGGCACTAAACAAACCATTCCGTGGTGCTGCAGTAAAGTGCCACTGACTCAGCTCCATCTCATAGCAACCCTATGTACAACAGAATGAAACACTGCCTGGGTCTAAAACCATAGACATTAAGAACAAACCACAGACATTTTTAAGACTAAACTGCAACCAGCATGATGACAATGGGGGAAAAAAAGGACAATGAAACATGCACATAAGATATAGACAACAGAGGCAAATAACTATGTGCACAACAGTGTAATACCACTAATACCAAACACCAGACTACAAATAAATACATAGACAAGTGAGAAAAGTAGGTGGGGGTCAGAGAACATGAATATACCCTAGACCAAGTGCAGTGACAAGGGTGCTGATGCAGCACTACAGGAGATTGGGTGAACCAATGGAAACTCCTTCTGGTCCCCCCACCTTAAGGAGGCCTAGACAAGTTCATTTTATTCACTCCACTCAGGAGGGACCAGTTGAAGCAGAGACTCAGCTAACTGATGAAGCCAGAGACTGATATGGGGGCCAGGGTCTTCTAGTCCAGCCCCCAGCAGGGGACCTGAGGCCATATGCAAATGTATGGGTAAAATGGCCTGGGGGTGGGGAAGAGACCTTCTTGGGACTCCTGGACACCGGAGCCCAATGTACCGTCATCCCAAAGCCTGTCAATGAAATGTTGAAGGGGCGTAAGGTTAGACTAGGGGGATATGGGGATGCAAGAGTTGATGGGACTAAAGTGAAAGTTTGGATGAGAATTGGAAGATTTAAACAGATGTTGTATGAGGTAGTTGTGTCTCCTTTACCTGAACGTATTATTGGTATGGATATTATGTCTAATTGGAAAAATCTCCCTCTACCTGGTATTGTAAAACTGAAGGCGTGTAAGTGTGCCCTTAGGCCAGTATTGATTGGATATGCTCAATGGGAACCACTGGAATTGTCCGAGCCCACTCAGGTTGTTAACTTGAAACAATATAGGATACCTGGTGGACAGAAGGAAATCAGTGCTTTGATTAAAGACATGCTGAAGGCCGGAGTGCTGGTGCCAACAAATTCTCTGTATAACAGCCCAATATGGCCTGTGAGAAAGGCAGATGGCTCATGGAGACTGACAGTAGACTACTGAGACCTAAATAAAGTAGCGCCACCAGTGGCTTCAGCTGTTCCAGACGGTGGTGTAGAAAATACAACAGGCCAGAGGAGACTGGTACTCAGTGACTGATCTTGAAAACGCATTTTTCTCTATACCTATCTCAGAAAAGAGTCAGTCACTGTTTGCTTTCACATGGGAAGGTTCTCAGTACACCTTCAGAGTTTTGCCCCAGTGTTATTTGAACTCATCAGCTTACTGTCATGGCTTGGTTAGGAGAGACTTGGACTTGGTACAGATTTCAAGTACGGTGATACATTACATTGATGCCATTATGTTAATATCAAACACAGAAGAACAGGCTAGGGCAGATTTGAAAACAGTGGTGGCCCACACGACCAATAGAGGCTGGTTAATAAATCCAACAAAAATCCAGGGCCCTGCCCAAACAGTGAAATTCTTGGGAATAAC
>NW_006922148.1:728752-738026 GCF_000298275.1 Orycteropus afer afer | reverse complement strand
GGTTTTGTGTCTTGGCTCATCCTCATCTCACCCCTGGATTTGGGACAGCAGCCATCATCTGCTCTGCTGATCGAGGTTCATCAAACCCTGAGAGTTGGGAGGATCCGCCAGACCTACTCACGGACCCGGGACTCGCCAGCCTGCCAGCCTCCAGCACTACTACATGAGACGAACCCTTGGGTGTCTGTGAGTTCTGTGAGGCGTTACAGTGAAATACAGAACCCTACGACTGGGGAAATTACTGGGAGGAGGAGTTAATGTCTGAAATGATGGAGTGGCATGGTAGTTTGGACATTTGGGACATCTTTAACCTCCGCTTCATGGGGACCAGCCTCGTGCTGATCTTTCTAAGAGAAATTGTTCAAGCACCAAGGATAGATGTGGCTGAAGAAAATCTTACATATGCACTTGTATTACAAAACTAGCCACACACATTACAGAAGACAGAGTTGGAGTAACCTCTCAGAGACAACCGCACACCTTGAGAGACAGGATCACTAGGCCTGCAGACTTGGGACCATAGTCTTGGGGACACCCAGTTCAATTGGCACAACATAGTACATAAAAATCTTGTTCCACAACCTACTTTGGTGAGTAACTACTGGGGTCTTAAAAGCTTTCAAGTGGCAATGTGAGATGCAACTACTGGTCTCTTCTCATCTGAAGCAAAGAAGAGTGAAGAAAATCAAAGGCATCTGGAAACAATTAGCCCAAGGAAACAATGAACTCCAAGAACAGAAGAATTAGATGGTGCCCAGCTACCAATGCCAACTGCTCAGAAAGGGATCAAACCTGGATTTCCTGGATAGAGTGGGAGGAAAAATGTGGAACAAAATCCTGAAACACAAAAATGACCAGAATTTCTAGTCAGCTAGAGACGGCTGGCAGTTCAAACCCACCAGCCACTCCTCGAAAGGAAGGTTGGGCAATCCTACTTCCATAATGATGTTGTTGTTGTTGTTGTTATGTGCCGTCGAGTCGGCCCTGACTCATAGCGACCCCTCCTTGGGTTTCCGAGGCAGTATCACTACGGAAGTATGATTGCCCAACCTTCCTTCCGAGGAGTGGCTGGTGGGTTTGAACCGCCAGCCTTCTGGTTAGCAGTCAAGTGCTTTAGCCACTATGCTACCAGAGTGATACTGCCTCGGAAACCCAAGGAGGGGTCGCTATGAGTCAGATTTGACTTGACGGCACATAACAACAACAACAAAAAGAGTCTGGTGGAACCTCCAAGATTAGGGATCCAGATAATCCTTTGGGACTAGAACTGGACTCGCTCCCATGGATTGGCTCTCAGCCCAACAGCAGAAAGACCTACATGCAGAACACCTATCCCAAGGCAACACACTCACCTACTTTAGGGAGATATAGCCCTTAGAGCAACTGGCCACAGGGTACCAGAGGGACAGCACTCACATACAGGGGAAGCTGGACAAACAGGAGTGCATAGTTAAGAAGGGCACGGGGAGGAGAGGGTAGCTACACGGATGGGAGGGGAGGGAAGTTTGTTATGGCCAGTGATAGTACCTGGGGTGTGAAATCAAACGTACACGAACTGTTGAATGTAAAGCAAATTTTGCTCTGTAAATTTGCACCTAAACCTAATAAAATTAAAAACAAACAAACAAAAAATAACAAACCACAGGCATATGGAAAACATCTGGGGCCACAAACCCAAGGACAGTCTTTAGGTATACAAAACGTATGGATCACACTTTGGTCTTCTAACCATTATTTCCAAAGAAGCTCTAGTGGCACAGTGGTTAAGGCATTCAGCTGCTATCTAAAAGGTCTGCAGTTCAAACCCACAGCTGCTATGTGGGAGAAAGATGAGACAATCTGCCTTCTGTAAAGATTTACAGCCTTGGAAACTCTATGGGGCACCTCTACTCTGTTCTATAGTGTTACTATGAGTCGTAATGACTCAATGGCAGTTGTTAATAAGCAGTATCACTTTAGAACTTAGTTTCACTTTAGAATTTTAAGATGATTACACAAAAAGATTTTTAAATAAAAGAAACAAGTATTGCACATATATTCTCCATTTAAGGATGAAAATTCAAAAGGTAATTTCCAAAAGAAAATGGAAGTCATATAATAAGATATTTACAATCAGTAGTAGTTTATCTAGCTCTTATTGCTTACAATATATGAAGTATATACTACTGTAGGGAGCTCTGGTGGTGTAGTGCCTAAGGCATTTGACTGCTAACCAGAAGGCTGGCGGTTCAAACCTACCAGCCACTCCTCAGAAGGAAGGTTGGGCAATCTACTTCCATAGTGATATCGCCTCGGAAACCCAAGGAGGGGTCACTATGAGTCAGGTCCGACTTGATGGCACATAACAACAACAACAACAACAACATATACTACGGTAATAATAAGAAAAAAGATTCACCTATTAATAGTAATTGTAAACAATGATTGTTTTAAAAGTTGAAATTTAAGTATTCATACCCAAAGTAAATTTTAAGGTTAACTACACATTCCTTGCAGCTCTGGTAGCATAGTGCCTAAGGCACTTGATTGCTAACCAGAAGGCTGGCGGTTCAAACCCACCAGCCACTCCTCGGAAGGAAGATGGGGCAATCTACTTCCGTAGTGATACTGCCTAGGAAACCCAAGGAGGGGTCACTATGAGTCGAGTCCGACTCAACAGCATGTAACAACACCACCACATTCCTTTAAAACAAAGAATACTTTTTTTAATGTTTTAATCTGCACTGACTATGGCACATACAACAACATACTTTTTTGCATTTTTGATACAAATAGATTCAAAGAGACCCTGTCCTGCTGGGTCTACTCTTTTGCATTTTCTATACAAATAGGTTTTACTTTATCTACTTTCATAGTGATACCACCTTGGAAACCCAAGGAGGGGTTGCTATGAATCAGATTCGACTCAACAGCAGTGAGTTTGGTTTTGGTTTGGAATCGCCAGGTCTCTTCTCCTGTGGCTAGTGAATTCAAACTGCTGACCTTTTGTCTGGTAGCTAAGCATTTAACTATTGTGCCAACAGGGCACCTTTCAAAAAAAAAGTACAAGAGAAAAAATTATAGAAAGAAACAATCTCAGAATCTTGAGGAAAACATTACTGCTAACATTTTTATGTGTTTCTCATTTTTTACTAATTCATTTACATGTTCTTTCATTTACTTGTATCTCTACTATGTGCCAGATGATCTAAATACTGGGAATCCCAGGATGACATGACTCCCTGCTTCCTCAGACTTTATAATAATGTAACTGTATAACATACATTCTTATACACAATTTTTTTCTTCTATGAGTTTTCAATCTTGCTGGGAGAAAAATACGCATAAATGATATAAGAAAGAATGCAAAATGAGATATCAATAGAGTAATGAACAAAGAGTCATGGAAATAGGGATGAAATATACAGAAACACACACTATACCATATATTAAATTTATTTCTCTACACTTGGCTCCAAAATTCAGTCTTTTACTTGGATATTTCACCTACCGATTATGTTGATATTTGAATATTCAATTATCCATTAAAATATTTCCAATCGTGGAAGTTAAAGTTCATTTCCTTTTTTACTGGCACCAACAGAATATTATGTAAAGTGTATTTACCAGGAGAACTGGTGCTTTGAGAATAAACTCAGCAATCTGATTAGCAATACACAGAGAAAAAATTGGAATATTTAGTCTCTAAAGGGGAAGTTAGTTGTACTTACTGAATTTGGTGGGACAATGTCTTTCAGTGAACATGGTTGTGCAAATGGCTGGATGTCTTTCAGTAGCTCTTCAATACAAGATTCAGGCTTTCTTAGAACCAGACATAGATCACTTAGTGTTACATGCTGCACAGCAGTATGTTCTGGCCTCACATGGATATCACCAACTCTAGGAGGAATACAGGTAATATCTGGTTAAAATAATGCTTCAAATCCAAGCTTGTTTTCCCCATGAAAGGTATGCATCTTTTTCTATTTAATGTTTGTTCCTCTTTCAATAAATAAAGCAGGAGACTTTGAGTCAGAGTTCCACCTCAGTATATCCTAGCGCTATAAGTCTTTACAAGTTATTTGAAGATGTACATTCACTGCAGGTTACAAAGTTCAAAATATCATTAAATCAAACTGCATGATTATATTATTTATATCCTCTATCAGTAGTACCTAACTGTTTTTGGATCAATTACCTTTTTGTGCGTGTGTGTTTGGGTGAATGTTTACAGAGCAAATTCATTTTCCATACAACAGTTCATACGCATTTTGTTCATGACATTGACTACAATCTCCATAACGTAACAGCTCTTTTCCTACTTCCTCCCTGTGGCTACTCTCTCCCTGTGTCCTTCTTTTCTATGCACTTCTACCTTCTGAGCTAGATAGACTGTTCTAAGGTATACTTACCTGGTGTAAATGTTCACCTTATATGCCTATTTATTATTTGGTTGGAAGCCATGGGAGTGAGTTCAATTTCAGGCCTGAAGGGTGACTAAAGGCCATAGACTTGAGGGTTTCACCAATCTCTATCAGATCAGTAAGGCTGTTTTTATTTTTTATATGGTTTTTAAGTTTTGTTCCACATTTTTCTCCCACTTTATCTATGATCTCCTGCATTGATCCCCTTCCAACTGGTTGACAGTGGTAGCTGGGTACCATACAGTTCTTCTGGTCTCAGGGTCACACAGTCTGAGGTTCACTTGGTCCACTAGTCCCTTGAACTAATTGTTTCCATGTGTCTTTGATTTTCTTCATTCTTCTTTGCTTTGGATGAGAAGAGACCAATTGTGGCATCTAGGTGGCTGCTTAAAAGCTATTAAGATCCCAAATGCTACTCACCAAAGTAGGAATGTAGAACAATGTTTTTGTATAGTATGTTATGACAATTGAGCTTGATGTCCTCCATGACCATGGCCCCAAGTCCACAGGCCCAACAACTCACTCCCCTTCAGGGTAGTTGGCTGTGGCTAAGACGTTATCATCATAACTTTGCTCCATTAGTTCTATTTATGTGGACATTCTTATTAAAAAAAAAAAACTCACTGCTGTTGAGTTGGATCTGACTCATAGCGACCCCTCCTTGGGTTTCCGAGGCAGTATCTCTATGGAAGTAGATTGCCCAGTCTTCCTTCTGGGGAGTGGCTGGTGGGTTTGAACCACCAGGCTTCTGGTTAGTAGTCAAATCCCTTAGGCATTACACTCCCAAAGCTCCTGGACATTCTTATAGCACATACAAATACATATGTTGACATATCGTCTGCCATACTTATATATCATAAAAGATACGCATTTTTAAAAACACTTTCCTTAAGTCTTCTGGAAAGGTATATTCTAATTCATACTTCCTTACTGTTGTTAGTTGCCACTGAGTTGATTCCGACTCATGGCAGCCCCATGTGTAACAGAGTAGAACTGCTCCATAGGGTTTTCTTGGCTATAATCTTAATGGAAGCAGATTGCTAGGCATTTTCTCTGGTAGGTCTGAATCACCAATGTTTAGGTTAGCAGTCAAGTGCAAATAGTTTTTTGCCACCAAGAAACCTATAAAGACTTAATCTAGCCTCAACTAGCACAAGATACTATTATTATCCATAGAACTAAATAAATCTTGGCTACCTACGTTAATCTGAACTGTCTTCATATACCTATTCAGTTTAATCTTAAAGGGAATAGTGACTGCCCCACCCCAAAAAATATAAATCTATTTATTTAAAAAGCTACGACAATTAAATAAAGTCATCATGAAATAGTTAATCCTGGTCCTTACTACAGAAATGTTTTTGGCTTGTTTTATTTTTATAGAAGACTAAGGGAAACACTTTTGTTTGTTTGTTTGTTTTAGAGTAAATTAGACACTATTCCACTTTAACATGAATTAATAAAATGCAGACATCCAATTAAAATTTCAAGTCAACAATCCTGCAGCTAACACTTTAGTTCAAAGAACTGTTTTTGTGCATTATTCTCTTCTTCAAAGCCACATAAGAAGAGTACTTAAACTAATTGTTGAAATACAAATTTAGAGTACATTAAACACCTCCTTTTCCAAGTTTTTCATCTATTAACAATGATAAATGATAACCTTTTACTAATTTAGTGAAACTAACATAGAGCAAAATATGTATGTCTGGGAAGCGAAGAATAAACAAATTACTCCTCTCTATCCATTCCTAATCCTTTATTCTTTAATTCCCTCCCACCCACCAAATGCTTCTAAGCAGGATAGGAAAACATAGCAATTATAAAATATCATACCCTGGAACAATTAAGACTTCAGAATTTCCAAAATCTATCATAAATATCTGTATTAGTGCAACTTCACACACTGAGTATTTGGTTGGACTAGTAGGTTTTCTAATATCTTTACTTTCTCTCGGAATTAAGTCAGTGATGGTTCCTCGACACCACATTCCATTTTCAATACTGTTGACAAATATTCTTGCACCTATAATGAGACAAATCATTATCACTATTTAAAGAGAGAAATATCTAATAAGTACTAATTTATAAATACGTACATTAGTTCCATTATGTACCAAAACCCAAAAACCCATGACCTGCAAATCAATTTTGACTCATAATGACCCCACAGGACAGAGTAGGGTTTCCAAAGCTGTAACACTACAGAAACAGACTGCCTTTTCTTACTCCTATGGGGCAGCTAGTGAGTTCAAACTGCTGATCTTTCAATTAGAATGCTTTGACCACTACACCACCAGGGCTTCTTTCTACCACTTAAAAACCTAAAAGAAACATAACCTACTACCATAAAGTTGATTCTAGCTCACAGAAACCTATAGGACAGAAGAGAATTGGGTCATAATGTTTCCAAGGTTATAAATCTATGGAAGCTAACTGCCACATCTTTCGCCAGCACAGGATGGCTGGTGGGTTCAAACTGCTGGCCTTTTGTTTAGCAGCTAAGTGCTTTAACTACTGTGCCATCATGTTTCCTTACTTAAGAACTCTTAATTTCCTTATTTACTGATAATATAGTATTATGTCTAGTGACTTAAGAATGGTATTTTAACCCTTAGTCAAGCTACCCAAAAAGTATTTTTATATTATCTGTTATACAGATACTTAAATGGAGAGAAAAAATACCCAAGTCAGCAGCCACTTTTTAAGGACCTATGTTTTATCAGGAGTTCTGGTAGCATAGTGCCTAAGGCACTTGACTGCTCACCAGAAGGCTGGCGGTTCAAACCCACCAGCCACTCCTTGGAAGGAAGGTTGGGCAATCCTACTTCCGTAATGATACTGCCTCGGAAACCCAAGAAGGGGTCGCTATGAGTCGGGGCCGACTCGACGGCAAACAACGTTTTATTAACTACATTAACAAAGATGAATGAGATTGCCCTGCCATTAAAAAGCTCAAGAAAGGAAAAGAGACAGGCGAATTAATATACTGTATTTACTATAATTAAAGGTTATCTATCATTATACACATACATACATGTATAGATATATACACAGGATTAAACTTGTAAAATTATCATGCTAGCATAAAGGAAGACAAAACCTGAGAGCAAAGAAATAATGAAAAGCCGCATGTGAAATGCCAAAATTAGCTAATTAATAAATACCAGACTTCAGAAAGGGGAGGAAGAACTAAGAATTTAGCAACATGGGAGGCCTTATGGAAGGATTACATAAAATCAAATGGATTAAAAATTACAAGGAAAAAAAAAAAAAAAAGCAAGCAAGCAAGGGTCCTTAATTTTGAGAAAAAAATGAGGCAAAAAGAGATTGAAATCCTAGCCAAATCACATTGTATTAATAGGAGAACTACAAAGAATAGTAAAATAGGAGAAATAAATAAATGGAAGAAATAAAAGAGCAGAACACAAGATTTCAAAGGGCGGCTGAAGAAGATAAAGTAAAATGTTATAAAGAAATGTACAAAGACCTACAATTAGAAAAGCAAAAGGGTAGCATGCTTGGCATTTCTCAAGGTGAAAGAACTGAAAAAAAATTCAAGTCTGAAGTTGAAATACTGAAGGATTCTATGGGAAAAATATTGAACAATGTAGGAAAAAACAAAAGATGGAAGGAATACACAGAGTCACTAAACCAGAAAGAATTGGTTGATGTTTAATCATTTTAGGAGGTAGTGTGTGATCAAGAAGAGATGGTACTGAAGGAAGAAGTCTAAGCGGCACTGAAGGAACTGGCGAAAAACAAGATCCCAGGAATTGATGGAATACTCATTGAGATGTTTCAACAAATAGACACAGCTCTGGAGGTGCCCACTCATTTATGCTAAGAGATTTGGAAAAGAGCTAGCTGGGCAACAGACTGGAAGAGATCCATAACTGTGCCAATTCCAAGGAAAGGTGAGCCAAGAGAATGCAGAAATTATCAAACAATATCATTAATATCACACACAAGTTAATTTTTACTGAAGAGTATTCAAAAATGAATTATCATCGACAGTACATTAATAGGGAACTGCCAGAAATTCAAGCTGGGTTCAGAAGAGGAAATGGAACAATGGTATAATTGCTGGTATTAGATGATCTTAGATGAAAAGAAAGAATATTAGAAAGATATTTACCTGTGTTTGTTGACTATGCAAGGCATTCAACTGTGTGGATCAAAAAAATTATTGATAATACCGTAAAGAATGGGAATTCCAGAACACTTAATTGTGCTCATGTGGAACCTGTAAACAGACCAAGAGGCAGTCATTCTAATAGAACAAGAAAATACTGCATGGTTTAAAATCAGAAAAGGTATTCATCAGAGTTATATCCTTTCATCATATGTATTCTATCTGGATGCTGAACAAATAATCCAAGAAGCTGGACTATATGAAGAACATGGCAGGAGGGTTGGAAGAAGACTCATTTTATATCATGTGAGGAAGACTCACTTTATATCATGTGATATAAAGATGACACAACCTTGCATACTAAAAGGGAAGAAGATTTGAAGCACTTACTGATGAAGATTAAAGACTACAGCCTTCAGTATGGATTGAACCTCGATATAAAGAAACCAAAATCCCTACAAATGGACCAATAAGCAACAATACTATAAATGGAGAAAATATTTAAATTGCTAGGGATTTTGTTTTTCTTGGACCACAATCAATGCCCATGGAGGCAGCAGTCAAGAAGTCAAACAGAGGTTCCGGCAAGATGGTGGACTAGGCAGAAGGACTGCACAGACGCTCTTCAACAAAGAAAAGGGAAACCAATTAACAGAGACACAGAAGATAATCTTGGACCCCTGAGCCTTGAAGGGAAGGATACAAAAGTGGACTAAACCCCAACTAGCAGAAGAAT
>NW_006922148.1:715620-717475 GCF_000298275.1 Orycteropus afer afer | reverse complement strand
TGAAGACAAATACCTGAATACTTCTTTGGAAAGGGATCAATCAGAAAAAAGATCAAAACAAAATAAAGAAAACCTAAGGTTCATGTGGGATACCATCAAAAGGAATAACCTACATGTCACTGGAATTCCAGAACAGGAAGAGAAAAATGAAACTACTGAGAAAATTGTCCAAGATTTGTTGGAGGATAACTTCCCTGATATGATGAAAGAGGAGAATACATCCATTCAGGAAGTCCAATGAACCCCAAACAGGATAGACCCCAAAAGAAAAACACCAAGACATACCATCATCAAATTCACCAAAATCAAAGACAAAGAAAGAATCATGAGAGCAGCATGGGAAAAATGAAAAGTTACCTACAAGGGGCAACCAATAAGACTAAGCTCTGATTTCTCAACAGAAACCATGCACATGAGAAGACAGTGGGATGGTATATATGAAACCCTGAAAGAGAAAAATTTCCAACCAAGAATTATGTACCCAGCAAAAGTGTCCCTCAAATATGATGGTGAAATTAGGACATTTGCAGATAAGCAAAAATTAAGGGAATTTGTCAAAACCAGACCAAGCTTACAAGAGATGCTAAAGTGAGCCCTCTGGACACAGAAGCAACAACAGCCAACAAGTGATCATTAGCACACGTGATAATATAACCCAGAAACCAACCCAGCTATGGAAGTACCCAAAGTAAATAAGCCTGCAAGATTGTAAACAGGGAACTAGAGACATCAATTGACAAATGAGGACAACTACAAACCAAAAACGGAAAAAACTGTGTCATTACAGAACTTCTAGATGGTAGGGAAGTCAAGACAACTACAAGATGGAAGGGACTGTTCTAAACTTGGGAAGAAAACTGTAAATCACAGGACAACCTCAAAGAAAAACAATAAACCCTCACATCAAAATAAAAAAAAGGACCAGCATAAATATTCACAAATACTAAAACAATAGCAACGAAGGAAGTGATAACATGATTCATAAACAAAACAAGCTCAGCACAGAAAACTGTATGAACAAAGAAATTGAAACAATGAATAAGCACATGACAAAAATGACAGCAACAAATTCATATTTGCTGATAATTACATAGCTGACAAGGGACTTATCTCCAAGATTAATGGAAAACTCCAATGCCTTAACACCAAAGGAATTAATAATCCAATTGAGAAATGGGCAGAAGACATGAATAGACACTTCACCAAGGAGGATATTCAGGTGGTCAGCTAATACATGAAAGATACTCCCAATCATTGGCCATCAGAGAGATGTAAATCAAAACAACAATGAGATATACTCTCTCATCCCAGCACTGATGGCAAGGTTCAATGAAAGAGAAAATAACAAATGCTGGTGAGGATGTGGAGAGATTGAGACTCTCATATACTGCTTGTGTGACTGTGAAGTGACACAACCACTGTGGAAAGCAATATGAAGATTCCTTAGAAAGTTGGAATTGGAGATACCATTTGACCCAGCAATCCCATTGTTGTTATTTGCCATCGAGTCGGGCCTGACTCACAGTGACCCCTCCTTGGGTTTCCAAGGCAGTATCACTACGAAGTAGACTGCCCAACCTTCCGTCCGAGGAGTGGCTGGTGGGTTTGAACCACCAGTCTTCT
Organism: Orycteropus afer afer; assembly: GCF_000298275.1. Taxonomy (NCBI): domain Eukaryota; kingdom Metazoa; phylum Chordata; class Mammalia; order Tubulidentata; family Orycteropodidae; genus Orycteropus; species Orycteropus afer. The sequence goes on along the minus strand of NW_006922148.1, from coordinate 715,852 downwards.
GGTTAGCAGTCAAGTGCCTTAGGCACTACGACTAGGTATATATCCTAGAGAGGTGAGAGCCAGGATAGGAACAGATACATGAACGTTCGTGTTCATCACAGCACTATTTACAATAGCAAAAAGATGGAAACATCCTACGTGCCCATCAGCAGAAGAGTGGATGACCAAGCTATAGTACATACACATACTGGAATGCTCTGCAGCACTAAAGAATAATGTAGAGTCTGCAAAA
>NW_006922148.1:704263-715520 GCF_000298275.1 Orycteropus afer afer | reverse complement strand
ACATGAGACAAAGTATATGTGAACTGCTGTATGGAAAGTGAATTTGCTCTGTAAATCTTCACCCAAATCACAATAAATAATAAATAAATAAATAATTTTTTTTTAAAAAAAGAAAGAAATCAAACAATGACCCACATCACAATTAAAAAAAAAAAGAAAGAAAGAAGAAGAAATCAAACAATGTATTACACTGGGCAAATCTGCTACAAAAGACCTCTGTAAAGTATTAAAGAGCAAAGATGTCACTCTGAAGACTAAGGTGATTGACCCAATCCATGGTGTATTAACAGCCTCATATGCATGTGAAAGCACAACAATGAATAAGGAAGTCCAAAGAAGAATGGATGCATTTGAATTGTGGTGTTGGTGAAGAATACTGAAAACACCATGTAATACCTGAAGAATGAACAAATCTGTCTTGGAAGAAGTACAGCCAGAATGCTCGTTAGATGCAAGAATGGCCAGACTTCAATGTTCCATACTTTGGTCATGTTGTCTGAGGAGACCAGTCCCTAGAGAAGGATCTCATGCTTAGTAAAGGAGAGGGTCAGAGATAAAGGGGAAGACGCTCAATGAGATGGATTGACACAATGGCTGCAATGATCGGCTCAAGCACAGCAAACACTGTAATGATGGTGCAGGACTAGGTTCTGTTTCATTCTTTTGTTCATAGCGTCAGAGCTTTTTTGAATCAGAGCCAACTTGACGATACTGAACAACAATGAAGAAAACTCAAGTAGTCTTAGAGTCCATGCTCTTAACAACTAAGTTGTGTATTAAGAGATAAATTTGCTAAGATTTGGTCACTGATTATATGGCAGTTCTAGTTTTATGTAAACTTGGCTAGGCCATGGTTTTGAATGCCTTTTCAGCTGGAAGTAGTTATTCCCCATGATGAGACTATGATCACCTCCATGTTGGAATCTGCTGTGATACATCAATCAGTGGAAAGGGAGATGATTTTGGTGTGTGGCCTGCTTCCACCACTCCTGTCAGTTTGTTGTACTACAGTGGCTTGTGTGTTGCTGTGAGGCTGGAAGCTATGCCACCAGTATTTCAAATACCAGTAGGGTCACCAATGGTGGAGAGGTTTCAGCAGAGGATCCAGACTCAGCAGAGCATCCGGACTAAGACAGACTTGAAAGAAGGAAGGGCCCATTCGCTTCTCAGATAATAGGCCAGTGAAAACCTTATGAATAGAAATGAAACAGTGTCTGATCTATTACTGGAAAACTTTACGAATAGCCCTAAAACATTGTCTGCTATAGTTCTGAAAGATGAGCCCCTCAGGTCAGAAGGCACTCAAAATACGACTCAGGAATTGCTGCATCCTCAGAGTAGAGCTGACCTTAATGATGTGGATGCAGTAAAGCTTTTGGGGCCTCCATTTGCTTATACAGTATGATGCAAAATGGGAAGAAACAGCTGCAAACATCCAGTAACAATCGAAACATGAAATGGACAAAGTATGAATCTAAGAAAATTAGAAATTGTCAAAAATGAAATGGAACGCATAGAGATCGATATCCTAGGCATTAGTGACCTGACATGGACTGGTTTGGGTCATTCTCAATCAGACAACCATATGATAAACTATGCCAGGAATGACAAACTGAAGAGGAATGGAGTGGCATTCATCACCACAAAAAATGTTTCAAGATCTATCCTGAAGTACAATGTCATCAGTGATAGGATAATATCCATATACCTACAAGGAAGACCAGTTAATAGTATTATTATTCAAATTTACACACTGACCACCAAAGCCAAGATAAGGAAACTGAAGATTTTTACCAACTTCTGCAGTCTGAAATTGACCAAACATGCAATCAAAATCTATTGATTATCACTGGTGATTGGAATGCAAAAGTTGGAAACAAAAGAACAATCACTGGTAGCTGGAAAATACGGCCACGGTGATAGACATAACCCTGGAGATTGCATGATAGATTTTTGTAAGATCAACAACTTATTCAATGCAAATACCTTTTTTCAACCACACAAACGGTGGCTATAGACATGGACTTCACCAGATGAAGTACACAGGAATCAGATCAAGTACATCTGTGGAAAGAGGCAATGGCAAAGCTCAATATCTCCAGCCAAAACAAGGCCAGGAGTTGACTGTGGAACTGACCATCAGTTGCTCATATGCAAGTTCAAGTTGAAGCTGAAGAGAATTAACAGAAGTCCACGAGAGGCAAAATATGACCTTGATTATATTCCAACTGAATTGAGATACCACCTAAAGAAAAGATTTGATGCACTGAACACCAATGACCAAGGAATTGTGGGATGACATCAGGAACATCATCCATGAAGAAAACAAAAGGTCATTAAAAAAACAGGAAAGGAAGAAAAGCCCAAAATGGATGTTAGAACAGACACTAAAACTTGACCTTAAATGGAGAATAGCTAAAGCAAATCGAAGAAATGACAAGATAAAAGAGCTGAAAAGAAGGAAAGATTCAAAGAGCAGCTCAAGCAGACAAAATCAATTTTTATAATGAAATGTCCAAGACCTGGAGTTAGAAAACCAAAAGGGAAGAACACACTCAGCATTTCTCAAGTTGAAAAACTGAAGAAAAAATTCAAGCCTCAAGTTGCAATTTTGAAAGATTCTATGGGCAATATACTGAATGATGCAGGAAATACCAAAAGAAGACAGAAGGAATACACAGAGTCACTGTACCAAAGAGAACTAGTAAATGTTCATCCATTTCAGAAGTTAGCAAATGATCAAGAACCAATGGTGTTGAAAGACGAAGTCCAAGCTGCACCTGAAGGAAGTGGCAAAGAACAAGGCTCCAAGAATTGACAGAATACCCACTGAGATGTTTCAACCAATGGATGCCACATTGGAGGTACTCAATTGTCTACACCAAGAAATCTGGAAGACAGCTACCTGGCCAACTGACTGGAAAAGAGCCATACTTGTACCCATTCCAAAGAAAGGTGATCCCACAGAATGCGGAAATTATCAAACAATATTACTAATATCACACACAAGTAAAATCTTGAAGATAATGAAAAACGGTTGCAGCAGTATATTGACAGGGAACTTCCAGAAATGCAAGATGGATTCAGAAGAGGATGTGGAATGAGGATATCATTGCTGATGTTGAATGGATCCTGGCTCAAAACAAAGAATACCAGAAAGATGTTTACCTGTGTTTTATTGACTATGCAAAAGCATTTGACTGTGTGGGTCCTAACAAATTATGGATAACATTGAGAAGAATGGGAATTCCAGAACACTTGACTGTGCTCATCAGGAGCCTGTACATAGACCATGAAGCTGTCATTCGAACAGAAAAAGGGGATACTGCATGGTTTAAGATCAGGAATGGAGTGTGTCAGGGCTGTATCCTTTCACCACACTTATGCAATCTGTATGCTGAACAAGTAATCTGAGAAGATGGACTATATGAAGACAAACATGGCATCAGGATTGGAGGAAGACTTGTTAACAACCTGTGATATGCAGACGACACAACTTTGCCTGCTGAAAGTGAGGATGACTTGAAGCATTTACTGATGAAGACTAATGACTTTAGTATGGATTACATCTCAACAGAAAGAAAATGAATCCTCACAACTAGACCAATAAGCAACATCACAACAAATGAAGAAAAGACTGACACTGTTAAAGATTTCCTATTACTTGGTTCCACAATCAATACCAATGGAAGCAGCAGTCAAGACATCAGATGATGTATTGCACTGGGCAAATCTGCTGCAAAAGACCTCTTCAAAGTGCTGAAGAGCAAAGATGTGTCCTTGAACACTAAGGTGCACCAAACCCAAGCCACGGTATTTTCAATCACCTCATATGCACATGAGAACTTGACAACGAACAAGTTAAACCAAAGAAGAGTTGATGCTTTTGAGTTGTGGTGCTGGCAAAGAATACTAAAAGTACCCGGGAATGCCAAAAAAAACAAAACAAAACTTAGTGCCATCGAGTCTATTTGACTCATAGTGACCTCTCCTTGGGTTCCAAAGGCTGTATCTCTACAGAAGTAGATTGCCCAAAAGTACAAACAAACCTCTCCTGAATGAAGTGAAGCCAAGAATGCTCCTTGAAAGCAAGAATGGCCAGACTTTGTCTCACCTACTTTGGTCATGTTGTCAGAAGGGATCATTCCCTGGAGAAGAATATCATGCTTGGTAAAGTGGAGGGTCAGCAAAGGGGAATGCCCTCAACAAGATGGACTGACACAGTGGCTGTAACAATGGGCTCAGGTATAGCAAGGATTGTAAGACTAGCACAGGACTGTGCAGTGTTTCGTTCTGTTGTGCACAGGGTCACTATGAGATGGAGCCAACTCGACAGTACCTCACAACAACAACTACTTCCAGTATAAAAGGATTAGCTTTAAGAATGCTCTCTAGCTTTTTGGATTCTACATTTGGCCCAGTCTTCATCTCCAGTTCCTGGACTTGAATTAGTGTCCTGCCATGTTGCCAAGTCTTGCAATTATTCCTGGACTTGAACAAGTATTCTGCTGTTCTACCTACCTGGAGATTGTGCCATTTACCTGCTGATCTTGGGTTTGTCAGCCTCAACAGCCAGCAGCTATGTGAGTTAGCCGATGCCTCCAGATCCAGTGGGACTGGAACCAGAGGCAGACCTGAAGCCCAAGATCAAGGGGCCTTCACCAGCCCCTAGAACATGTACACTGAATTTGGACTTTTAGCCTCCTAAACAGTAAGAGAATATATTCCTATTTGTTAAAGCCACCCTCTCATGGTATTTCTGTTCTAGTAGCACTAGAGGACCAAGACAGATTACATCAGAGGGATGCTATATTTCTCTCTGTATATGTTAATAAAAACAGGCAAGTTGAAAGGCCATAGTCCTCTTGAATCTTATTTAAGTGTTCAATGTCATCCTTAAACACCATATGCGGAGAGCAAGGGATTGGAGTAAAACTATCTGAGAGGGTACAGGCTTCCCTAGAGACAAGGGGGCAGGCAGTCTAGCTAACCTGTCACGGGTTTTGTAATTTGAAAAATAGTTCACCTCCCTCCATAATGAATTTCTGTGTATCCAACTTTCTAACAATGTGCTAACGGTCAATTTTAACCTCTAGCCAACTTACCAAAATAAAATTTAACTTAAGTTCAGTAATTCCAAAACTTTTATGCTTGGAGCAAGTATCTACATTATAAAAAATCTATATGGGTTGCTCAAACATCATAATATTTAAATAAAATTTATATTTTAACTTGGAGTACTATTTCATTACCTAGCTCCAAAATATCTGAAGGACTGAGAAGTAAACTCCTGTTGCAAATTCGATTCACTTTCTTTTCCAATAATGTTGCATCTTTTATTTGTGAATACTTCCGAACATAGAAGTGGCAAGGATGTATTACATGACTTACTAAAACTAGCTCTGGAGAACCTGGATAAGAACAAGTGTTTAAATCACATTAATTAACCATGAGTAAGAAAAGAATACACAAAAGCTGAATAAATACAATATCCTGCAAAAGATTAATGACAATGTCTTGTGGCACTGCAAACTCTAAAACACTGAAGCTCAATGACATAGTCCAAACCAACAATGATAACCAAAGTGATAAAACAAATAGGTCACTTTCACAAATTAATTATTTAGCAACATAAGCTACAAATATTTTATTTTACTTGCAAAATATGTGAGTACAATTCATGTGGTAGTAGATTCTGACATCAGAGTGTATGATGTAATTCCACTGTATTATAGAACTTCAGAGTTTATTTATGAACATACTTAGAACTCAGAAACCCATTTATAATGATTAGGTTTCAGTACTATTTCTACAGAACCCATAATATGCTCATAGCCAGCCTGAATCCCATTTCTTATAAATTAGGTTAGAGAGGTGTGAAAAAATGGGTACACCAAAATATTGAGCAGTATATAGAGGAAGGTATGTGTTTCAGTGGAGGTGAGAGTGAAGTAAAAGAGAGAATGTTTTGTATGCAGGAGTAATTAAGGGGCTCTAGTGCCTAAGGTATTTGATGGCTAACCAGAAGGCTGGCAGTTCAAACTCACCAGCTACTCCTCAAAAGAAGGTTGGGCAACCTACTTCCACAGAGATACTGCCTCAGAAACCCAGGAGGTGTTGCTGCGAGTCAAATCATCTCGATGGCATTGAGTATGGTTTTTGGTTTGGCACTGAGTTTGGTTTAATGGTGTAGTGATTAAAGCAATTGGCTGCTAACCAAAAGGCTGGCAGTTCAAACCCACCAGCCAACCTGGGAAAAAAGATTTAAAGCCTTGGAAACCTTATGCAGAAGTTCTATTCTGTCATCAAGGGTCGCTATGAGTCAGAATTGACTTCATTGCAGTAGGTTTTTGGTTGGTTAGGAGTAATTAAGTGAAATGTTTCTACTGACACAAACAGATCTCCAAAGTATAACGTTAAAGGAGAAAAACAAAGAATAGAACAGTGTATATGGTATGTTGTGTTTTGTGCAAAACAAACAACCACAAAAGGTGGTTAGAAAAATAATCTGTGTGTGTGTACTTGTATTATATAGTATAAAGAAACTCTTGAAGGGAAAGAAGGACTAAATGAAATAGGAACAGCGTGTGAGGAAAAGTTTCACAAGGTATTTTAATTTACATATTTAATTTTTTAACAACATAGATGTCCTGGTTATTATCTAGGATTAGCTAGTAAAAATATTTATAAAACAAAGACTAGGAGAAATATGATTGCAGGTAAAAATCACAGATTATAGAAACTGAACAGATATTTTAACTTATCAGACCAATAAAGATTAAAAAGAATACCCATATTGAAGTTAAAAAGATAAATATGTATAAACTAGGGAGACAGTTGAGAGAAATGCTATAAATTTCAGAAATATTTTTGCTGAAAACAGTTAAAGTTCTAACATTAAAAAAGAAATACTAATTATAAATAAGAATCATTTTACCCAGTGTTTCACACTAGATAAGAGTTACTACATATATAGCAAACTCTAGTACATTTAAGTTCAGACAGTTGCGAAAGTACCTGCTTTTGATCCAAAAGAAACAGATGACTTTTTTTGAAGAGGCTTTTTTTCATATTTAGGTGTCTCCATAAGATAATCTGTAAAGCATGTATCATCAAAATAAGAAATAAAGGCAATTGTATTAATTTTGTTAATCTTGACAACAGCACATTTTTGTTCAAAAAGCTGTACCGGAAATGGCAAAATTCTAGAATGGCAAAACACTTTATATTAGAAGGTAAAGTCATGAGAAGTTATTTTAATTCACTGAAGTATCAGTAATAATACTAGTGGAAAAGAAAAAAGTGTATGTACTGTTTTGTTATTAAAATGTCATTCTGGAGAGTCAACCAATAAAACACACAAGAAGAGGAGAAAAGATTAAAACTCATCTTGACAATGGTCCAAGAAGATTCAGGGGAGGGGGTGAACTAAACCCACTGCTATGGAGACAATTCTGACTCACAGTGACCCTACAGGACAGAGTAGAACTGCCTCACAGGGTTTCCAAGGCTATAAATCTCTACAAGAGCACAATGTCTTGTCCTTCTCCCAAAGAGAAGTTGGTAGGTTTGAATCACCAACTTTTTGGTTAGCAGACCAATGCTTTAACCACAATGCCAACAGAGCTCCTTTAAAGAAGACTAGTGGTACAAAATTATATACAGTAGTACCTCATTCCCATGCTAATCTGGAAATACTAATATTGAGAATCTAATCAAGTAACTGTGATACACTTAAATATTATGAAATATATACTATATTCAGAATAGTTTATTTCATGGCAGAGTAAACTTCAGAACAGACTTCAGATAAGTTTTTCTTAACTCAAGGACAAAGTTATGAAACGTCTTCCACAAATCACATCTCTCTCATTTATTTATATATGTATCTTTTATATAAGTCAAATACCCTAATTAAACCAAATTTTAAAATAACACTTCAGAGGCTAGCTATACTAAAATGATAACTTTGAAAAATGTGAATGTAAGGGCATGTAATCAACAAGTTTTAATTCATAATGAGGTATAAGATTATAACACAGAAATACATTTCTGTTAAGTACAGGGACAAAAAAGGTACACTGTGTTTTGAATTACAGACATAAATTTGCTTCTTTTTTCCTGCTTTTATATTTTCACTCACTTTCCAGGTTCTCTTCAATAATTTCTTCAATTATCACATCAGGACTAGATCCCATTTGAGGAAAAGCAGCAATGGTCTTAGCTACAACTTCTTTCTTTGGCTGGAAGTTTTTTGCTTCAAAACATACATCACTGGTATCACATTGCAAGAGGGTTGATGGTACTTCACTAGTTAGGAGAGATAGGTCAAACTTATTGTCCTCCAGTGATAGGTATGTATCATGACAAGATAACTCCTTTTTATTATTATACTTCTTTTGAACATTCTGTCCAATTTCATTTTCCTGGGGATAACATCTGTTTTAAAATTCAGAATCATAGTTAGCATTTTTCACATGACTACTTTAAATCATTTTATAAATTATTTATATCCACATTCAGGCCATTTCCTCTCCAAATTATAGTTAATATTATGATCCAGGTGCCCCAAGGGTATGTTTTAACCAGCTTTATTGATGTATAATTTATATACCATAACATTCAATACTTTTTACTAAATTTATGGAGTATGAAACCATCACCACAACCTAATTTTAAAACATGTCCATCAACCAAAAAGAAACCTCTGCTCTTCCCCAACCCCATGCAGGTCCCAAGGTTTTTAAAAAGATCAAGAGTATAATAAATGAGAAACAGAAGAAATCTTAGTTATATCACAATTATCTGATCCTTAAAGAACAACAGATACAAGTTTTCAAAAGAACTCATTTTGATTTGGGTAGGGATGTGGTTTTAAATTATTTTATTTTTCCTTTTAATTCACAGGCTAGGGTACAACCCTGAACAAATCACTAGAAATCGCCATTTAGGCTAATAACCATCCATCATTAATATGAATCCATTGGGTATGATTATTCAGGAGTCACTAATCCAGAGATTATTCACTCTACTTCATATTTTTTATCTTCTCTGCATACCCAGATGGATTTAAGCCATCATATCTACAAATACACAAATTCTATGAAAGAAATAAGATTAAGTCTCATATAGCTTCTATGTTAACCCATGATGAATTTAGTTTCTTCACAGATCATTGTTTATTTATTTGTTATTTCTAAATAGCTTTGTGGTGGTTATGCTTTTGTGTCAACTTGGCTAGGCCTGGTTGAGTGGCTGGGCAGCTGGATATAGTATTCCACATGATGAGACCGGTAATCAACTCCATGGTGGAATCTACTGTGAGCAGCTGAGTAAGCTGCCTTAGGGAATGTGGTCTGCTTCCTGTATATAAGGAGAAGACTTGGGAATGGTCTCTAGTTTATGTCACACTTGGACCCTGTGTATAGCCGTGTCATTATTCAGCTGCCTGCCATGCTCTGCTGACCTTGGGACTTACAATGGACTTAAATTAATGGCCTGCCCTGTGGTTTGGTAACATTGGGACATCGTGCCTTTTCACTTGTCAACCTTGGGCTTGGCAGCCTCAGCAGCCAGCAGCTGTCTGAGTGAAGAAATGCCACTAGCCTCAGTGGGCCAGGGGCTGGAGGCAGAGCTGAATCCCAAGGCTGAGGGGCTTTCACCCAGTCCCTAGAGCCTGGCACTTTGAACTTGGACTTAAAGCCTCTAAATTGGAAGAATAAACTCCTATTTGTTAAGGCCATCCCATTTGTGGTATATTCTTGTCAGGGCAGCACTAGGTAACAAGAACAAGCTTATTAAACAATTTCTATCATGCTACAAATCACATGATAGGAACTGTTTAATAAGCTATTTAGAGATAACAAAATCAATTGGATTTAGCAATGTCACCTTCTTATCTGTCTCTTCTGATAGAGGTCTGGCATTTAACATAACTAACATTGATGTTAAATAAAGGCTCAAATATCTTCTGAGAAACACATTTGTACACAATCTTGAAAATCAAACATCTTTTTTAATAACATCTTTTATTTGACTTTATTGGGATAGCTAACACTATTTTCCAAGACTGGTCTCAGAAACCTCTCACTTTGATGTCTACAGCACTATGCTTCTATTTCTCCTTAAACCTCTCTCTGCCCCTTCTCAGTTTTATTTTGTTTACCCTTTCCCTGCCTTGATTTTAAGCATTTTCCAGGGTACTCTTCTTGACTTACTTCAATACCTGTTCTAGCTGGGCAAATCCATGGTTTAATTACCACCTGTTAACTGTTAACCTAAAATTGGTGGTTTGAACCCAACCAGCAGTACCAGCAGTACTGCAGAAGAAAAGGGCTGGAGATCTGCTACCATTAAGACTACACCCAGGGACTTCTGGTAAGATGAAGGAATAGGCAGACAAGCGACACAGATACTCTTCAACAAAGTAAAGAAAAACCAATTAACAGAGATACAGAAGATAACCCTGGAACCCTGAGCTTTGAAAGGAACTATACAGAAGTGGATAAGGCACCAACTAGTATAAAAACCTGAACAAAAAAAGTGTGTACAGAGAAGGTCGGAGCTGCGGACTGTCAGCTACTCTGATGAGACCAACAGCCTGAATATTTCCAGGTGGTGTTGGGACCTGAGAATTGACCTAAAGATCAGTCCTGGTCATGAAGGGCTGAAGGGACAACTTCTCTGGTGGCCTCAACTAGAAACAGCAAAGAGGGAGACAATGTGAGCTGTGGACTTTCTGCTGTCCGGAGGGTGCAGCCATTTTGATTGTCTACACATGGCAGCCATTTAGGATATTTAAAGTAACCAAGGGCTCAGCCATTTTTAATGTTTACAAGCAGTGGCCATTTGGATATTTAAAGTGACTGAGGGCACAGCCATTTTGAATGTTTACAAGCAGTGGCCATTTTGGATATTTTAAGTGACTGAGGGCACAGCCATTTTGAATGTTTACAAGTGGTGGCCATTTTGGATATTTTAAGTGACTGAAGGCTCAGCCATTTTGAATTTTTTACAAGCAGTGGCCATTTTGGATATTTAAAGTGACTGAGGGCTCAGCCATTTTGAATGTTTACAAGTGGCAGCCATTTGGGATATTTAAAATGACCAAGGGCTCAGCCATTTTGAATGTTTACAAGTGGCAACCATTTTGGATTTTAAAGTGATAGCATTCTCATTCGGATTCCAGGGACCTAAGAACAGGCTCTGTTTGCCAGGGTCGGCAAGGACATATGAGAGGCTGACAAAGGAAAGGAGA
>NW_006922148.1:693935-701633 GCF_000298275.1 Orycteropus afer afer | reverse complement strand
ATTGACCCATGTCACTTTAGTTTTGTGTATTTCACTGTACATAAATTGTATTTCAATAAAATTCATTTTTTTAAAAAAAGACCACAGCTAAGACACAACATAATCCACAATGACAATGTTCTACATCCTACCTTGGTGAGCAGTGACTGGGGCCTTAAAAGCTTGTGAGTGGCTAAGATAAAATTATTTGTCTCTTCCCAATGAAGAGTGAAGAAAACCAAAGACGCAGGAAACAATTAGTCCAAAGGACCCATGGAGCATGTGAACCCCAGCCTCTATGACTCTGAGACCAGAAGAACTAGACGGTGCCCAGCTACCAATGCTGATTACTCTGAAAGGTATCACAATAAGAGGTCCCGATAGAGTGGGGGAAAATATGGAACCAAACTCAAAATCATAAAAAGACCAGGTTTACTGCTCTGATGATGTAAAACCCCTGAGGATATGGCCCTTAGACATCTTTCAAGCTAGGAACTAAACCCCTGTGACTCAAACGGTCAGAGAACTATAAGGTGAACAGTAGCATCAGAAGGGTATGTATTCATTACAACAATCAAGCATATGAAATTAACAGCACAGCATTTGCCCAAGGATAGAACTAGTAATTGGAAGGGAAGGGAACTAATAAGATGGGAAGGAAGAACAATGGGAAAGGGGTGGGTGTAGGGAGAAAGTGTAAAGAATGCTGTACAGTGTGAGGATTGCAGTAATGTCACAACAAAGAATGTATATGAATCGTTAAATGGAAAATCCATTTTCTCTGTAAACTTTCATCAGAATCACAGTAAAAATAAATAAATAGAATCAACTTTAACATTTGAAGAGAAAAAAATCACAGCCAAGAAAATCTTATGTAGTAGTTCTACTCTGTAACACATGAAGTGGTCATGAGTTGGAACTGACTTGGTGGCAACCAACAACATCAATCAATAGAGTCAGGTTACAACAACACTTTCCCTAAAATTCAAAATTAATACAAAAGCAATACAAACTCTTAAAGGGGCAGAATATCTTTATTCTTAAAATACTGGAGCATAACCATATTCAAGTTTAAAAATATCTAAAATAATATATTTATTTAAAAAGTTGTTAATTATCTATGGAAACACAAGTAGTAAGGTCACAAAGGTAAGTATAGGACCACACTCATCCAAGCACTGCCTTGGGGAAAATGAATGAATCCAAAAGGCTACCCGGCAGTCCTTTGGCAAGGTCTTCCTTGTGATGGAGAAAGGCATCAGCCTAATGTGGTTAAGCTATTTCATTCATCTAATTTCCTTAATTCCAAACCAGGTGGCAAACAAAGCAATTTTCTGAGAATCTGACTTCTCATGTCCATGTGTGTTGAAAAAGAATGCCAAAAAATTGACAGCAGTTAGCCATATTTGCCCAGTAACATGGCGATCTGTTCCTATAAAGATTACAGTTTAGATAACCCTACAGGATAATTCTACTCTGCCACATGGGATTGCTAAGAGTCCAAATCCACTCAACAGCACCTAACAAGAAGCTGATAAACTGGCATTCTGACTACACATAAGTTATGGACTGATAGAACTTATATCAGTTACATGGCTTAAACTGGATCTGCTCATGTGTGTTTCTGAGCTTGCAAGCTCTGATTAGTTCACCAAGGTAATGAATGTGTGTGATGTTTCTTGGGGCCAATTTCCCTAGGAGACAGCATCTAAAGTGAAAAGAACTTCTTTGTTTCTTTCTACAACATCTACGTTCTGACTATTCCTAAACCCGTATCTTAATTTTCTAGTGCTGCTATGATAGAAATACCACAAGTGGGTGGCTTTAACAAACAGAAATTTAAACAGTTTAGGAGGCAATAAGTCAGAATTCAGGGTGTTAGCTTTAGGGGAAAACATTCTGTCAGCTCTGGAGGAAGATCCTTGTTTCTTTAAGCTTCTACTTCTGGGAGATTTTCATGTGACTTGGCAGCTCTCTTCCTCCATCATCACTTGCTTGTTTAATATCTTTTATATCTCAAAGAGATTGACTTAGAACACACCCTATACTTATCCTGTTTCATTAACGTAACAAAGAAAATTCATTCCCAAATGGGATTATAACCACAGGCACAGAGGTTAGGATCTATAACACATATTTTGGGGGGACATAATTCAATTCATAAAAACCCAAATATCATGTCCAAGAAGACTTCTTAATTTTCAGCACATATAGTCAACTGTCACCTGGAAATTTCTCCCCAGATATCTGGTAAACATCTGGAACTCATCATATCTACTATATTCCACCTCTAAATTTTTCCTCCTGTATTCTAAATCCATCAGCTTAATCACCAAAGTCAGCCCTGTAAATCATTGGTGATGATCTCCTTTACCCTCATTCCTAATTACTTAATCAGTAAGGTTTATCAAATTTTTCTACTTATTATTTGTAATACCCATTCTCAGTCCCTCTCCAGTGCTACTATCTAAATTTGGGTTCTCATCATTTGATAAGACTATTTATTGAACAGTCTCATACTTCCTCAAATAATCCTCTAAATGGCTACAAGACTTATCCTAAAAAAATACAATCTAATTATATTTACTTTCATGCTTAAAACCTTTTAGTGTTTTTCCACTGTCCAGGAGATTGCTGTCTGATGTAACTTTCTGTGATGAAGGAAATGTGCTGCACAATGATAGGCACTAGTCACATATACCTACTGAGCACTTGAAATATGGTTAGTGTGCCAAAGGAACTGAACTTTTAATTTTATTCAGCTTTAATTAATTTATACTTAAATTTAAACAGCCACATTTGGCTAGTAGCTACCATACTGGACAGCACTGATCTAGAAAATAAAGTTCAGACACTATTGCAGAGCATACAAAGTCTAGACTCTTACAGAATTATACATACAGTTCTCTGAATGTAGCATGCTATTTCACTGCCCATAAATTTTTCTGCTAAGATATCTACCTCCCTTTTGTCCTTCTTTCTAATTGATACTCATTTTCCAAGGACAAGGGAAAATATCTTCTGTAAAGATTTTCCTAAACCCATTTTCCCAAGAAGAACTGACCATTCCCTCATTTGTACCTTCACTAAATTCTGCATATACTAACTACCATAGCAATTATGTACTTGATTATTTACATGCCTATCTTCCTCTACTTGTTGTAATTTCTCTGACTTACATCACACACAGTAACTAGGGCACTAGTATGTAGCACAAAATCAGTATTCAATGCTTGCTGACTGAATGAATCTCAGTGCTAACTTTGACAAATATATCATTAAATACTAATCCCTCCCAGGTATTTTAAATCTTGCCTACTGAGGCAAGTTAAGCAGAACTTAACTTATAGAAATTATTTTGCCCTTTAAATAATCTTTCAGCTTCTGGATCACACTACACAAAAAACAAAGCAAAACCCCACTTGTTTTTGGTCTATTACTGATGGTTGTGTGTTAACTTGGCTGGGCCATGACTCACAGTGTTTTAGCAGGAATGGTGTTGCTATCCCCCATAATGAGATCTAACATAATGTAATCACCTCTATGATAAGATTTGCTATGAGCAGCCTTTCAACTGAAAGGGAGTCTCCACAGGGCTATAGCCTGCTTCCAATACATATGACTGTCTTGGCAAAGCTCTCTGACTTTTTGCTCAATCTGGATCCTATATCTGGCTCATCATCATCTGTCTTCCAGTTCCTGGACTTGAACCATCATCTGTCTTCCAGTTCTTGCTGTACCGTCTGCCAATCTTGGGATTATGCCTTCACAGCCTGTGAGCTAGCAGTCTGCCATCTTACCTGTCCATCTTGAACTTGTCCAAGATTTGCTGTACTGTCTGCTGATCTTGGGGTTGTCAGCCCCTGCAGCCATGTGAATCAGGATAAGCCTCCAGCCAGGTATCTGATCCACAGACTGAAGACGTGCCAGCTTCCACAACTGTACGAGCCATTTCCTTGAGATAAACCTTTCCCTCAACTTCCCTGGTTTTGCTTCTCTAGAGAACCCAGACTAAGACAACACACTATTTGATCAAACTGGCTGCCATTCTCATAAAACACTTACTTTGTTGAGTCCTCAAA
Source organism: Orycteropus afer afer (assembly GCF_000298275.1). Taxonomy (NCBI): domain Eukaryota; kingdom Metazoa; phylum Chordata; class Mammalia; order Tubulidentata; family Orycteropodidae; genus Orycteropus; species Orycteropus afer. The sequence continues at coordinate 697,572 of NW_006922148.1, read as the reverse complement.
TTCAATCTTCCCAATATTGTTCAATATATAGATGATCTCACTACAATTCATATTCAACCTAAAATAAAACACTGGCATATAGTAAATGTTCTAATGTTAAGTTAAATGCTGTCTCTAACTAAAAATGAGTTACTGACATTAAAATAACTCAATTTTAAAAGACAGAAAAACACTTAAATAACATCTCACAGTTTGTCCTACTGTGGTGGCTTGCATGTTGCTCTGAGACCAGAGACTATGCCACTGATATTTCAAATATCAGCAGGATCAGCCATGGTGGACAGGTATCAGTGGAGCTTCCAGACACACACAGACTGGGAAGAAGAAGGAGCTATCTATTTCTCAAAGAAATGGACAACAAAAACCTTACGAATAGCAGTGAAACACTGTCTGATATATTACTGGAAAACTTTATAAACAGCTCTGAAACACTTTCTGATATAGTGTCAGAAAGTGAACCCCTCAAGTGGGACCAAACCAAACCAAACTCACTGCTGTCAAGTTGATTCCAACTCAGAGCAACCCCTCCTTGGGTTTTTGAGGCAGTATCTCTACAGAAGTAGATTACACAATCTTCCTTTGTGGGAGGGCACTCAAAACATGACTGTGGAAGAGCTGCCTCTTCAAAGTAGAGTGGATGGAGTAAAGTTTTTGGGACCTTCATTTGCTAATGGGGCACAGCTCAAAATGGGAATAAACAGCTGCAAACATTCATTAATAATCAGAACATGGAATGAATGTATGAAAGTATGAATGTAGGAAAACTGGACGCTATCCAAAATGAAATGGAACACATAAAGATAGATATCCTAGGCATTAGTGAGCTGAAATGGGCTGGTACTGGCCATTTTGAATCAGACAAGCAATGACCCACTATGCTGGAAATGACAAAGAGGAATGGTATGGCATTCATCGTCACAAAGAATGTTTCAAGATCTATCCTAAAGTCCAATGATGTCAGTGATAGGATGATATCCATACACCTACAAGGAAGACCAGTTAATACTACTATTATTCTAATTTATGAACCAACCACTAAATCCAAAGATGAAGAAACAAGATTTTTACCAACTTCTTCAGTCTGAAATTGATTAAGCATGCAATCGAGATGTGTTGATGATTATTGGTGGTTAGCATACGAAAGTTGAAAACAGAAGAATCAATGGTAGTTGGAAAATATAGCCTTGGCGATAGAAATGATGCCAGAGATCACATGATAGAATTTTGCAAGACCAACAATTTATTCATTATAAATATCTTTTTTTCAAAAACATAAATGGCAGCGATGTACCCACATACTCTATGGAAATGCATCCCCTGAAGCAACTGACAGGGAGCACCAGAGGGGCAACATTTGCACAGGGAAAATGCAGGACACACAGGAGTACATAACTATGAGGGGCACGGTGGGAAGGGTAACTGGGCAGGGAGGGGAGGAGACTGGGTTAGAGCTGTTGAAGGTAAATGGGGAGTGAAACTAAATGTACACGTAATGTTGAATGTAAAACAAACTCAGCTCTGTAAACTTGGCATCTAAAGCACAATTAAAAAAAAAAAAAAAGAAGTAAGTACCTAGTATATGCCTTGGGGAAAATGCAATGAATAAAACCAATCCTGTCTCTGCTCTAATGGCGTTCATTACAGCAAGAGACAGACAATAAAAAATCTAAAACATAAATAAATGATGGCATACTACTTAGTGTTGGTTTATTATTTATCTTTTAGATTTATTATTGTCTGTTTCTTGCTGTAATGAAAGCCATTAGAGCAGAAACAGGATTGGTTTTATTTATATGAGTCAGGTCCAACTCGATGTCACATAACAACAACAACAACTTAGTATTGATAAGTGCTATGAAGAAAACTAGAATTTGGGGAGAAAAGCCTCTTGGATGAGTAGAGACATACAGGCTCAGCAACATATGACCTACCAGCATCAAAGGTAGTGTGAAAACAGTGGTTTGGGCAGCAAGGAGGCAATATCAATAAAGGGTAGCCTCACCAAAAAAACGAAAAAACCATAAATGGTGCCTATACATATGAACCTCACCAGATGGAACACACAGAAATCAGATTGACTACGTCTATGGAAAAAGGTGATGGAGAAGCTCAGTACCTTCAGCCAAAACAAGGCCAGGAGTTGACTGTGGAACAGACCATCAATTGCTCATATGCAAGTTCAAATTGAAGCTGAAGACCAAACAAGACCACGAGAGCCAAAACATGACCTTGATTATATTCCACCGGAATTTAGAGACAACCTGAAGAACAGATTTGATGCAATGAACACCAGTGATCAAAATACCTGATGAGCTGTGTGATGACATCAAAAACATCAAACATGAATAAAGCAAAAGGTCATTAAAAAGACAGGAAAGAGAAAAGATGAAAATGGATGTCAGAAGACACTACGAAACTTGCTCTTCAACAGAGTATAGTTAAGGCAAACGGAGAAATGACAAGATAATAGAGCTGAACAGAAGATTTCAAAGAGCAGCCCAAGCAGACAAAGTCAGTTATTATAATGAAATGTACAAAGACGTGGAGTTATAAAACCAAAAGGGAAGAACATGCTTGGCATTTCTCAAGCTGAAAGAACTGAAGAAAAAATTTAAGCCTCATGTTGCAACACTGAAAGATTCTATGGGAAAAATATTGAATTATGCAGAAAACATCAAAAGAAGATGGAAGGAATATACAAAGTCACTGTACCAAAAAGAATTGGTCAAGTTTCAATTATTTCAGGAGGTGGCATATGATAAGAACCCATGGTACTGAAGAAAGAAGTCAAAGCTGCATTGAAAGAACTGGCAAAAAAACAGGCTCCAGAAATTGACAGAATGTTCACTGAGATGTTTCAGCAAACAGATACCAACCTGGAGGCACGTACTTGTCTATGCCAAATAATCAGGAAGACAGCAACCTGGCCGACTGACTGCAAGAGATCCATATTTGTGTCAATTTCAAAGAAAGGTGACCCAACAGAATGTGGAAATTATTGAACAATTTTTTTTGTTGTTTATTGTTAATAGCACATGCAAATAAAATCTTGCTGAAGATAATTCAAAAATGGTTGCAGCAGTATATTGACTGGGAATTCCTAGAAATGCAAGCTGGATTCAGAAAAGGATGTAGAATGAGGGATAGCACTGTTTATGTCAGGTGCATTGGAGCTGAAAGCAAAGAAAACCAGAAGGATGTTTACTTGTGTTTCATTGACTATACACAAAAGCATTTGACTGTGTGCAATGTAACAAATGATGGATAACATTGTAAAGAATGGGAAGTATACTTAATTGTGCTCATGAAGAACCTATATGTAGACCAGGAGGATGTCATTTGAACAGAACAAGGGGACACTGCCTGGTTTAAAATCAGGAAGGGTGTGCATCAGAGTTGTATCCTTTCACCATACTTATACAATCTCTATGCTGAGCAATAGAACTGATCGATCTTCATCCATTTCAGGAAGTGGCATATGATCTAGAACCAATGGTAATGAAGGAAGAAGTCAAAGCTGCAATGAATGAACTGGCGAAGAACAAGGCTCCGGGAATTGATGGCATATCGATTGAGATATTTCAACAAACAGATGCCCCATTGGAGGCACTCACTCAGTTATGCCAAGAGATTTGGA
>NW_006922148.1:663944-693339 GCF_000298275.1 Orycteropus afer afer | reverse complement strand
ACTGTGGTCAATGTCATGAGACAAAGTATATGTGAACTGCTGTATGGAAAGTGAATTTGCTCTGTAAATCTTCACCCAAATCACAATTTAAAAAAAAAAAAAAAAAAAAAAAACACCTGCAATATGCAGACAACACAACCTGTCTTGCTGAAAGGGAAGATGACTCGAAGCATGCACTGATGAATATTAAAGACTATAATCTATAGTATGGTTATACCTCATCATAAAAAAAATGAAAATCCTCACAACTGGAACATTAAGCAGCATCACAATAAATGAAGAAAAGATTGAAGTTGTCAAGAGATTTCATTTTACTTGGATCCACAACCAACACCCATAGAAGGAGCAGTCAAGAAATCAGATAATATATTGCACTGGGCAAATCTACTGCAAAAGACCTCTTTCAAGTGATGAAGAGCAAAATGTTTCCTTGAAGACTAAGATGCACCTACCCAAGCCATGGTATTTTCAATTGCTTCTTATGGATGTAAGAGCTGGACAATGAATAAAGAAGATCGAAGAAGTGTTGATGCTATTGAGTTGTGTTGGCAAAGAATGTTGACAGTATCATGGACTGCTAAAAGAACTAACAAGTCTGTCCCAGAAGAAGTGCAGCTGAAATGCTCCCTGAAAGTGGGCCAGACTTTCCCTTACTTTGATCATATTGTCAGAAGGGATCATTCCCTGGAGAAGGATATCATGCTTGGTAAAGTGGAGGGTCAATGAAAAAGGGGAAGGCCCTCAATGAGATGGATTGACACAGTGGCTGCAACACACCAAAGATTGTAAGAATGGTGCACAACTTGGCAGTGTTTTGTTCTACTGTGCATAGTGCTGCTATGAGTCAGAGGTGACTCTATGATACCTGACAACAATAATTTAACATAAATTACACTGTTGTTGTTAGGTGCCATTGAGTCAGTCCTGACTCATAGCAATCATGCACATTTCCCACAATTGGTGCCAACTTTATTCTGAGTTCCTTATAACCCAGGGGGCTCATCATCTGGCACTATACCAGATAGTGTTCCTTGCTATCCATGAGGTTTTCAGTGGCCATTTTTCTTTTTTCTCCCAGAAGTAGAGCTGGCCATGATCTTCTTCCTCCTCTATCTTAGTCTGGAAACTTAGGTGGAACCTGTCCACCATGAGTGGCCCTGTTGGTATTTGAAATACCAGTGGCATAGCTTCTAGCATCACAGCAATATGTAAGCCACCACAATATGACAAACTGATAGATAAGTGGTGGAATATAAATTATACTTACTTTAAATTATTTGGTTGCTAGCTTAGGAAAAATCTGTGCAACTTTGAATATTTATTTGTTTGTCACTATAAGAAATCTAGGCTCTAATATATTTTTATACTTACTTTTTATTTTCTTCTGAATTATAACTTACTCACCTGGGAAAACTCCTTAGTCTTAGAGAACTAACTTCTGATAATTTACTCTCATATGTTAATTTCAAAGTTCGGATAATCTAGAATCAAAAGAGTAATATCATTCATGTGTGAATATTCTATAGTCATAAATATTGCTGAAATAGTAGTAAGATTTTAGTATACCTAACCTTTAGGTATGTCACTAATTAATGTGTTTAAACACTTAAGTCTTGATTTTTAGGCACTTCAATGAATGCAAGTAAGTGCTTAATATTTTTTCCTCTTAGAAGAGTTTAAAATCTTTTTGGCGATATGTGGTAGCACAGTGGATAAGGCATCTGGCTGCCAACCAGAAGGTCACTGGTTCAAACCCACCAGCTGCTCCACAGAAGGAAGATAGGGCAATTTACTTCTGTAAAGATATACAGCCTCGAAAACCCAACAGAGGTCTCTAGGAGTCAGAACTGACCCAATGGTAGTGAGTTTATTTGAGTATTAACAGATAACAACAACAACAAAAAAGACACTAGCTAATGAATATATAGCTACCCAATCAGAAAAAAGACTCATTCTACTCATTTTGTGTCTTCCTTGCTATCTTGACATATTTCTTCATTTCTTCTTTTCCCCATCTTCCTAAATAGGCTTTTACTTGGATAAAGACCAAATCTTATGATCTTTTTTTTTTTTTTCACCTCCTAGCGCTTCAAGTGGAAGGAATGTTGGGCAATCTACTTCTGTAGCGATACTGCCTCAGAAACCCAAGGATGGGTCGCTATGAGTCGGGTCCGACTTGACAGCACATAACAACAACAGTGCTTCAAGAGGAGCTCTGGTGGCACAGTGCCTAAGGCATGTGACTGCTAACCAGAAGTCTGGCAGTTCAAACCTACCAGCAACTCCTCGGAAGAAGATTGGGTGATCTACTTCCATAGTAATACCACCTCAGAAACCCAAGGAGGTGGTCTCTATGAGCTGGATCCGACTCTATGGCAGTGACTTTGGTTTTTGGTTTTAGTGCTTCAAGCACAATCCATAGGAAATTACTACTACTGTTTTTATAACTGCATTTGGAAGGAGGCCTGGTCAAACATGATGGTAGTGTACTCTTATTTCAAATTACAGATACTGGAGTCAGGTAAACTAATGGCTTTTATTATGTACCTCAGTTCAGTTAAAATATTTGATTATAAATGGGAAACATGGTCCTGAGAATTCAAAAGTAAATAAGCAGGATCCATACACTTAGTGAGCAAGGTTGAAATGAGCAAAAAAGACATCGTTAACCCTGTCCTGTCAAACTATCTTATAAGAAACATGTTTCTATTTTTTACCAACTGCATCCCCTAGACACACAATTAGATGATAGGAGATACTGAAGCACCTTGTCTTTTAGCCTGTAAATTTTTTTTTTTGGGGGGGTGGGGGAGGAGGGAAGAGAATAAAACCTGAATGGAATCATGAATTAAACTGTTAAGTCAAGAGCTGACAGTCATATCTAAATTGTTTATGAGAAGAAAATGGAGTCACACTTAGTTTGCCACTCTTACTAGTTCTCTCTGTTTTTTTTTTTTTTTAAGATATTTTTGCTTTAAGGTTTAAAGCTATTTGAGAATAATAGTTTCTGGATTTGCTCTCATTTTTTATTCAGGTGTCCTAGGAGCATCAGCTTCTGACTCAATGTCATCCTACTTATCCTCAGATCATATATTATAAAGATTTTATTGCACCATTTCCCTAAGTGTTAAGTAATAATAAAAGGCCAAACAAATTTTATGTTTGTCTTAAAATCTAAATACCTAGGAATTCTAAACTGATGCTAATACAGGATAATTGGAAAAATAAGTTCTTCAGTGTTAAGTCTTAAATATCATGTTCCAAAGCATGTAAAAAGCTGTACCATGGAAATAATTTAATTACCTGATTTAAGTCACAATATGTCCTTAGAGAAGGTGCTGATTTTAACTCTCTTGCTATCTTCATGGCTGCATCCAAATCATTTTTTTTCACTTCAATGTAGTCTTTAGCCATTATTACATTTAATAAATAATCATCTCTATTTCTTACAACTTCTTCACTTAAGTTCTTTTTCCTTAAGACACCAAAATTATTTTTCAGTATCCTATAAACATTTATATCAAAGTGAATTATAGTAACTGAATAGTATCTGAAAAGGCAATTTTACTAGCTGATGAACTTAAATAATGTGTGACATGGTTAAATGAAGCAATTGAACTGAAATGTATTACAGTTGAAATTTTAGCATGCATAACTGAAGAAAAAGTGTATGGATAGAGTTATCATGTCATAAATATAGCTGTCACAGAATTATAGAGGTAAGAGAGACCCTACGTCATTCCATCTAACAATAAGAGGAATGCTGGTTATCCATTCTGAAGTTACTTTTGCCTTTATAAAGACATCTGTACTCCTTGCAATCATCAACTTGTGTATCTTTAAAGTTCCATCAACATGTACATATTACATGAGATTTACAAGTAGACACCAATATACTAGAACTTAAATATTAACTATAAATCTTCAAAGTAATCACTTAGAATATAGAATTTTAGGCTATCGAGTTATTACTTCATTACTTCTAGTTCATTACTCAAAAGCTTTTCTGTATATATGGTGTTTCATTACCTCATTATGTCAAGTAAAAAATTTTGTATCAATGGTAGTGCCTAATTTGTTCACTCATTTTATTCATCAAACTTACCTATAAATGACTTTTCATTATATCCCTAAAATAAATTCACCCTCCCCCCAAAAAAAAGACAATGATGAAGAGCAACAGGAAGGTGACAGGCTCTGAAGGTTAAGAGGCATTCCAAAGCCTTTTAGTAACTGTATTTATAATCTCTCAGAGTAACTTCTTCAGAGGAAAATGGTCATTTCAGTAAGTTATGAGTCGTAAAAACTAACATACATGACTGCTCTCTTAAATGTTACAATTAAAGAGCAAATGTGAGATAACACCAACAAAGAAGAATAAGTGTATCAATCAATTTATGCATAATGCATTGAACTTATGTTCTAGGCATCCCAATGAGATTTTAAAAAAAAAAACACTGATCAAAAAGTTCAGTGGACAAGTACCATTACTAGCATGTTATTTGGGGGTATGTCACAACTTTAAAGAGCCTGTTTCTTGAAATGTAAAATGGAGAGAATACATACTGTGCCTCCCTCATATAGTTACTGTATTAAATTTCACGTATATGAAAGTGTGTTTTAAATAGTGATGTGTATGCAACTATAAGGTATTAGTTAAGTGATAACTATTAGATGCAAATAAGCATATGAAAGAATAATGAAACCAAGTATAAAAAATATGTTTGCATGTTCTTAAGTATATTGAATTCCACAACAGGAATTTGGATTTTAAAAACATTTTTCTATGCTCATTGTTTTAAGTAAGAAGTTTAACAGTTAGTATTGGGACCAGAAAGCAGAGCTTCCCCTCCCCCCAACAAAAAATTTACCAGTTGTTCTTCATTTTGAAGTAATAAAATCAGTCAATAGGGACTACATATTACCTTTCAAAACATTATTCACTACTTCAATCTCACCAAGGAGGTAACATGATAAGTTAATGTTGAAAACTTCAGTTTTAATAAGTCTGTAATTTCAAATTATTACCTGGAATCAAGAGAAGTAAAAAGTTGATCAAATTGTTTCTCAAGAACTTCTATAACATTGTCTGTCTCCTCTTTTGCTTGATTCTGCATGTGTTCAAGCATCTGGAAAAACATAATATGAAGAACTAATCTGGTATTTGTATTTTGTTGAAGTTGTACTATTCAATATAGTTTTGAAAATAAAAGGAACTTTTTGAATTTTTCAAAATAACAGCACAAGTGGAGATTAGGTGATGATAAATGGAGTAAGTTACAAGGTTCAACTTTAAATCTTGGCACTTTTTATAAACCTAAGTACCAGGCAACAGTTTCCTCAAAATTATTTTAAATATTCAAAATGAAAGCAATAATAAATTACATCTTCATATTTAAAACACATACAAGATTATAGAAAAACCAGTTTTCCTTATAACACTCCATACTTTATCATCCTTGTTCTTACCAGCAGGCAAAGTGAAAGTATCACCATACACTAGGCTTTTTCAGTACAAGCTCTACCAAGTGTCTAACAATAGATATCCTACAGCTATTGATACATTTTTGCTCTTAGAGGGTATTAAGGTCTAAGTCAGTACTGACCAAAAGAACTTTCTGAGATGATACAAAATGTCTTCTACGCTTTCCAATATGATAGCCACTAGTTATGTGTAACTACCATGCATTTGAAATGTTTCCAGTATAACTGTGGAACTAAACTTTCTAGTTTGTTTAATTTCAATAAATTTAAATTTCAAGCCACATGTGGCTTAGTTGCTACTGTATTATATTAAGAAAGTGTAAGTGTTCTCTGTTTGCTTCACTAGTCCTTCTCAAATCAGAGATTTTTTTTTCTTGTCTGTTTACCACTAACTTGCTACTTCTTATTACTGATTCTCATCACAGGTGACATTATTTTTGCCCCTCATTTCACAATGCGCTTCTTTTTTGGTGCCTCTTCTCTATCTGGTTACTTTGATCATAATTTCTCATTTCTCAACAAAAAATGTTCTGTCCCTCCCTGCAAAAAAAGGAACCACAGCATAATCAGCCATAACATTTTCAATTCCCATATGGCACATTTGTTACCACTAGGTAGTTAGGAGCTTCCTCTTTGTCATTAAATGAGACCTTTTTTCGGGGAGTGGGGTAGAGAGAAAGAGAGTAAGACTCTCTAGGTAAGAGAAGGAGGCTCTGGTAGCGCAGTGCTGAAGGTACTTGACTGCTAACCAGAAGGCTGGCGGTTCAAACCCACCAGCCACTGCTCAGAAGGAAGGTTGGGCAATCTACTTCTGTAGTGATACCGTCTTGGAAACCCAAAGAGGGGCTGCTATGAGTTCGGTCCGACTCAACAGCACATAACAACAAACAACAACAAGGTAAGAGAATACAGCTAAATAATAAGCAAATGTTGGATGATCTGCAATGCTTCTGAAACTCACAGTGACTAGAAATCATGATTTCTTAATAAGTTCAAATTTCATTAGGTTGCTAGCACAAAAATGCAGCAAGATCAATCCTGGCATCCCACATTAAACATTTCTACTCTTTTGTATGTTTCTCTGTCATTAAATTATCATGTTTAATTTAAAAAATTGAGTGGTAAGCTCTTACCTCAATGATGACATACCTTGAAGTACACATTTAAAAAGAACATGCATTATTTCATGCAAAAAACCACACATTTTTATACTAAAGTTTAACAATTCAAAATGCTTACTTTTACAGCAATACTTAATCGTTCAAAATTGTAACCTGCTATCTTCAATGCGTCATCAATTTCTTCTGCAGTTTTAGTCTCCTAAGAAGTAGAAAGGAAGCACATACAAATACAAAAGTAGATGCTTAGATATGTATTGTAGTTGCAAAAATGTCAAGCTACCATTTTGGTTATAAAAGCCACATAGACCCACCACAGAAATCTGAAAACAAGCGCAAAAAAATAACACTTTTAATACTGCTTGTCTGCAGATAAAAGCCATTAACATTTTGGAGCTTGGGTGACAGCATTCCAGGTAATTTTTAATTTCTAATTCCAGGTAATAAGATAGCTTTTTTAAAAATGGGATTATACCCTATAACCATCTTCAACTTAAAACTATCTTGAACTATTTATCATAGCAATAAATGCACTTTTATACATTCAAGAAGTATAAAGATATTAAGAAAAAAAGATAGCTTGCCTATGTTGAAATTTAAACTTGAAGCAAAAGATAACAAGTGTTCTCTCTCTTTCTCCAACCCATTAATGACATCCTTAATAAAAAGACTTAATACTGTAGCCAACAGTAGTTTGGAGTTTGTTGTATTTCTAATCCTAAATTAAAACAATGTATTATTTAAAGCTCATAAGTAGTGATAATAGTAAAATTCAACCTTCCAACAACAATAAATGCAGTTAGGCCTTTTGGTCTCCATTAAAATAATTTGGAAAACCATACTTAGAATTTACAAACATGTATTTCATATAAGTTTCTATAAAATGTGGATTTACTATCTAGGCTCAAAGGGAAGAAATTACATCCAGGACGATCTGCTTCCTAAAGGTCAAAGCCTTGAAAACCCTATGTAGAAGTTCTACTCTGCATATATGGGGTCATCATGAACTGGAATAGATGCAACAATAACTAACAAAATAAACTGTCAAGAACTTCTAGCAGAGTTGGTGAAAGTTGGGAAAAGAGAATTCTTCAAACATAGGTTAGAACAAAAGAAGAGATTCAAGTAACAAGAATGAATTTATCTTTGTTAGCTTTACTTCTAAGAGAATCTGTAACTAAAGAAAACATGATAGAGGAAAAAATTAAGCTATCAGAGACAAGTCAAACATTTAACTTCATCTTATTTCATGACAACATTTTTCATACCGTCACTGTAGTCGATGGGTTCAAAATAGTCCTGCATGTGGATGTTGAATTTTCGAAACCGACAGGTACCTGATCAGCAGTCTTTTTAAAATCCTGAGAACAATTCTTTGCTCTGAAAAATGTCAAGTACATTATTTTAAATACTAAAAACATTCATATAGAATTTAAAATGTTCTATTCCGATTTTCAAGGAGCTCTGGTGGTGCTGCGGTTAAGGCATTTGGTTGCTAACTAAAAGATTGCTAGTTCAAAGCCACCAGCTATTCTTCAGGAGAAAGATGAGGCAATCTGCTTCCATAAAGATTTGTAAATCTTAGAAACCCTATGTGGGTTGCTACGAACCAGAAGTGACTTGATGGCAGTGGATTATTCTGATTTTTACTCTATCAAATATAAGTCATATGACTTTTAAGAACACATATAATGGGTCTTCAATGACCTACAATAAGTGAGGAGAGAGGTAAATCATGAATAAATGTACTTTCATATAAAACTTAATTTTAACCAAGAATTCAACTTCTTAACAAATTGCTAAAAATAACAGCTTGAGGTACAAATTATGTTTTAATTTCTTAATTACTTACCCTTATTTGATGTTCTTCAGTTGAGATGTTGCTAATCATTAGTGTCATAAGCTTGTAAATTAAAATAAATACTTAAACACACAAATGCTGGCTAGAAAAGTATACTATTAAGAAGTATACTTATAAGCATGGATAATTTTTTTAAAATTTAATGAATTTAACTAGGTAAAAGTTAATTACAAAGAAAATGTTAGTTGCATTTCTCTTCCCAGTTTTTGCCTATTTTATCCTTATATCCTCATATTGGCTAGCACACAGTAAACATTCAGTGTTTGCTAAATAAATAACCCTATTATAGTTTACAGAAAGAACTATAATGTTTTATAGAGAGAAACACTAGACCAAATAATTTTTAAACATTCAGTTAATTTCAAAAGTGAATATTCAATTCTTTAAAATATAAATGAATGCATTAGTCCAAAAGATTGTATTATTCAACTCCTCTTCCAAAACATTAAAGATAAATTAATAAGGAAATATTATGTGTCAAAGGATATTTCAATTTAAATATACAACTATTTTAACTCAAATGGTACTTTAAGAGTTTCTCCCATAAGTATACTTGACATGCAGAATTTAATTTAAAAAATGATCATTTGGAACAATTTTGGGTTCTTTGTAGTTAAGGTGTATTCATCTACTACTGGAAGTGAAGTTTCACTTTGCAACCCTACCAGATATTATACATATAGACAAGAATACAATACAATTTGATCTACATAATATTTAGAAAGTCTGGAAATTTCACATAAAAGTCCAGATCTCTAGTTTCTCGTGAAAAAAATGGAAGATCTGAAATAGATATATGGGACCTCATCAAAACTAAACACTTTTGCTCATTGTAGGACTTCATAAACAAAATGAAGAGATGGCCTACAGATTAAGAAAAAATTTTGGGGAACCATGTATTTGCTAAGGGTTTAATATCCAGAATATATGAAGAACTCCTACAACTTAACAACAAAAGGACAAACAACCCAATCAAAAAAAAAAAAAAAAAAAATGAGCAAAGGACTTGAAGAGACATTTTACCAAAGAAGAAATACAAATGGTCCATAAGCACACGAAAAGATCCACAATATCATTATTCATTAGGAAAATGCAAATTTAAACCACAGTGAGATATTATTTCACCACCCACCAAGAAGGCCATGATTTAAAAATGTAAAGCAACAGGTGTTGATGAAAATGTAGAGACAGAGGAACCCTCAACCATTGCTGTTAGAACTGTAAAATGGTACAGCCAATGTGGAAAATAGTCTGGCAGCTCAAAAAGTTAAATATAGAACTACCATATGATTCAGCAATTCTACTTCTAAGAATATACCTAAAAGAACTGAAAGCAGAAATATGAACAGATATATGTAAACCAATGTTCACCGTAAGATGGAAACAGCCTCAATAACCATCAACAGATGACTGGATAAACTAAATGTGGTACATACAATGGAATATTACTCAACCATAAAAAGAAATGAAGGCCTGATATATGCCACAACATAGATGAACCTTTTAAATATCATGTTGAGTGACCTAAGTCAGTTACAAAGGACAAATACTATATGAATTCACTTATAGTTTATTGGTGGTTACCAGTAGAAGGCAAGAGGGAGGGGAAATCATTACTTAGGGGGACACTGAGTTCTTGTTAAAAAAACATGGAAAATTTGGAAATGGATAATGGTGGTAACTGCACAACAGGATGAACAAAGTAACACTCAATTGTACACCTGAAGAATGTTGAAATGGCAAATGTTTTGCTACATACATATTTACTACAAAAAAATTTTCAAATTTTTTCAACTATGTATTTTAGTGTTATATAATATAATAAATTATCTGTGCTATGAAAATTACATATTAAGGTTATGTAAAATAAATCCTGTTAGACTAGGAGGGATTATTGTGTTATATTAAAGATCCCTGTATTCCTTACAACACAAGAACTCCAATGTGTCGACTGTAGTATCAACCAAAGAAAGTGTTTCCCACAGGGAAAGTTTTTAGAGTAAGAACCTAACTCGCATGGCCATGCTTTTGCTGCTGGCTCAGCAGGGCAGTGTTGCACTAGATTGCAGTTTGGGGGCCAAAACCCTGGTAATGGTCTATTATATTTACACTGAAAACAACAGGCTTATATTTGGTGAGGCTCAGCCTGAATGCCATTTCCTGCTTTTACAAAGAACTAAACTGCAAGCTCCTAGAAGGGGAGAGATAGTAGCTGTGTTTAATCTTTGCATCTGGACATCTAGGGTTTAACAATTATAGTAACAGCTACAATTAATTGACTTTGTTAAATAAGAGGCACTTAGCACACATGGAGGTCTAATTTATAACACCTCTTCTAAGACAGCTATTAAATTACCTCTACCTTAAATTAACTCACTCACTCAATGCAGTCAAGTCGGTTCCAACTCATAGTAACCCCTCCTTGGGTTTCCAAGGTGGTATCTCTATGGAAGTAGACTGCCCAGTCGTCCTTCCAAGGAGTAGTGGGTTTGAACTGCTACCCTTCTGATTAGCAGTCAAATGCCTTAGGCACTACCACACCAGAGCACCTTAGAAATGTAGATATTGAAGAATACAGAGGCTAGTTAACTTGCTCACAGAACACAGCCAATAAAAATGGCATAGCCAGGAATTTGAACCCAGACTGACATTAGAAATGGAGAAGCTATCGCTTGAGCCTAGGCCTTCAGGCTTTAAATCCAGTAGTTTTTCTATTATATTTTTTAGAGTTATTTAAAAAAACTGAATTAAATATAGAATTACCATATATGATCCAGAACTTTTACTTCTAGGTATACACCCAAAAGACTGGAAAGCAGGGACTCAGATACTTGCATACCAATGTTCACTGCAGCACTATTCATAATAGTCAAATGGTGGAAAAAATCTAAATGCTCATCAACAGATGATAAATGGATAAACAAAGCATGGTACATACACACAACAGTACATAAATAGGGCTTGTGAGAAGTACCAAGCTTGGGTTGTGGTTCTGTTAATAACTAGCTGCCAGACTTTGGCTAAGTAGTTTTACTAACTTTATTCTTTTGGTTTCATTCTAGACATTCATTTAAATCCAAATAAAGAAGCTGCAGAAGTAATGTAGAAAGCCAAGAATTCTAGTCTAAAGATTTTTGCATTTTATTTGGATGGCAATACAGAACAAGCAGCAGAATTTGAAAGTGGTAACCAAACCCAAACCAAACCAAATCCACTGTCATCAAGTTGATTCTGACTCATAGTGACTCCCATAGGGTTTCCAAGACTGTAACTACCTTGTCTTTCTGCCATGGAGTGGATGGTGGGTTTGAAATGCCAACCTTTCGGTTAGCAGCCCAATGCCTGAACCACAGTACTACCAGGGCTCCTTCTGAAAGTGATAAGGAGGTATGCAAAAAAAAAAAAAATTAAGTAGGGTAGTAGAAACAGAAAACATATTATAAACATGGGACATATTATAGACTTTAGAATCTGTACGAGGTCTAACAAATGGAATATGAAGAATTGATGTGATTTATAGATACTTGGTGCTAGTTAACAAAACTGGCAAATTCCAAATGAGATTGTTCCATCTGAGTGTCCAATTTTCCTTTTTATCCACATGCTCTACTACCACATCAAATATGCTTTAAAAAGTATAAGTTACACAAAAACATAATTATCATCTTGGAAGGATCCCAGTACATTTAATAGGCATTGATAGCAAGTTTCAGTAACACTAAAAAAAGATGGAAAGTCACACTTCACCACTTTCTCACCATGATCCCACAGCCAGTCCTAAAGGTAAATTTAGTTAGAATTTAGCATTTCATTATGTTGGACATGGGGTCACTATGCATCAGAACTGATTTGACGGCCTCTAACAACAAAATTTGTTGTTGTTGTTATGTGCCGTCAAGTCAGACCGACTCATAGCGACCCCTCCTTCGGTTTCCAAGGCAGTATCACTACAGAAGTAGATTGCCCAACTTTCCTTCCAAGGAGTGGCTGGTGGGTTTGAACCTCAACCTCCTGGTTAGCTGTCAAGTGCCTTAGGCACTACGCTACCAGAGCTCCTAACAAAATATAGAAGTGCAATTAAAAAAAAATAATAATACAGGTGGCTTGACTCTTGTTGGGATTTGTTTAAAAAACAACCCAAAACTCTGTATTACTCATATAAAAAGAGTGTTTTTTAATACATACATGCACAAAAGCATTATGGAAGAATGGAAAAAATAATATAATTCTAAAAAAAAATTATTTCAAAAAACAATAGCAAACATAAGGAGCCCTGGCAGCACAGTGGCTGAAACACTTGGCTAACTGAAAGATTGGGGTTTGACCCCAACAATTGCTCTGCAAGAGAAAGATAAGGCAGTGTGGTTCCATAAAGATTTAAAGCTGTGAAAACCCTATGGGGCAGTTCTACTGTATCCTAGAGGGTTGCTGTGAATCAAAATCTATTTGATGGCAATGGGTTTGGTTTGGCTTTTAGAGCAAATACCCGGATATTATGTTGCTCATCTAATAAACATTTATTAAATGTTAACTCTGTCCACCACCAAGGAAGCAGAGAAAAATAAAATGTGGCCCATGTTTTTAAAGGGGCTTTAAATTGCCTCATACACATGTGAAAGTTGATCAATAAATAAGGAAGACTGAAGAGGAATTGATGCTTTTGAATTATGCTGTTGGCAAAATATACCATGGACTGCCAGAAGAATGAATCTGTGTTTAAGTACAGCAAGAATGCTCCCTAGAAACATGGATGGCAAGACTTGGTCTCAAATACTTTGGACATGTTATCAGGAGGAAACAGTCCCTGGAGAAAGACATCATGCTTGGTAAAGAAGAGGGTCAGTAAAAAAGAGGAAGACCCTTAATAAGATGGACTGACACAGTGGCTCTAACAATTGGCTCAAGCATAGCGATGACTGTGAAGATGACATACGACAGCATTTCATTATGTTGTACGTGGGGTCACTATGCATCAAAACTGATTTGCCAGGCCCTAACAACAAAATATAGTGATGAAATAAAAAATAACACAGGTGGCTTGACTCTAGTTGGGATTTGTTTAAAAAACAAACCAAAACTCTGCATTGCTCATACAAAAAGAGTGTTTATCAATACATACATGCACAAAAGAATTATGGAAGAATGGAAAAAGTAATAAAACAATTCTAAAGTTATTATTATTTCTGTTGTAATGCCCTCAAGTTACCTCTTAACAAAATCTTTCATTGTGCTACTCTTAAGAATAAGCAAGTAAGTTCTTTTTTTTCCCTCTATACCTTCCTTTCACCTGGCACCATTAACTTTCCTTGCTTTCCTTGCCTCAATGCAGTAATTCCTGTATTCTTGTTTTCCATTTCAAATAAAGACTAACTCTGCTTATTTAGGAGTTATATTCTGCATTCCCTTGATAACTAAAACAAATTATGAATTTAAAGAGCACTCAACAAACAATGGATTATAAACACAGACATAAGAATGACATTTCATCAGTAAATCTGAATTTATTCTTTCAGAAAAATTAAATTTTAAATATGAAAATAAGTGAACATAAGACATACATTTTAGGCTGCTGCTTTTCCATAAAAGAATCTTCTTTAATACATCCATCTACTGGGAAGTATCCTTGGCCTGTACTTGTTGTAGTAACCTTAGAACAAAATAAGATTTTATAAACCCTAAAAAATCATTCAGCAAACTACAAACTCTGTTTATCCAGAATCCAAAAACTATGTAAGTGTACTATTCATAGAAAAAGTTGATTACAACTTTTGTTTGTTTGTTTGTTAGATGCTATCAAGCTGTTTTCAAATCATAATGCACCATGTGACAGAACTGTAAAGATCCTAAAATCCTCTCTAAATCAAAGGGAAAACTATGCTTAAAGGATCTTTATACCTTATTTTAATTTTTAGAAGAATTTGGTAATTTGTCAACTATTAAGTAGTACATTAAATTAATTAAAGCACCTCATTATACCATGTTTTAAATGAAATGTTTGCAACAATACAAATTTACTATAAAATGTTTATAAATGATGTTGATATGTTCAAAATTCTAAAATACTTAGAAAAAATAAAAGCTCTAATAATAGAAAACAACAAAAAAAATTATTAGAGGTCATAAAAAAGAACTGAAAAAATGCAAAGTCATGCCAAGTTCCTGGAGAGAGAGATGTTATATCCTAAAATGTCAATTTATCTAATATAAAATTAATACAATTCTGAAGTTCATATGGAAAAACATACCACATGTGCAGGAATTACAAATGTTTTAAAATACCATTCAGTAGAGATTTATGTTGTTGTTAGGTGCCATCAAGTCATCTCCGACTCATAGCGACCCCATGCACAGCAGAATGAAACACTGCCTGATCCCACACCAGCTTTATGATCCTTGCTATACCTAAGCCCATTGTTGCAGCTACCGTGTCAATCCATCTCGGTGAAGGCCTTCCCCTCTTTCGTCGACCTTACCAAGCATGACATCCTTCTCCAGGGAACAGTTCCTTCTGACAACATGACCAAAGTAGGTGAAACGAAGTATGGCTATTCTCGCTTCCAAGGAGCATTTCAGGTGCATTTCCTCCAGGGCAGATCTGTTAGTTCTTTTAGCAGTCCATGGTACTTTCAGCATTCTTCGCCAGCACCACAACTCAAAAGCATCAGCTCTTCTTCGGTCTTCCTTATTCATTGTCCAGCTCTCACATGCATACGAGGCGAATGGAAATATCATGGCTTGTGTTAAGTGCACCTTAGTCCTCAAGGAGACATCCTTGCTCCTTAGCACTTGAAACAGTTCCTTTGCGGTTGACCTTCCCAATGCTACACGTCATCTAATGTCCTGACTGCTGCTTCCATTGGCATCGACTGTAGAAACAAGCAACGCGAATTCTTTGACAACCTCAATCTTCTCTCCATTTATTGTGATGCAGCTCATTGGTCCAGTTGTGAGGATTTTTGTTTTCTTTATATTGAGACGTAATCCATACTGCAGACTGTATTCTTCAACCTTAATCAGTAAGTGCCTCAAGTCATCCTCACTTTCAGCAAGCAAAGTTGTATCATCTGCGTATCTCAGGTTGTTAATGATTCTTCCTCCAATCCTGATGCTACGTTTTTCTTCATATACTCCAGCTTCTCGGATTATTTGCTCAGCTTACAGATTGAATAAATATGGGGAAAGGATACAACCCTGACACACTCCCTTCTTGATTTTAAACCATGTAGTGTCCCCTTGTTCCATTCAAACGACAGCCTCCTGGTCAAGGTTCAGACTCCTCATGAGTACAATCAAGTGGTTAGGAATTCCCATTCTTCTCAATGTTATCCATAATTTGTCATGATCCACACAATCAAATGCCTTTGCATAGTCAATAAAACACAAGTAAACATCTTTCTGGTATTCTTTGCCTTGAGCCAAGATCCATCTGACAACAGCTATGATATCCCTTGTTCCACATTCTCTTCTGAATCCAGCTTGCACCTCTGGAAGTTCTCTGTCAATATACTGCTGCAACTGATTTTGAATTATCTTCAGTAAGATCTTACTTGTGTGCAATATTAATGATACTCTTCATTAATTTCTACATTCTGTGGGATCCCCTTTCTTTGGAATGGGCACAAATACGGATCTTTTCCAGTCAGTTTACCTGGTAGTTGTCTTCCAAATCTCTTGGCATAACCGAGTAAGTGCCTCCAATGGGGCACCCATTTGTTGAAACATCTCAGTGGGTATTCCATCAATTCCCCAAGCCTTGTTCTTCGCCAATTCTTTCACTGCAGCTTCAACTTCCTCCTTCAGTACCACTGGTTCTAGATCATATGCCACCTCCTGAAATGGATGAAGATCGACCAGTTCTTTTTGGTACAGTGACTCTGTGTATTCCTGCCATCTTCTTTTGATGTTTCCTGCATCATTCGATATTTTGCCCATAGAATCTCTCAATATTGTAACTCAAGGCTTAAATTTTTCTTCAATTCTTTCAGCTTGAGAAATGCCAAGCGGGTTCTGGTATAGAGATTTATACCACTAGATAATACGATCAAAACTTCTCTAATTAAAATACTCGGGTACTTGGCATGAGAAATCTATAAAACAGATCCCTGAAACAGAACTGTGTGTGTACATATGCAACTGAAAATACAGCATACAAATGACATTTCAATTAAATAGACAAAATATTCACTAACTATTGTTAGGAAAGTCAGTTAATCAATCTGAAGAATAGAGTTATAAACTCGTATCATAAATTACGTGATTAAAAAAAAAAACTCACTGCCGTCGAGTCGATTGGACTCATAGTGACCCCTCCTTGGTTCTGAGGTGGTATCTCTATGGAAATAGATTGCCCCATCTTCCTTCCGAGGAGTGGCTGGTGGGTTTGAACCACCAGCCTTCTGGTTAGCAGTCAAATGCCTTAGGCACTAAATCATATGATGAAAAGACTAAATATATACCTTTTTAAAAAAATACAAGTTTAGAAAGAAAGTATCAAATAATTTAAAACTTTGAAATGGCAAGGTCTTCCTGATTAAAAGGAAAACCTAAACTCCACAAGAAGGGGAAAACCAACTAAGTACTTAAGACGGAAATATTTCTGAAAAATAAATGTAATAAAATCCAAAGTAACACATTTAGGAGAAAATATTTATAATACATAGGACAAAGGGTTCAAAGGTTAATATCTCTATCATATGAAGATCTTCTACAAGTTAGGAAAAAGACAAATAATTCAAAAGGAAAATATGCAAAGGATATGAAATGATCTGTTAAAGATCCTTACAGAAGATGCGAACTCAAATATATGAAAACTACCTGACCTCACTAGGAGTCAAGGAACTTCAACTTAAAACAATGAGATACCCCTTTTTTTTTGCCCATCAACTTGCCAAATACTAAAAGAACCTAACACAAAAAAATGACATATCTAAACATGGATTTTTGTTGGAATTAGAAACTACAGAACATGTTGACTGAATTTTGGGGGACCATGGGATGGGTCTGAAGACACTGATATATTACAGTGAGAAAAAAAGTAAAACTCACAAAAATGTCCATCACTAAAGGGACTGGTGAAGAAAATGATAGCACATACATACAATGATTTATTATGCAACCATTAAAAGTAATGTATGATACTGTCATGAGAAAAGGAAATTAGAAAAAACACAGACTACTAAATGTTAGTCTCCCATTTTTTGTAAAATATGTATCTTTGGTAAGGAAGTGGGTGCTCCTTAACAGTTTTCAGTATGCAGCCATTAGTTTACTAGAGAAAAACAGTTACTCTTAACAATCACATTGGACTGAATGTTTTTTTAAGCCTCCTCATCAAATTTTTTTTGGGGGGAGTGCTAAAATCCTAACTCATATGTGAAAAATCCTCATTCTTCTTCTTTGGCTTGACAGTTCACAGTTGAGGTTAGTATTACTATTAGCAGATTTGATACATGACATTTCTTCCAGAAAGTTTATAAAAATATTAAATAAAAGTGATTTTTAAAATTTCAGTTTAAATTGTATAAATATCCTTACCTGATAACATATATAATAAAGGTTTTCTTTTTTTCTCCCAATAGTTTGTAATTTAAATTTTATTTATGATAGTGTTTTTTGCTTGTTTACTTGTTTTTGTTGTTTGTAAATGAAAATAATGTGGTTAAATTTAAGAGGCATTTCTCTTATGGTTTCTGACTTCAGGGATATATACTTAGTAAGACATGTCCAATAAAAATTTTATTAATCTGTATTTTATTCTATCTTACATTTATAATTTTTATATAAATAATATTTTTAATGCACATGGAGTTTTAGTATATATTAATTATCTACTTATTAGATGATTTATCCTTTTGTGCCAGTATTTCTGTAATTATAACTGAATATGATCTGTCCTTGAAAAAAATCTGCCATCTTGCTGCAAAAAATTATTATTATTAATTAACCAGAATATCAGTCTTTGGTGGCATACTGCCTAAAGCTCTTGACTGCTAACCAGAAGGCTGGCAGTTCAAACTCACCAGCCACTCCTCAGAAGGAAGACTGGGCAATCTACTTCCATAGTGATGCGGCCTCGGAAACCCAAGGAGGGGTCGCTATGAGTCAGAGACAACTTGACGGCACATAACAACAGCAACATCAATCAAAAGCAGAGAAGGGATGCTATTAAAACAAACTATGAAAGATGAACAAATCAATCCACATTCATAAGAACTCAGAAGTAAGAATAAAAAGTGACTCAACCATGATGGAATCACTTAGGTTTAACTTTAAAATAAACAGCATTACCTAGGCCTTCGATGTTGAAGTTTAATTATGAATATAAATCTAACATGAACTGCTGTTGTTATTAGGTGCCACACAGTTGATTCTGACTCATAGTGACCAAACATGACAGAGAAGTGCCTCAGGATTTTCCAAGCTGTAATACTGACATTTTTCTCCCATGAAGCCTCTGAGTGGGTCTAATGGGAATGTTGTTATTAAGTGCCCTTAAATTGGCTCCCACTCATAGTGACCCCACGTAAAACAGAACAAAACACTGCCCAGTTCTGCACTATGCTGATAATCCTTGCTTTGCTTGAACCCATCGTACTACGCCAATCTATCTCGTTGAAGGTCTTCCCTTTTTTCACTGACTCTCTACTTTACCAAACATGATGTCCTTCTCTAGGGAATGGTCCCTTTTGACAACATGACCAAAGCAGGTGAGAAGTCTGGTCATTCTTGTTTCCAAGGTGCATCCTGGCTGCACTTATTCCAGGACAGGTTTGTTCGTTCTTCTGTCAGTCCACGGTATTTCCAGTATTCTTCACCAACAAGTTCTTTCTATTCACTGTCCAGCTTTCACATGCATATGTGTCAACTGAAAATACATGGTTCAGGCACACCATAGTCTTTAAAGTGACATCTTTGCCTCTTAACACTTAAAGAGGTTGTTTGCAGCAAATCTGCCCAGTGCAATACAATATCTGATTTCTTAACTGTTGCTTCCATGGGTGCTGACTGTGGATCCAAGTAAAATGAAATCCCTGACAACCGAAATTTTTTCTCCATTTTTCATGATGTTGCTTCTTGGTCCTTAATTTGAATACAGGCATTTAAATCTTACTTGTTTAAACCACATACATCATATTCCTTAAATATTCTATAAATCCAGACTTTTCATTAATTTGGACTGACTCTCATTCTTTCTATACCTTATTTCAAATAAATATTAGATATTAGAAAAAAATATAAATTTTAAAAACTAATTGAAGAATGGTGACAATTTTAGGAAGGTTTCTTAAAGGACTCCTTTAAATGAGATCCAACTGTAGTACATCTAAAGAGCCTGAATATATTATCTTTTCTATCTCCTTGGGTAATAGTATTTGTGGAGAGTAATGGGAGAGGTGATGGAATAGGTCACAGATATCTCCCAAAGTGTTACAACAAAACTGGTCAAAATAATAGAAAATACATTTATTACAACCTTAAGTAAAATAAAAAACAATCACATTTTGTAAACACATTACAAGCATTTTTATAGATGTTAACCAAAATCCTAAAATCCAAAATCTAAAACCCTAAAAATAATACAAACACAATGGCTTAAGATCATTAGGCAAGAAATCACTTGTGAACAAAAGGCAAAAAGTTATTATTAAACTCTTTTTTTTATAGAAGTATATTAGAAAAGAGGAGCTCTGGTAGCATAGTGCCTAAGGCACTTGACTGCTAACCAGAAGGCTGGTGGTTCAAACCCACCAGCCACTCCTCAGAAGGAAAATGGGACAATCTACTTCTGTAGTGATACTGCCTTGGAAACCCAAGGAGGGGTCGCTATGAGTCGGGTCCAACTCAACGGCACATGACAACAACAACATATTAGAGAAGGATGGATATGGGCAAAACCAATTTCAGCTGCCTGTTCCTGTTCTTTCACTTTCTCTTCACTTATTCTTTACTCAGTACCAAACTGATGCCAGAAATCTGCCATTACAACCACTGGAGGTAGGTTCCCTTTGTCCTAGTTATGTGGCCAGCCACATCTGAGGAACTCCATGTTAGATAAAAGGAAAGAAGACAGGAATTTCCTACAATAAAGGCCCTGATTTGTAACGTATGTAATTCCAAAAGAAACATTTTCTAGTATGTATGTATTGTTGCTATAATGAAAACTTTCACAAACTGAATTATGCATATTTTTATATTTAACCTACAAACCAGTTAATCCACATCTAAATAATCAAGGGTAGACTTAAGATCTATTTTAATGGTCTCATCTTTTAATGACATTTTATATAATCCAGATTTGATTCTTACAATCTTAAAAGACAAAGTAGGTATTTCTATCTTATAAGTAAAGAAACTGAAACTGAGGGTGACAGAATTAGGACTGTACTTTAGGTCTTCTGTCTCTATATTATTTGTGTGCCACATTGCCACAGAAAATAAATGATACAAATCTCATCATCTGATCTCTCAAGTGGATCTTTAAGAACTCATAAATTAATACAATTTTCCAGGAACATGCTATAAAATTTTAACTACATTTGTATCCACGGTAAATGCAAAGGGTGCTCTCAGTTATTTTATTTAAAATACTTCCGTTGCTATTTTAAGAATTAATCCATTTTAGTTAGGGCAATTGTACTATTTTTAGTTCTTCTGATAGTAAGCATTAACTTTTGGCCACTGTTCAGCTCGTCTGCCTTTTTTATACTATGGCATATCTACAAACCTAAATTTGATGACACAAAAAAGGTAACAAAGGCAGTAAAATTTTAAATTTGCTTGCATAATATCGTGAGGAAAAGAGGAGGTAAAGTAAGAATGAGAACGGGAAAAGAAAAAAGGAAGCTAAGGGTTAATTTTAGTTCACAGTTTACCAAAGACATCTCCAAAAACTCAAAATATAGATCTTATAGACGTGGGCTTATAGATGTATGTTTTTAACCTTTTATTTTCCTCGGTCACAATTATAAAATGGATGGGAAAAGCTTTATTTTTTTATTAGGCTTCTTTGCTTAAAAACTCAACAGCAAATATCCAAGTTTTAGTTTCCAGTTAGAAGTATGTTTTACTTCTCCAACATCTGCATCTTTAACATTAAACTGCAATGCATTCTTTATGAAAAATTATAAAACTTACCTCACAATCAGGGCATATGATTTTGTTGTGTTCTTCAGTTATTAACAAACACAGTTCACAAAAGGCATGTCCACACTGAAGTTCATGGTGGTGACCTAGTGATGAAATTCTATTGTGAATTAAACTTTCCATAGTTTGGTTATATTAAATGGATAGTACTGATCTGAGGGGAAATTCAAAGGGGATTCTATTGTATAGGAAGAGATATCTAGTTTAGTTAGAAATAGGTAACTTATTAAAAAAATTCTGAAGAAACCGTATAGGTCAGAAGGAGAAAGAAAAGTCAAGAAGAAAAACCAGGTAGAACTACGGAATATTTGCATTTGCATTAATTTACATATCGTTATTTGGAACCTATTATATATTGAATTTGCCCTATCTTAAAATCATACAAAGTGCTGATACATATTTCATTTGATCTTTATAAATGTCATGGTTGAGTAGGCTGGTATTATATCCAACCTGTTGTTGTTGTTACGTGCTGTTGAGTCAGACCTGACTCATAACGACCTCTCCTTGGGTTTCCGAGGAGCTATCACTACAGAAGTAGATTGCCCAGTCTTCCTTCCGAGGAGTGGCTGGTGGGTTTGAACTGCCAGCCTTCTGATTAGAAGGCAAGTGCCTTAGGCACTATGCCATCAGAACTCCTATATACAACCTACAGATAAAAAACGTATTAGTGATTTGAGTAATTAAGTAACATAATTCAGACTCCAACTTAGTTGTTTCCAAGTCCAGTGTTCGTTCTTCTTGATCATACTGCTGTCTACTTATTTACTTCCTATTCTGTGAAGGAGGCAGAGAGGGCCCATATCAGACACTGGGGACATCCCTTGCTTATGATGTTGGCAATGCCCTTTTACAGGAGAAAATCCAGACAGTTGGGCAATCCTACTTCCGTAGTGATACTGCCTCGGAAACCCAAGGAGGGGTCGCTATGAGTCGGGGCCGACTCGACGGCACATAACAACAACAACAACAACTATTGTTACACATACACACACACTGATATGCACGTGGCCCACATAAAGATCATTTTCACAAAATTAGTATTTATTTCAAGATCTCAGTGGTGCAAATGGTAACATGCTGAGCTAATTGAAAAGTTGAAGGTTCATGTTCACTCTGAGGTCCCTCAGTAAAAAGGTCTGGTGATCCACTTCCAAAAATTTAGCCACTGAAAACCCTTGGAGCAAGATTCTACTCTGGCACATATGGGGTCACCATGAGTTGGAATCAATTCAACAGTAACTGTTTTGTTTTTTTAGCATTTATTTAAGGAAATACCATAACCTTGGTTAAAAATCTAACAGATTTTTTAAGGCACTAAGTAGAATCTGAAGTTTATCATAATAAACATGTGCTCCTCAACTATTATGACTTCGCAAGACTTAATGTTAAGACTTTTCATGAAAAAACAAGGAAAGAGAAAAGAAACTAGCTAAAATAAGTCATCTGTTACAAGAAAAAGAAAAGAGTTCTTGCTAAACTATAATACCATTAATTTAACAAAAAGCTTTACTTTTTTTTTCAGCCAAGTGAAGTATCTGTAACTTGCTTACAAGCAAGCTAAATTTTCAAGTCCTGTATCTGTTTACTAATTTAGGAACATTTCATAGAAGTCCACTTGATACATATAGTAACAAAAACGACAAAAGAAAATCCGCTTCCTTAACTTCTTGACTACAAGGCAACTGGCTAAATTTCTGTAACAACTCTTTCACGAACCCAAGGATGCACTCAGAACAGTGCTCGAGAACTCACAAACTGTCTTGTAAAGAGAAGATTAAAGTAAAGCCGCGGAGGTTTCCACTACCATCTAGCAGTCATTAAGAGCTAAGTGAAGAGAGTTGAGGGAGAGACAGGAAGTTGCCCTCTCTGGTGGGGGTGCGGAGTATGTGCTTTAATGATGCCTTTCCTATAGTTCACTGTTTACTGAAATTTAAAAGGCTATCCACACCTCTTCAGCACATTTCACCTCCCAGTTTTCTTCCAAAGGCCTCACACTACCTGCTGCTAGGGGCCGCGCTTTGGCGGTAGGAGGCCGAGGCCCAACAAGCCCCCAAGGGGCCTAGAGCCTGGCCCAGAAAGGCTTTATCTTCAGGTATCCTCACCGGAATCTCTGGACACTCTTTTCCCACACCGGGTGCACTGTATTTCGGCAGCACCCCACAGTGGACTCTTCCTCCTCATCTGCGGATAGGAAGAAAAGGCGAGGCAGGGCTTCGAGGCCTCCGCAGCCGCCATTGTCTCCTGCTTCCGGATTTAAGTAACGGAACCACATGCCACTCTCGGAGTCTGTCAGTGATGACCAATCACGGAGGCAGGCGGTTTCGTTTAGCCAACCACTCGGCAAAGACATTAAAGCCCGCCTACGCAGTGTTCCTTCTTCCGGGAGCAGTCTTTGAGGTTCCTAGGAAACTTTTATATTTTCTCCCAGGTGTGGGGTGGAGTGTCATCATTTTAAGAAAGAGGCATTGTGGTAGTGAAAGGCTGTTTACTTTTCAAATCTTGCCAAAGGCATGACCACTTTAGGCAAACTTTAATCGATTCAATTACAAATCTTGCTTATTATTACTTATATCAGTGACTTCGCAAGTAGTTAATGATCCTTTGTATAAGCAATTCCCTCTTGTGTATCAAAGGAGCCCTGTTGCGGCAATGGTTAAGCGTTAGGCTACTAACTGAAAGGTTGGAGGTTTCAACCCAACAGTTGATCTTTGGGAGAAAACACCTGGCAATCTGCTTCTGTAAAAATTTCAACATAGGAAAACCAATAGGGAGATTCTGTTCTGTCCTATAGGGTTGCTATGAGTTGGAACTGACTCTATGGCACACACCAAGAACAATTATGAATCAAGTCCAGCGGCCCTAAACCAGTGTGCTAATGGTTTTGAGAGCTTGCTTAATACTGTAGTGGAGAAGCTAATCAGTAGGTAACTTTGGGGAAATACAATTAACAATTTTGAATTAAGTAATGGTAGAGATTCCGCCTCAGAACCCAAGGAGTTTGGGTGTTTTTTTGGATCATTATTAAGCCTAATGATGTGCAAAGCACTGTGCTGTGAGCTGTTGGGGATACTAAGAATTGATTAACAAGTTCATCCCTTGAGAGTATGTTAACTCTCAACCTAAAACGGTTCTTCTGCTAAGGTAGTTTGTGCTAAGTGCTAGAGGAGTGATAGAGACAATAAGAATTACTGCATTTTGGAGAGATGAAGTTATTATGGTCTACCAAAAAAAAAAAAAAAAAAACGTCAAACTTACTGCAATCAAGTTGATGCAGATTCATAGATCTTATACAGTCACTATGAGAGGAAGGTTGGGCAATCCTACTTCCGTAGTGATACTGCCTCGGAAACCCAAGGAGGGGTCGCTATGAGTCAGGGCCGACTCGAGGGCACATAACAACAACAACAACATGAGATTACTTTTAATACAATAGTATTAATATAATAGTATTAAAAATCGTACTTGAAGATACAGGGTTTTCACTAGACTTAGCACCTAAGGAGGATTTATAGGGTAAATAAGAGTAAACAGTGGAAATGAACCATTCCAGGAAGAAAGAACATTATAAGCAAGGGAACATTGGCCAGAGTACTTTTTTTCTTAAAGTGATCTTTGTGGAGTAGTGTATTTGGGTCAAATTCTGCAGAGTCTTGAATGCTGGGCTTTAGGATTTTACCTTTAAAGCAGTAGAGTGTCAGTTTTGTGAGCAAGGGATGAATATAATATGGTTGCAGTGTGGTAGCAGGTGTGTTGTGGAAGACACATCTGGAGCTGCCAAGGGTGCCTTGTGCTGCTTGCATGTTTTCCTCATCTTCACTTTTTCCCTCTACATTTTATTTTTGAAATAGAAGAGTTTTGTTTAACTGTTTACATTGTCCTTGTCCTTCATAAAGAGCTCTGGTGGCACAGTGCCTAATGCAGTTGACTGCTAACCAGAAGGTTGGTGGTTCAAACCCACCAGCCACTCTGAGGGAGGAAAATGAGGCAATCTACTTCCATAAAGGTTTACAGACTTGGAAAACCAATAGGCATTGCTATGAGTAGATAGCAGTGGGTTTGGTTTTGGTGGTTCTTCACAGGCCAGCTTCAGAATCATTTTGAAACATTTATATTTCTCCCTGCACTCTGGTTTTTTGTTGTTGTTAGGTGCCATCGAATTGGTTCTGATTCATAGTGACCCCATGTCCAACAGAATGAAACACTGCCCAGTTCTGCACCATCTTCACATTTGTTGCTATGATTGAGTCCATTGTTGAAGCCACTGTATCAATCCCTATCATTGAGGGTCTTCTTTTTTGCTGACTGATGGTTAAGGTTGTGTGTCAACTTGACTAGGCCATGGTTTTCAGTTGTTTGACAGTTATATGTAATCATCCTACATGATAAAATCTGATATAATATTATCACTTCCATGATGAGATCTGCTTTGTGCAGCCAGTTACTTAAAACGGAGTTTCTTTGAGGGTATGGCCTGCATCCAATACATATGGACATTCTGGAAAAACTATCTGGCTTTTTGCTCAATGTGTACCCTGCATCTAGCTTGTCATCATCTGACCTCCAGTTTTTTGAACCTGAGCCAGCAACCTGTCGTATTGCCTGTTGATCTTGGGATTTGTTAGTCTATGCAGCATATAAACTGGGTTTGCCAGCCTCTACAGCTATGTAAACCTGACATCTGACCCATGGACTTGGGACTTGCCAGCCTCCACATCTGTGTGAGCCATTTCCTTGAGATAAATCAATATATATCCATCCATCTCTCTCAACTTTACTGGTTTTGCTTATCTAAAGAACCCAGGCTAAGATATTGCCCTCTACTTTACCAACCATGGGATCTCAGGGATTTCAGTACTTGAGACCAAGTCTCACCATCCTTGCTTCTAAGGAGCATTCTGGCTGTGCTTCCTCTAAGACATATTTATTCATTCTTCTGGAAGTGTGTGGTATATTTGATATTCTTTGCCAGCAGCATAATTCAAATGCATCAATTCTCCTTTGGTCCGTATTAATTGTCCAGCTTTCATATGCATATGAAGCAATTAAAAATACCATGGCATGGGTTGAACCAAAAACCAAACCCACTGCCGTGGAGTCGGATCCGACTCATAGCGACCCCTCTTTGGGTTTCTGAGGTGCTATCACAACGGAGGTAGATTGCCCAACCTTCCTTCCGAGGAATGGCTGGTGGGTTTGAACTGCCAGTCTTCTGGTTAGCAGTCAAATTCCTTAGGCACTATGCCACCAGAGCTCCCTGGCCCACCTTAATCTAGAAAGTGACAGTTTTTTCTTTGTGTGCGTGTATGATTTGGGTAAAAGTTTACAGAGCCAATTTGTTTTCCACTCAACATTTCATATGCATTTTGTTTCTGACATTGATAACAATCCCCACAAAGTAACAACTCTCTTCCCACTTCCTTCCTGTGGTCACCTGCTCCCTGTATCCTTCTTTCACATACAGTGTTGCCCTCTGTGTTATCACCCTTAACACATCTCCTGTGGTTTACCCTTCTGGTTGATTGTTCTAAGAAGCACCTCTCTGGTATAATTGTTCACCTCAGAATCTGGTCCTTTTGCTGGAAGTTAAGCCATGGGAATGAGTTCAATTCCAGTCCTGAATGGGTACTAGGCGCCATAGTATTGGGAGTTTTAATCAGTTTCTATCAGACCAGTAACCTGGTCTTTTTTATGATTTTGAGTTTTGTCCCACATTGTTCTCCCACTCTCTTCAGGATCTCCATTTCTGATCCCTTTCAGAAGGTTGGGAAATCTACTTCCATAGTGATACCATGTTGGAAACCCAAGGAGGGGTCGCTATGAGTAGGATCTGACTTGAAGACAGTGAGTTTGGTCTTTTTTTTTTTTTTTTAAGAAGGTTGGCAGTGGTAGCCAGGCACTAACTAGTTCTTCTGGTCTCAGGGTCATGTAGACTGGGTTCCCACGGTCCACTAGTCCCTTGGACTAATTGTTCCCATGAGTCTTTGATTTTCTCCATTCTTGCTCCAGACAAGGAAAGACAAATTATTGCATCTTAGATGGCTGCTCACAAGCTTTTAAGACTCCAATCGCTACTCACCAAGGTAGGATGTAGAGCATTGGTATTGTGTAGTATGTTATGCTTGGACATATTTGACTTTTAATACTTTAAAGAGTTTTTTTTGCTGCAGATTTGCCCAACACAATATGCTATTTGATTTCTTGACTGCTACTTCCATGGGCATTGATTGTGGATCCAAGTAAAATGAAATATTTGACAACTTCAATCTTTTCTCCAATTATTGTTGTTGTTGTTATGTGCCGTCGAGTCAAACCCAACTCATAGCGACCCCTCCTTGGGTTTCCAAGGCAGTATCACTACGGAAGTAGGATTGCCCAACCTTCCTTCCGAGGAGTGGCTGGTGGGTTTGAACTGCCAGCCGTCTGGTTAGCAGGCAAGTGTCTTAGCCACTATGCTACCAGAGCTCTCCAATTATTATGGTGTTAATTTATTGGTCCAATTGTGGTTCATGCTGAAGATTGTAGTCTTTGTCTTCATCACTAAATGCTTCAAGTCCTCTTTGCTTTCAGCAAACAAGGTTGTATCATTTGTGTATCAGAGGTTGTTAATGAGTATTCCTCCAATCCTGACTCTGTGTTCTTTTTCATATAATCCAGCTTCTCAGATTATTTGCTTGGCATACAGATTGAATAACTATGGTGAAAAGATGTAACCCTGACACTCACCTGATTTTAAACCATGGAATATTCCCTACAATAATTCTTTTCCACTAAGACATCTGTATTGTACCTTGAAAAATGACATTATCATTGTATAAGAGTTCTTCTTGGGTTGTAATATAAATACCTAATGAAGTACAATTCAGAGGGGTCATCTCTGAATATCGTGAGGCATGCCAGACATATTATGCCTTTGTTAAACCCAGAACTTGGATAAATCAGGATCAGTGAGAAATATAATAATATGTGTTTAGTACATAGCATTTACCAGGCTCTCAAACAGAATAGGCAGATTATCTTAAAATTTAATTTAGATTGTTTAAATCCTTTGTTTGGAACCCCTTAGCAGCTTCTCACTGACTGTGACAAATACTTAAAATGGTCTTTGAGACTCTTATTATTTTGCTTCTGCAAACCTCTCTAACCTCATTTTGTCCCACTTTCCCTCACTGAGCTCTTTTCAGCCTCACGGCCTTCTACCTGGAACTTAAGAAAAAAGTTGAATGCTAAACTTAAGAAAAAAAAA
Source organism: Orycteropus afer afer (assembly GCF_000298275.1). Taxonomy (NCBI): domain Eukaryota; kingdom Metazoa; phylum Chordata; class Mammalia; order Tubulidentata; family Orycteropodidae; genus Orycteropus; species Orycteropus afer. The sequence goes on along the minus strand of NW_006922148.1, from coordinate 664,487 downwards.
GCCAATATTTTAGCCCCAAACACATATAAAAAATGAATAAAATTATGAATGCCCACATATCATCCAACAACCTTAAAAGAAATAATCTAAATTTAATGAGACAGTGTCTGTTTGGAAGAACTCACAAATAAAGTAAATCTTTCTCCATTCCTCCTTGCAACTAATACCTTCTTCCTAGAATAATGTTTCTTCTCAAAGAACACACTGCAGAAGTGCCTTCTAGTATGTTAGTAGTGAATGGTGTCAATTTGTATTTGTATGAAAAAATCATTTTAATCATTGTTGAATGAATGCTAAGCAGCATGTAAAATTATAGGTCACAGGTTTGTTTCTGAAACATCAAAGATGACTTTACACTGACATCTGACTTCTATTGCTGCTATTGAGAAGTTTACTTTCAGTTTAATGGTCATTACTTACAAGTAAGCTGTTATGTTTCTTCTTTTTTTCTTTAAAAAATTGTGATTTGGGTGAAGATTTACAGAGCAAATTCACTTTCCATACAGCAGTTCACATACACTTTGTCTCATGACATTGACCACA
>NW_006922148.1:656491-660277 GCF_000298275.1 Orycteropus afer afer | reverse complement strand
ATAATTCTTTTGAATTCCTTTTCAGAGTTTTTCAATGCTGCTTCCTCCTCAAGGATGAGTTCTGGGTCTGTATCCTGCTCCCTTGTTTCTACCACTTTATCTTGCTTCTTTGTGTGGACTGTGATGGTCTGTCATCTCCGAGGCATCATGGTGTTGTTGTATTTAGATCTCTGATAATTGTTTGTGAAGAGCAGCCAAGGGTGATTCAGGCTCCTTGGTAGTTTTTTATTGTTGGCCCGTTGGTGGAGAAGGAGGAAGGGGCTCTTGCTCAGTAAGTGAAGTTGCAGGAGATGTGGGTGTAGTGGTGTCTTATGGGGACTGTTGCTGTCCCCCACCCAGTTAGACAAAAATTACAATTGAATAATGATCAAAAAACTAAAAGCACATGGACAAAAAAGCACACCATGTAATCACACAGGAACAGTAAGCAAAAAAAGAAAAAAGGGAAAGAGAAGAAGGGAGAAAAAAAAAAAAAAAGAAAACCTGCAATATCTGGGGATAGGGTACTAAGAGAAAAAAGGTAGAGAAGGAGAATAATGAAGAAATATAATGGGAAAAATGCAACAACAAAAAAGGAATGGGGTTATCCACAAGAAAAAAGGGGGAAAAATTAAATTAAAAAAAAGAAAATTTCAACTAGGAACAGGGAAAAGAACAAAAGCTTTAACCTAGGACCTGGAAGGGGAAGAATAAGAATAATAGTAAAAAGGACAAAAGTATTGATAATAATAGTTGTTTTAACACAGACAAATACAAGCAAACTAATCACCTGAACAAATAAAGTGAAAAATAAAAAAAGGGGGAAAAAATCAGTGCAGGACAGGGCAGGGCACCTAGGCTCCGTCTGAACACACTGAAACTGATGGAGTTCCTGTGGGCCCAGAAGATAGGTGGGAGTGAGGGATGCGTGCACCTCTGTTCACCAAGCGGGTGTGGGGTATAATAGTAACAAGAGGAATGTCGTACCTTTTCAGTCTTGCAGGTCTGGAGTGTCCTTGCGGTTGCTGGCAAGCAGAACCTGTTCTAAAGCCCCTGGAATCTGCAAGAGTGCTGTGTCTTTAAAAATCCAAAATGGTCAAGCTGCTTGTGAACATTCAAAATGGCAGCGTCCTTGGACAGGCAAAAGTTCACAACTCAGCCCGCCTTTCTCTTCACCTTCTCTGTTTATTCCACAGCCACCAGAGCAGTCCTCCATGCAGTCCCTGGCTAGCAGGGCTAATTTTTAGGTTAATTCTTAGGTCCTACCACCACTCGGCACTCTCAAAGCTATCTGTGCCATGCTATCAGGATCGCTCAGGATCCCTGCCAGACCTCAGGTCTGTCTGTCTCCTTTTTTGGCATTTTCATGCAAACTCTTCTGCTAGTTGGGGTTTAGTCCACTTCTATATCCTTCCCTTCAAGGCTCAGGGGTCCAGGATTATGTTCTGTGTCTGTGTTAATTGGTTTCTTTTTTCTTTGTTGAAGAGGGTCTGTACAGTCTTTCTGCTTAGTCTGCCATCCTACTGGAACTCCTCAAGTTGTTATTTTTCTTAAGCACTCTATACCAAAAAAAACCACCTCACTGCTGTCAAGTTGGATCTGACTCATAGTGACCTCTCCTTGGGTTTCTGAGGTGGCATCACTATGGAAGTAGAGGAATGGCTGGTAGGTTTGAACCACCAGCATTCTGGTTAGCAATCAAATGCCTTAGGCACTATGCCACCAGGTACAGATGCTGGGAGTTATGCCACCGATATTTCCAATACCAGCAGGGTCACCCATAATGAACAGCTTTCAGTGGAGCTTCCAGACTAAGATAAACTAGAAAGAAGGAAGTGATAGTCCACTTCTGAAACAATTGGCCACTGAAAATATTGTAAATAGCAAGAAAATATTGTCTGATTTGGTACTGGAAAACTGTATGAATAGCAGTGAAACATTGTTTGATATAGTGCTGAAAGATGACCCCCTCCAATTGGAAAGGACTCCAAGTACAACTGGGGAAGAGCTGCCTCCTCAAAGTAGAGGCAACCTTCATGATATGGATAGAGTAAAGCTTTTGGGACCTTCATTTGCTTATGTAGCATGATTGAAAAGAGAAGAAACAGCTACAAACATTCATTAATAATTGGAATATGCAATGTACAAAGTATGAATCTGGGAAAATCAAGTTTTCAAAAATAACACTGAGTAACACCTCAAAAACAAAAAGACAAATAATCAGAGTTCCAGTAAGATGGTGGAATAGGCAGAAACACTGCACAGACCCTCTTCAACAAAGAAAAGGGGAACCAACTAACACAGACACAGAGGATAATCCTGGATCCCAGAGCTTTGAAGGGAAGGATATAGAAATGGACCAAACTCCAACTAGCAGAAGAATTTGCATGAAAATACCAAAGAAAGGAGACATACAGAGCTGTGGTCTGGCAGCAATTCTGATGGCACAGACAGCTTGGAGATTGCCGAGTGGTGGTAGGACCTAAGAATTAACCTAAAAATCAGCCCTGCTAGCCAGGGACTGCAGAGAGAACTGCTCTGGTGGCTGAGGAATAAAAGGCAAAGTAGCAACGAAGAGGAACGCAGGCTGAGCTGTGGACTTTTGCCTGTCCAGAGGGTGCAGCCATTTTGAATGTTTACAAATGGCTTGATCATTTTGAATATTTAAAGCGACAGTGTTCTCCCAGATTCCAGGGGCTTAAGAACAGGTTCCACTTACCAGTAACTCCAAGGACATTCCAGAGCTGGACAGCTGGAACGGTGCAACATTCCCCTTATTACTCTTATATCCCACACCTGCTTGGTGAATGGAGGTGTGGCCATCTCCCACTCCCAACCAACTTCTGGCCCCACAGGAACTCCATCCCAGTCCGTGTGCTTGGACGGAGGCTAGGTGCCCTGCCCTGACCTCCCCTGTTTTTTTTCTGTTTCTTTTTTTCTGTTTTTCAGTTTGCTTGTTTTTGTCTGCTTTAAAACTACTATTATTATTATGACTTTTGTCCTTTTTACTGTTATTCTTTATTCTTCTCCTCCCAGGTCTTAGTTTTAAACTTTTTTTGTTTTTCCTGTTCTTGGTTGCAATGTTTTTTTCCTCATGGCTAACCCTGTTCCCTGTTTTCTTTTTGCATTTTTCCATCATTATTCTCCTTCTCTACTTTGTTTCTCTTATTGCTGTATCCCAGATATTGTAGGTTTTCTTGTTTTTTCCTTCTTCTTTTTCCCTTTTCATGGTTACTGTTCCTGTGTGATTACATGGTGTGTTTTTTGTCCATGTGCCTTTAGTTTTTTGATTGTTATTCAATTGTAATTTTTGTCTAACTGAGTGCGAGACAGCAACAGTCCCCATAAGACACAACTACACCCACATCTCCTGCAACTTCACTTACTGAGTGAGAGCCATCACCTCCTTCTCTTCCAATGGGCCAACAATAAAACACTATCAAGAAAATCATGAATCACCCTTGGCTGATTTTCACAAACAGTTAACAGAGATCTAAATACAACAACGCCATGATGTCTCAGAGGCAACAGATCGTCACAGTCCACACAAAGAAGCAAGATAAAATGTTAGCAACAAAGTAGTAGGATACAGACCCAAAACACATCCCTGAGGAAGAAGCAGCATTGGTGCTGTCTGAAAAGGAATTCAAAAGAATTATATTTAGGTATCTTCAAAGGATTGAGACACAGAATAAGGAAAACACAAACAAAACCCTAGAAGAATTTTGGAAGAAAATACAAGAACAAAATGACAAAATAAATGAAAAATTAGAAATGATTCTAAATCTACAGATAGAAATCCAGAAG
>NW_006922148.1:654957-656046 GCF_000298275.1 Orycteropus afer afer | reverse complement strand
GCAATGGGATGATATATATAAAACCCTGAAAGAGAAAAATTTTCAACCAAGAATTATATACCTGGCAAAATTGTCCCTTAAATATGATGGTGAAATTAGGAGATTTCCAGATAAGTGGAAAGTAAGGGAATTAGTTAAAACCAGACCTACTGTATAAGAGATACTAAAGGGAATCCTTTGAACAGAGAACCAAAAATAGCAAATAACAATCGGCAGTTAATACACAAGATGACATAGCCCAGATACTACAGCTATGGACATATCTGAAGTAAAATGAGCTTACAATATGATAAAAAGGGAACCAGAGACATCAATTGGCAAGGGAGGACAACTGCAACAAAAAAGAGGGAAAATACCGTGTAGTTACAGAACTTCTAAATGGTGAGGAAATCAAGAGACTTGCAAGATAGAATGGACTGTTCTAATCTAGGGGAGAAAATTATAAATCACAGGGTAACCTCAAAGAAAAATGATAAACTCTCACATCACAATAGAAAAGAGGACAAGCACAAATATTCAGCAACTACTAAACAACAGCAACAAAGGTAATGATAACATGATTCATAAACATATGAGCTCAGTACAGAAAATAATATGGAACAAAGAAATCAGGGATATCATGAAAAAACACATAACAAAATGACAGCAACCAATTCATACTTGTCAATAATTAAATTGAATGTTAGCAGATTAAATGCAGCACTCAAGAGATGAAGAGTTGCAGATTGGATAAGAAAACAAAACCCATCAATATGCTGTCTACAAGAGACACACCTTAAAGACAAAGACAAAAATAGACTAAAAATCAGAGGTTGGAAAGATATATCACGCAAATGGCAACTCTAAAAATGCAGGAGAGGCAATATTAATTTCTGATCAAATTGACTTTGAGACAAAAGCCACCACCATATGAGACAAGTAAGGACATTATATGATTAAACAATCAATTGAACATGAAGATATAACCATAATAAAGATCTATGCACCCAATGAAAGAGCCCCAATGTGCATAAATCAGATATTAAAAGAGTTGAAAAGTCAAATAGATGACTTCACAGTCATAGTGGGAGACTTTAATACACCACTTTC
>NW_006922148.1:652112-654165 GCF_000298275.1 Orycteropus afer afer | reverse complement strand
AATATCAGGATACTATGAAAAACTGTACTCCAACAAATTTGAAAATCTGGAGGAAATGGACAGATTTCTAGAAACACACCACTTACCTAAACTAACACAGACTGATGTGGAAAAGTTGAATAGGTCCATCAAAAAGGAAGAAATTAACAGGTCATCAAAAAATTACCAACTGAAAAAGGTCCTGGCCCAGACAGTTTCACTGGAGAATTCTACCAAACTTTCAGAGAACTGACACCAATCCTACTCAAATTATTCCAAAACATAGAAAAGGATGGACTCCTCCCTAACTCATTTTATGAAGCAAGTATAACCTTGATACCAAAACCAGGCAAAGACATCACTGAAAAAGAAAACTACAGACCAAAATATCTCATGAATATAGATGCAAAAATCTTCAACAATATCTAGCCAATAGACTGCAACAACATATCAAGAAAATCATTTATTATGACCAAGTAGGGTTCATATTAGGTATGCAGGGATGGTTCAACATTAGAAAAACAATCAATGTCATCCACCACATAAATGACAAAAAGGAGAAGAACTACATGATCATATCAATTGATGCAGAAAAGGCATTTGATAAAGTCCAACACCCATGCCTCATCAAAACTCTCAACAAAATAGGAACAGAAGGGCCATTCCTCAACATAATAAAGGGCATCTATGCAAAACCAACAGCCAGCATTATTCTCAATGCAGAGAGTGATACCATTCCTCTTGAGAACAGGAACTAGACAAGGATGCCTGTTATCACCACTTCTATTCAACATTGTACTGGAAGTCTTAACCAGGGCCATAAGGCAAGAAAGGGAAATCAAAGGCATCCAAATTGGTTAGGAAGAAATTAAACTCCCTATTTGCTGATGATATGATCTTATACCTAGAAAACCCAAGAGACTCAGTCAAAAATCCACTGGAACTAATTGAGAGATTTAGCATTGTGGTAGGATACAAGATCAACATCCAAATATTAGTTGGATTCCTCTATACTGACAAAGAAATTGGTGCAACAGAAATAAGGAAATCAATACTGTTTAAAAACATTGCAATACTGCAAACCGTCTTCTCAGATCATAATGCTATTGAATTAGAAATCAAGAGTAGGAAGATCAACAGAAAAAGAGTAAACACGTGGAACCCTGACAAAGTAAAGACAGGAACCCTGACAGAGAAGTAGTCAGCCGCAGGCATCCAGGTGATGTGAGGGAAATCAGGCACGCCCAAAGCAGCAGGTGGGAGAGTGGGAGAAAGGGGATAAAAAAGCCAGGAACCCTGACAGAGAAGCAGTCCGCCGCAGGGATCCAGGTGAAGAGAGGGAAATCAGGCACGCCCAAAGCAGCAGGGCGGGAGAGTGGAAGAAAGGGGATAAAAAAGCTAGGAACTCAGAAAGAGGAGCAGTCAGCCACAGGGATCCAAGTGGGGAAAGGAACTCAGGCATGCCCAAAGCAGCAGTGTGGGAGAGCAGAAAAAAGGGGATTAAAAGCCAGGAACTCAGACAGAGGAGCAGTCAGTTGTAGGGATCCAGGTGAAGAGAGGAACTCAGGCACGCCCAAAGCAGCAGGGCGGGAGAGTGAGAGAAATTGGATTAAAAGGCTTAGGAATCTGGACAGAGGAGGAGTCAGCCACAGGGACTGAGGGAAGGGTGGTATGAGAGGTTTCCAACAGGGAGGCAAACTTGTCTGTCAGTTTGTTCTACTGTGGTGACGTGCTGATGTGAGTTTTTAGGCTGAGCCACTGGTGTTTCTAACCCAGCAGGATGCACATGGTGCATAGGTATCATCCCAGCTTACAGACTAAGACAGACTAGGAAGAAGAAAGAGGCCTTCCACTTCTCAAATAATTGGCCAGGGAAAACCTTATGAATAGCAAAGAAACTTTACAATAGCTATCAAAAAAATAAAATACTTGAGAATAAATCTTACTAGGGACACGAAAGACCTGTACAAAGAAAACTATAAAAAAACTACTTCAAGAAACCATAAGAGGTCTACATAAATGGAAGAACATCCCACGCTCATGGATAGGAAGATTGAACATTGTGAAAATGTCA
>NW_006922148.1:642073-651725 GCF_000298275.1 Orycteropus afer afer | reverse complement strand
CCAAAATCCATTAAATGGGGAAGAGAACGTTTGTTTAGTGAATGATGCTAGCAAAACTGTATATCCATTTGCAGAAAAATGAAACAAGATCTGTACCTTGCACCATACACAAAAACTCCCTCCAGATGGATCAAAGATGTAAATGTGACACCTAAAACTATAGAGTTCCTCAGGGAAAAACTAGGGGCAAATTTAGGGGCCCTAATATATGGCATAAATAGACTATCAACCATAGCTCAAAGTGCACAAACATCAGAAGAGAAACCAGATGATTGGGACCTTCTAAAAATTAAATTTTTGTGTGCTTCCAAAGATTTCTCCAAGAGGGTCAGAAGAGACCCTACATATTGGGAAAAGATATTTGGTGATAACATATCTGACAAGGGACTTATTTCTAGAATTTATAGAAAACTCCAACACGTCAATAACAAAGACAAACAATCCAATTAAAAAATGGGCAGAAGACATAAATAGACACTTCACCAAGGAGAATATTCAGGCAGCCAACAAACATACGAAGAAATGCTCATGATCATTAGCTATTAGAGAGATGCAAATCAAAAAAACAACGAGATACCATCTTGCTCCAGCATTAGTAGCAAAGTTCAACAAGACAGAAAATAACAAATGCTGGCGAGGATGTGGAGAGATTTTTGCTCTCATACACTGCTGCTGGGACTGTCAAACGGTACAACCACTGTAGAAAGCAGTATTGTGATTCCTTCAAAAGTTGGAAATAGAAATACCATTTGACCCAGCCATTCCATTACTAGGTAGTATCCTAAAGAAGTGAGAGCCATGACAAGAACAGACATTTGCACATCCATGTTCATCGCAGCACTATTTACAATAGCAAAAATTGGAAACAACCTAGGTGTCCATCAGCTGAGGAATGGATAACCAAACTTTGGTACATACACACAATGGAATACTATGCAACACTATAGCAGTGTAGAATCTGCAAAACACTGCATAATGTGGACGAACTTGCTGGGCATTATGCTGAGTGAAATAAGTCAATCACAAAAGGACAAATATTGTATTAGTCCGATATCGTAAAAGTCAAGGAAAGGTGTATCTCTGACAGGAAATTTTCTTTGCTGCTTACTAGGGGTGGGAAGTTAGGGGAGCTAACACTGTTAGATAGGTAGAGATAAGTATTGATTTGGGTGAAGAGAAGAGCAATGTACCAAATGTGAAGTAATCACTATGCTGGTATTGAGGAAGAGAAAGACATAGAGAGGTACCTGGGAGGTATGGACAACAAAGATGAACCCTTTTTCACATATAGTACTGCGTTGTCAGTGAAGGCAAACATGGGTATATGGGTCGATAGATGAGTGGACAGGCTGAACTAGCAGGTATGTCTATGAAGCGGGGAGTGTACCCAAGACCATGTATAGGGTTGGCAGACAATGGTCCTATAAGTTTATTTGTATGATCTAAATTCCCAGGTGTATAGTAGAGCTGACAAGGGGCAAGGTTGTAGTCACTTCTTCATCACAGCCAGCTACCCAGAGAGACCGAGTAGTTTAACCTGTGGTCTTGGCACCATAGTCGCAGGGGACATCAAGCTCAATTGGCATAACATACTATACAAAACATTGTTCCACCTCCTACTTTGGCTAGTAGCGACTGGGATCTTAAAAGCTTGCAAGCTGCCATCTAGATGCAATGATGGGTCTCTCCTCTAGAGCAAAGAAGAATGAAGAAAACCGAAAATTCATGGAAACAATTAGTCCTAGCGACTGGTACACCATCCGATCTGAAGTCTATATGACTATGAGAGCAGAAGAACTAGATGGTGCCCAGCTACCACTGTCAACCACTTGGAAGGGGATCTATGTAGGAGATCCTGGATAGAGAGGTAGAACAATGTGAAAAAAACTCAAAATCATTTGGAGAAAAACAAGAAGGGGGACCAGGTTTGCTGGTTGATAGAGCCTGTGGAACCACTGAAACTATAGCCCTAGGTGCCCTTCTTGTCTGGAATTGAACCCACACCTGTGGTTTCCAGCCAAACAAAATACAGGCATATGAGTTGAACATTTACCTGAGGTAGAGACACTCCTTGGAAAGAACAATCATGGGACAAAAATGGGCTGTTTATGCACAGAGAGATAGCTCAGGGGGCAGGAGTGCATGTATGAACTGACACAGGGAAGAGGTAACTATGGGGAGGAAGTGGGCGGGGAGCAGTTGTACTGTGGTAAATTGTAGTCAATGTCATGAGGCAAAGTGTATGTCAGCTGCTGTATGGAAAGTGAATTTGTTCTGTAAATATGCACCCAAATCACAATTAAAAAAATAATTCCAAAAATTATACAAAAACAGAAAAAAAAAGACACATAATCCAATTAAAAAATGGGCAGAAGACATGAATAGACACTTCACCAAAGAGGATTTCAGGTAGCTAAGAAACACATGAAGAAATGCTCATGATCATTAGCCATTAGAGAGATGCAAATCAAAACAATAATGACATACCATATTGTCCCAGCACTAGCAGCAAAGTTCAACAAAACAGAAAATAACAAATGCTGGCGAGGATGTGGAGAGATTGTTATTCTCATACACTGCTGGTGGGACTGTCAAATGATGCAACCACTGTGGAAAGCAGTTAGGCAATTCCTTCAAAAGTTGGAAATAGAAATACCATTTGACCCAGCCATTGCATTACTAGGTGTGGTGGTTATGTTTTTGTGTCAACTTGGCTAGGCCTGGTTGGGTGGCTGGCCAGCTTGATGTAGTATTCCCCATAATGAGACTGGTAATCAACTCCATGGTGGGACCTACAGTGAGCAGCTGAGTAGCTGCCTTTGGGTGTGTGGTCTGCTTCCTGTATATAAGCACCAGCTTTGGGAATGGTCTCGAGTTTATGGCACATTTGGACCATGCATGGAGCTGTGTCATTGTTCAGCAGCCTGCCATGCTCTGCCAACCTGGGGACTTACAATAGACTTGAATCAATGGCCTGCCATGTGGTTTGGTAACATCGGGACTGTGCCTTTTTACTTGTCAACCTTGGGCTTGGCAGCCTCAGCAGCCAGCAGCTGTCTGAGTGAAGAAAAGCCTCTAGCTTCAGTGGGCCAGGAGCTGGAGGCAGGGGTGAAGCCCAAGGCTGAGGGGCTTTCACCCAGCCCCTAGAGCTTGGTACTTTGAACTTGTACTTAAAGCCTCCAAACTGTAAGAGAATAAACTCCTGTTTGTTAAGGCCATCCCATTTGTGGCATGTTTTGGCAGAATGGCTCTAGGTAAGCAGAACACTAGGTATATATACTGAAGGGGTGAGAGCCATGACAAGAACAGACATATGCACACCCATGTTCATTGCAGCACTATTTACAATAGCCAAAAGATGGAAACAACTTGGGTCCCCATCAACAGAAGAATGGATAAGCAAACTATTGTACATATACACAATGGAATACTACACAACCGTAAAGAATAACATAGAATCTGCAAAACACTGCATAACGTGCGTGAACTTGAAGGACATTATGCTGAGAGAAATAAGTCAATCACAGAAGGACAAATATTGTATTAGTCCGATATTGTAAAAGTCAAGGAAAGGTTTATATATGGAAGGAAATTTTCTTTGTTGGTTACCAGGGGTAGGAGGGGAGTGTATGTGAACTGCTGTATGGAAAATCACAATAAAAAAATCACACACACACACACACACACATATACAAACCTATATTAGGCTAATTATCTGGATTGTTCCATTAGACCATTTCCCTAAGCCCCAAAACTAAGAGAAGTAATCCTGTGGTAGTTAGGTATGTGTGTCAACTTGGCAGGCCTGATTTCAAGTGACTGGGCAGCTGGATGTAGTTATTCCCCATGATGAGACTGGTAATCAACTCCATGGTGGAATCTGCCCCAACCACCTAAGTAGCTGCCTTAGGGGTGTGATTTACTTCTAGTACATAAGAAGCAGCTTTGAGAAAGATCCCTGCAGCTTTTTGGCACACTTGGGCCCTGTTGATCTTGGGACTGTTAATGCACTTGAACTTGTGGCCTTCCATGTTGTTTAATAATTTTGGGACTGTGCCATTTTGTTTGTTGATCTTCAGTTTGTCAGCTTCAGCATTAGCAAGAGGCAGAGCTGAAGCCCAAGGTCAAGAAGGCTTCACCCACCCCCTAGAGCTGGCACTTGAACTTGGACTTCTAGCCTCAAAACTGAAAGAGAAGAAATCCTTGTTTGTCAAAGCCACCCATTTGTGGTACGTCTGTTAGAGCAGCATAGAGAACCAAAACAAATCCCATATGGTGATTAAAAACAACAACAACAACAACTCATTTCCGTCAAGTTGATTCTGACTCATAGTGACCCGCATTGGATTTCTGAGGCTGTAAATCTTTATGGAAGCAGACTGCTCCTTCTCTCCTCCACAGAGCTGCTGCTGAGTTCAAACCCCCAACCTTTTGGTTAGCAGGAAAATGCCTTAACCACTACACCACCAGAGCTTCTTATAAGGTGATTGGTTATGTATAATTAGTGTCAGCATTTGCAGCTCCCTCCTTTTTTGGTTGTTGTTGTTGCAAAAACATACACAACCTAATATTTGCACATTAATCCTTTTCCCTGTGTATAGCTTATTATATCAATTACATTGGTCATGCCATGAAAACTTCACCTTTATTCAGTGCCACATTTCCCATTACAAACAAAAAGTTACAGTTACCTTAAGAAGTGTTTCTCCTTCTTCCTCTCCCCTCCCCCCTGATAACCACTAATGAGCTGTATATTTCTGTATATTTACCTATTTTTGTCATTTAATACCATGGTGAACAGACAATACATACATTTTTGTGATTGATTTATTTTGCTCAACATAATGTCCTCCAGGTTCATCCACATTGAAAGAAGCTTCAGGACTCTTTTTTTTTTTTTTTTTTCACTGAATAGTATTCCATTTTATGTAAGTACCACATTTTACTCATCCATTTATCCATTGATGGGCACTTAGGTTGTGTCCATCTTTTTCCTATTGTGAATAGTGCTGTGATGAACATACATGTGAATATGTCTGCTCATGTCTCTTGTATTAATCCCTAGGAGATATACCTAGGAGTGGAATTGTTGGGTCATATGTCAGCTTTACCTCTAGTTTTTTGAGAACCTACAAGAGTGTTTTCCAAACTAGCTGTACTATTTTGGATTTCCACCAGCAAAGGAAAAACTCACTGCCGTGGAGTCAATTCTGACTCAGCAACCCCTCCTTGGGTTTCCCAGGCGGTATCTCTACAGAAGTAGATTGCCTACTCTTGAGGGTTACAATTTCTTACATCCCCACTAGCATTTCTCTTTTCTCTCTCACCACCTGCCCTTTTTCTTTAAAAAAAAAAAAAAAATCACCATCCTAAACCTACTGCCATTGAGTTGATTCTGTAGTGACCCTACAGGACAGAGTAGAAATGCTCCAAAAAGTTTTCAAGGCTATAAATGTTTATGGAAGCAGATTGTATCATATTTCTCCCACGGACTGTCAGATGGGTTCAAACTGTCAACATTTTTTGGTTAGCAGCCGAATGCTTTAACTAGCGCTTTCTATTGCCATCCTAATTGGAATGAAATAGTATCTCATTTTGGTTTTGATTTGCATTTCTCTGATGGCTAATGATGTTGAGCATCATCATGTGTCTCTTGGGCATCTAAAATCCTCTTTGATAAAGTGTCTGTTCATGTCTTTTGATCAGTTCTTGACTGGATTATTTGTCTTTTTGTTCTTAAATTGTAAAAATTTTCTCAATATTTTAGATATTAGACTCAGATCAGTTATATCATTCCTAAAGATTTTTTCCCACTCTGTAAGTGTCTCTTTACTATACTGGTAAAGTATTTTGAAGAACAAAGATATTTTTATTAGGTCCTAGTTATTTATTTTGTTTTCTGTTGCTTATATATTCATTGTTGCGGTTGATAATCTATTGTTGAAAAAAAAAAGATTTTTTTTTTTTTTTGCTTTGCTCCTATATTTTTCCCCAAGAATTATATAGTTTTAGATTTAACATTTAGGTCTTTGATCCATTTTGAATTGGTTTTTGTGTGTGGCATGAGGTATGTATCTTATTTAATTTTTCTGCATACAGAAATCCAGTATTTCTTCCATTAATTTTTTATTGTGATTTGAGTGAAAGTTTACAGAGTAAATTGGTTTTCCATTCAATAGTTCATATACATTTTGTTTTGTGACATTGATTGCAATCCCTACAATGTAACAGCACTCTTCCGAGTTTCTCCCTGTGTTTACCCTTTCCCTTTGTCCTTCTTTCCTGTCCTTTCCTGCCTTCTGAGTTTTATCCCTGGACAAATGCTGCCATTTTGATCTTTTATGGTTGATTGTTCTAAGAAATGCATACCTCCCTGGTGTTATTTTTCACCTCGTAGGCCTGTCTATTGTTTGGCTGAAGTTGAGCCATGGGAGTGAGTTCAGTTCTAGGCCCAAAGGGTGGCTAAGGACTATAGTCTTGGGGGGTTTCACCATTCTTTATCAGACCAGGAAGACTAGTCTATTATTAGTAGTATTATTTTATGATTTATTCTTCATTTTTTTTCCCACTCTATCTAGGATCTCTTATTGTGATCCCATTCAGTGTAGTTGTCAGTGGCAACATCTAGGTTTTTCTAGTCTTGGGAACATGGAAGCTAAGGTTCACATGATCCACTAGTCCCTTGGATTAATTGTTTCCATGTGTCCTTGATTTTCTTCACTCTTCTTTGCTCTGTTTGAGGAGAGACCAATAGATGCACCTTAGATGGCCACTCACAGACCCCAGTTGCTACATACCAAAGTGGGATGAAGAACAATGTCTTTGTGGATTATGTTATGCCAACTGAAATTGATGTCCTCCACCACTATGGTCCTGAGCTTGCAGGCACGATGATCCATTCCCTCAAGGTGTTTCATTATGCTAAAAGTTTCCCAACTTTTGCTCCCTGTTAGCTCTAGTATACACATGGCAATTTTTACAACACTTACATATATGTATGAAGAAATCTCACCTGCCAAACCTATATATGGTCGTGGGTATAGTCCTGTTCCTCTACCCATACCTGATCATCTTGCCTGTCTACCTATATATTCACTAGCATGTTAATGTTTGGTATTATTGATAATGCAAGATTGTGTGTGTAATAGTGTTTACCTTTGTTGTCTGTAACTCTTGTTCAGCTCCCTGTGTCTTCTTTTTCCTTACTGCTATTGTGCTGGTCACCCACTATTTGTATATTACCTTTCTCTTCAGCCAGAATAATACCTGTTCTTTCCAATTTAGTAATTTTCCTTCCCCCCACCTCCTATCCTTGGTAACCATCAAAGAATATTTGTTTCCATGTGTAAACTTTCATTCATTTTTTTTATAACAGTGAGCTCATACAATATTTGTCCTTTTGTGATTGATTTGTTTCACTCTCCATAATGCCCTCCAAGTTCATCCATGTTATGAGGTATTTTGAATATTCTTCCTTATTCTTTAATGTTGCATAGTATTCCATTATGTGTATGTACCATAGTTTGGTTATCTGTTCACCCATTGATGGGCACTTAGGTTGTTTCCATCTCTTTGTTATTGTGAACACTGCTGTGGTGAACATAGGTGTGCATATATCTGTTCACATCTCGGCTGTCAGTTCTGTAGGATGTATACCTGATAGTGAGATTGCCATTTTCCACAGTGGTTTCACCATTTTGGGGTCCCATCAGCAGTGTTCCACTCATGGAGACTTTGGGCAAGGTGGTGGAATAGGCAGACAAGCTACACAGACTCTCTGCAACAAAGAAATGAGAAACCAATTGAAACAGATACAGAAGATAATCGTGGCATGCTGAGCATTGAAGGGAAGGATAAAGAAGTGGATTAAATACCAACTAGTAGAAAAACCTAAATAAAAACAGCAGATAAAGAGACAAAGAGCTGTGGACTGTTGACTGTCCTTATGGCAGAATATTTTCAAGTGTCATTCTCGTCTGGGCAGCAAACTAAGAATTGGCTCTGCTTGCTGAGGACTGCAAGGGCAACTGCACTGATGACTGACGACTAGAAGGAAAACACGAATAAGGAAAGAAACAGAGGTGTGGACTGGCAGCTGTCATGAGGGCATAGCCATTTTGAATATTTGCTAGCGGCATTCAGATCTGGGCAGCAACCTAAAAATAGGCTCCACTTGCTGAGGACAGCATGGGTAATCACACTGGAGGCTGATGACTATAAAGGTAAGATATTCCCCTTGTTACTTCTGTGTCCCATACTCTCTTGGTAGATGGAGGTGTGGCCATCCTCCACCTCCACCCGCCCTTCTGGACTGGCAGGAATTCCATCACAGTGTGTGTGGCCTGACAGAGTCTGGGAGCCCTGATCCTCTCCACCCCCTAGTTTTATTTTTGTTTGTTTGTTTTTTAATTATTCCTTTTCTTCCTTCTTCCTTTTTATTTTTTCTCCCTTGCCTTCTTTCTTTCTTTTTTTTTTTTTTAATTTTTAATTGTGTGTTGGGTGTAAATTTACAAAGCAGATTTGTTTTACATTCAACTGTTCATACACATTTGATTTCATGGTCCCGATTACCATGCCCAGCCGTAAAAAACTCTTCTCCCTGTGACTGCCCTCTCCCTGTGCCCTTCTTATTCATGCACTCCTGTCTGTCCAGGTTTCCCTCTATATGAATGCTGCCCTTCTGTTATCTCATGGCTGGTTGATTTAAGGGGTGCATCTTCCTAGAGTAGGTGGGTGCATCTTGCTAGGGTAGGTGTTCTGCATATAGGTCTTTCTACTGTTGGGATGAGAGCCAGTCCATGAAGTGAGACCATTTATAGGCCCGAATGGTAACCTGAGGCCATAGTCTCAGGGGTTCCACCATTCTCTATCTGACCAGCATTTCTGGTCATTTTTGTGTTTATGAATTTTGACCCACATTTTTCCTCCCACTCTATCAAGGATCTCTAGTTTTGGTCTCTTTCCAAGTGGCTGGCATTGGTTGCTGGGCACCATCTAGTTCTTCTGGTCTCAGGGTCATGAAGGCTGAGGTCCTCATGGTCCATCATATCTTTGACTTTGATTTTCTCCACTTTCTTTGCTCCAGACATGAGGAGAACATAGTTGCACCTTAGATGGCCATGCAAAAGCTTTTAAGACTCCAGTAGCTACTCATCAAAGTAGGATGTAGAACAAGATTTTTATGTACTATGTTGTGCCAATTGAACATGAGGTCCCCTGAGACTATAACCCCAAGCCCACAGGGTCAGTGATTCTCTCTCTCAAGGTATTTGGTTGTCTCTGAGAAGCTACTCCAACCTTGTCTTCTGTTGCTTCTGTAATGTATGTAGCTAATTTTGTAGTTCAAGTGCATATGTAAGATGGTCTTTAGCCAAATCTGTCCTTAGTCTAGGGTATATTCCTGTTCATCTACCCCAACCTAGTCTTCTTACATATCTATGCATTTACCCGTAGCTGGGTGTTTGGTGCCAGTAGTTAATGCAGTATTGTGCATGTAATAGTATTTGCTTCTGTTGTCTGTATCTTTCTTTTCCCTCCCAAAATTTTATTTTCTCTGAAATCTGGATACATCTTCCCATTAATGGCATGTCATATATTAACTGGTACCTTTTGCTTTCTGTCTTTCTTTTTTTTTGATAACATTTTTTGTTTT
>NW_006922148.1:628562-638137 GCF_000298275.1 Orycteropus afer afer | reverse complement strand
GTTTAGTCCACTTCTATATCCTTCCCTTCAAGGCCTAGGGGTCCAGGATTATCTTCTGTGTCTGTGTTAACTGGTTTCCCTTTTCTTTGTTATAGAGGGTCTGTGCAGACTTTCTACCTAGTCTGCCATCTTGCCAGATCTCCCCTGTTGTCTGTATCTTTTGTACAAATTTCTATGTCTTTCCTTTCCCTGTTCTCACCATGCTTGTCACACACTCTTTCCATACTATCTCTCCCCTCACCCAATCAACATGTGATCCCCAACTAGTTCAAAATATTCCTTCCCTATCCCCATCCCTGGTAATTAATAAAGTGAATTTCCTTCCCTGAGTAAAACTTTCCTTGAGTTTTTGCAATAATGAACTCATACAATATTTGTCCTTCTGTGATTGACTTATTTCACTCAGCATAATGTCCTACAAATTCATCCATGTTGTGAGATGATTCATGTATTGTTTATTATTCTTTCATGCTGCATAATATTCCATTGTGTGAATGTACCCTAGTCTGGTTATCCATTCATCTGTTGATGGGCATTTGGGTTGTTTCCATCTCATTGCTATAGTGAAGTGTGCTGCAGTGAACATGGGTGTTTATATGTCTGTGTCCTGTCTCTCACCTCTTTAGGATATACTCCTAGTAATGGAATTGCTGGATCAAATCATATTTCTATTTTCAGTTTTTTAAGGAAATGCTATACCATTTTCCACAAGGGTTGTACCATTTTGCAGTCCTACCAGCAGTGTATGAGAGTTCCAATCTCTCCACAACATCGCCAGCATTTGTTATTTTCTGCCTTGTTGAACTTTGTTATTATTGCTGGGGTAAGATGATATCTCGTTGTTTTGATTTGCATCTCTCTAATTGTTAATGATCATGAGCATTTTCTCATCTGTTTGTTGGCTACCTGTATCTCTTCTTTAGTGATGTGTTTCTTCATGTCCTTTGCTCATTTTTGAATTGGATTGTTTGTCTTTTTGCTGTTGAGGTGTTGAAGTTTTCTGTACATTTTGGAGGTTAAGTCCCTTGTCAGACATGTCATAGCCAAATATTTTTCCCAATCTAAAGATTCTTTATTTACCCTTTTGTAGAAGTCTAGATGCACATAAGAATTTAATTTACAAAAGTTTCCAGTAATCTAGTTTCTCTTCTGCTGGCTGGGCATTTTGATTATGCTTGATAGCCTATTTATGCTGTAAATTAGGGCCCCAAGATTTACCCCCATTTTGTCTTTGATGAGCTTTATAGCTTTGGGTTTTACATTTAAATCTTTGATCCAACCTGAGTTTATTTTTGTGTATGGGGAAAGATATGGGTCTTGCAAGTGGATATACAATTTTGCCGGCCCATTTGTTAAAGAGACTATCTCTCCCCCATTTAATGTGTTTTGGCCCTTTGTCAGAATCTGCTCTCCATAGATGGATGGGTCTATCTTTGGGTTTTTGATTCTGTTCAATTGGTCTACCTGTCTATAATTGTACCATTACCATGCTGTTTTGACTACTTTGGCTTTATAGTAGGTTTTGAGATCTGGGAGTCTGAGACCCCCAATTTTGTTTTTTTTCCTTCAGCAGTGCTTTGCTTATCTGAGGTCTCTTTCCTTTCCATATGAAATTAGTGATTGTTTTTTCCACGTCCTTGAAAAATGTTGGTGGAATCTGGATTGAGATTGCATTGAATGTGTAGATTGCTTTGGGTAGTATTGACATTTTCACAATATTCAGTCTTCCCATCCATGAACATGGCATGTTCTTCCACATATGTCCATCTCATATAGTTCTTCTAGTAGTGTTTTGTAGTTTTCTTTGTATAGGTCTTTTGTGTCCCTGGTAAGATTTATTCCTCAGTATTTTATCTTTTTGGTAGTTGTTGTAAATGGTATTGTTTTCTGTATTTCCTTTTCAGAGGTCTCTTTGTTGATGTAGAGGAATCCAACTGATTTATGTATGTTGACCTTGTATCCTGTCACTTTACTGAACCTTTCTATTAGTTCTAGTACTTTTTTTGTTGAGTCTCTTGAGTTTTCTATGTATGGGATCATGTCATCTGTGAATAGAGATACCTTTACTTCTTATTTGCCAACTTGTATGCTTTTGATTTCTCTTTCTTCCCTTATTACCCTGGCTAGGACACCCAATACAATGTTAAATAGAAGTAGTGGTAGAGGGCATCGTTGTCTGGTTCCCGTTTGCAAGGGGAATGCTTTGAGCTTTTCTCCATTGACAGTAATGTTGGCTTTTGGTTTTGTTTATATGCCCTTTATTATGTAGAAGTTTTTCTCTTCTATCCCTATTTTGCTGAGAGTTTTGAACAGGAATGGGTGTTGGATTTTATCAAGTGCCTTTTCGGTATCAACTGATATACTCATAATGTTAATTTTTTATTCTGTTTATGTGGTGGATTACATTGATTGCTTTTCTAACGTTGCACCATCCTTGCATACCCGGTGGGAGCTCCACTTGGTCATGATGTATTATTTTTTTGATATGTTATTGGTTTCTGTTGGCTAGGATTTTGTTGAAGATTTTTGTGTCTATATTCATGAGGGATATTTGTCTGTAGTTTTCTTTTTTAGTGGTGTCTTTACCTGGTTTTGGTATCCATGCTATGTTTGCTTCATAGAATGAATTAGGAAGTATTCTATTATTTTCTATGTTCTGGAATAGTTTGAGTAGTATAGGTGTCAGCTCTTCCCTGAATGTTTGGTAGAATTCTTCAGTAAAGCCATCTGGGGCAGGACTTTTTTCCTCATTGGCAGGTTTTTTTTTTTTAATGACCTGCTCTATTTCTTCTTTGTTGTTGGTCTGTTCAGGTATTCTGTCTCTGACTGAGTTATTTTAGATAGATCTTGTGTTCCTGGAAATTTGTCCATCTCTTCAAAGTTCCTGAACCTGTTGGAGTACAGTTCTTCTTAATATTTTGTTATAATCTTTTTTATTTCAGTTGGCTCTGTTGTGATGTCACTCTTTTCATTTATTATTCATGTTATTTGCCTCTTCTCTTTTTCCTTTGTTAAATTTGCCAGTAGTTTGCTAATTTTCCTAATCTCTTTAAAGAACCATCTTCTTGTTTTATTGATTTTTCTATTGTTTTCATTTTCTGCTTCATTTATATCTGCTCTGATATTTATTAGCTCCTTGCTTCTGGGTACTGTAGGTTTCTTTTGTTGCTCTTTTTCTAATTATTGGAGTTGTTGAGTTAACATGTTAATTTTTATTTTTTCCCTCTTTTTTTGAGGTATGCATTTATTGCTATAAATTGACCTCTGAGTGCTGCTTTCACTGTGTCCCAAAGGTTTTGGTAAGTTGTATCTTCATTCTCATTTGTTTCTAGGAATTTTTTAATTTCACACTTTATTTCTTCTATTACTCAGTAGTTTTTGAGCAGTGTATTACTCAGTTTCAATGTATTTTTTTTCTTTGCTCTTCTTATTCATTTCTAGTTTTATAGTATTGTGATCTGAGAGAATGCTTTGTAGTATTTCAATGTTTTTGAATTTACTGAGGCTTGTTTTGTGTCCTAACATATGGTCTATTCTGGAAAAAGTTTCATGTGCACTGGAGATGAATGTGTATTGTGCTTTTGTTGGACGGAGTGCTCTGTATATGTCTATGAGGTCAAGTTGGTTGATAGAGTTGTTGAGTTCTTCTGTGTCTTTGCTGAGTTTTTCTAGTTGTTTTGTCCTTCCTTGAAAGTGGTATGTTAAAGTCTCCTACTATTATTGTAGAGTTGCCTATTCTTCCTTTCAATTTAGTTAATATTTGTCTTGTGTATTTTGGGAAAAGGAGCTCTAGTGGCTTAGTGCCTAAGACATTTAACTGCTAACCAGAAGGTTGGTGGTTCAAATTCACCAGCCACTCCACAGAAGGAAGACTGGGCAATCTCCTTCCATAAGGATTTACCACCCCAGAAACCCAAAGGGAGTCACTGTGAGTTGGTATTGACTCAATGGCAGTGAGTTTGATTTTTTTGTTTTATGTACTTTGGAGCTCTTTCATTAAGTGCATGGATATATATTATGGTAATGTTTTCTTGGTCAATTGACCCTTTTAGCATCATATAGTGTCCTTCTTTGTCTCTTATGCCGGTTTTCACATTGAAGTCTATTTTATCAGAAATTAGTATTTCCATTCCTGCTCTTTTTTGGTTGCCATTATCTTGATATATTTTTCCCCAACCTTTGATTTTTAATTTATCTTTATCTTTGTGTCTAAGGTGGGTGTCTTGTAGGGTGCATATTGATGAGTCTTCTTTTCTTATCCAATCTGCCACTCTCTTTCTTTTGACTGGTGCATACAGTCCACTCACATTCAGTGTAATTAGTGATAGGTATGAATTTATTGCTGTCATTATTTGTGTTTTTTGTTGTGGTTTTGGCATTTTCCTTGTTCCAAATATTTTTCTGTGTTGAGTTAATTTTTCTATCAAGTTTTTTTTTTTTTAATCTTTTCTTTATTGTTTTTGGCTGTGTGCTTTCTAAGTACTTATGGTTCTCTTATTTATGAGTTTGCTTAGAAGGATTGTGTGATAGTTGGAATTGTGTGTCAACTTGACTGGACCACAATTCTGTGTAGTTTAAGCAGTTGTGATGAGTGTTATTTCCATGATGAGATTGGATGTATATGTTTTGAGCATCCAATCCATTGAAAAGGAGTTTCCCTAGGGGTATAGCCTGCTTCCAATATATTTATCAACCTCCTGGGAAAATGAGGCACTCTTCTGTGGATCTGGATCCTGTTGTGCTGCCTACAACTGTCTATGACTGAACAATCCACCATTTGGCCTGGAGATCTTGGATTTGTCATTTGTTGGAGTCAACAGCCAGGATACTGCCTGCCAACTTTGAGCTTGTCAGCCCCTATAGCTGTGTGAGTCAGTGAAAGCCTCCAGCTTGATGTTTTATCCAAGAACTTTGGACTTGCTAGCTTCTATAAGTGTGTGAGCCATTTCCTTAAGATAAATTTCTCTCTCTCTCTCTCTTTGGTTTTGCTTCTCTAAGGAACCCAGACTAACACAGATTGTTAACTTTCTTTGTGGTTACCCTGAAGTAAATTCTTGTCTCCCTAAGTTTCAACCGGGAGCTCTGGTAGCATAGTGCCTAAGGCACTTGACTGCTAATCAGAAGGCTGCTGGTTCAAACCCACCAGCCACTCCTCAGAAGGAAGATGGGGCAATCTACTTCCATAGTGATACTGCCTCAGAAACCTAAGGAGGGATCGCTATGAGTTGGGTCTGACTCGAAGGCACATAACAAACAAAACAAAACAAAGTTTGAAACACTCTGTTTCTTAAAGATATTATCTTGTCTTCCTCTCCATTTGGAAGTTTTGTAATTAAAACTTTATTCCCTCTATTTGCTTTGCTGCTGGTGTCATCAGCAGATTGAGTAGTATAGGTGTCAGCTCTTCCATGAACATTTGGTAGAGATGTTTGGTAGAAACTCAGAGAGAGTTTCTCCTCTCTTTCCCCTACTCCCTTCTAGATGAGGCAGCCCAAGCCAAAGGAGATCTTGATTCACTTCCCAATAAAATCTTCATTCCCACTCAAAGGCCCAATGTACCTCGAACAACTCCTGGTGTGGCTTTTCTGAGTCTCCAATGCTTGTGGATTCTGGGCTGTTTTTCTTTTCTTCTTTTACTCCTCTTCAACTTCATTTGCACTTCTAATGACTCCTCTTCTCCACTGGCTGGGCAGGTTTGTTTATTTTTCCCAGTCACTTAACCTGCTCCTTTTCACCGCCTTCACTGGATCTGATATTTTATATTCTCCTTAATTGCTCATAACTCCAGTATCATTATTTTCATCTGCTTTACATAGTTCCTGAAAATGTCAGTTGGTAGAGGAATGGAGCATGCATACTGTCAGTATGACACCATCCTCCTTGGTTCTTGTTATTATTACCCACCCCCTCTTTTTCTGGGTCCTTTCTGTTTTCTTTATTTTCTCTTTTAATTTCCCACATCCCTTGTTTTTCTTTTAGCACTTTTCTCACATTTTCTTTATTATTCTCTTGCTTTTGCCATTTTCTTTTATTTCTCTCATCTCAGATAATATTAGTTTTTTTTCCTATTTTTCTCTTTGTCTTTCTTTAATATTTTTTATTTACTGCCTTTTTGTGAGTGTCCTGTTTGTTTATGCAGCTTTTGTTTTTTGTCTTCTTGTTTTTATATATTTATTTTTATCTAGCTGGTTGGGAGACAACAACCATACCTACATGACACAACCATACCTGTACCTCCTGCAGCCTCACGCAATGGGTGAGGCCCACCAGTTGCCTCTACACCAACTGATCAACAATAGATGGCACCAATACTAGCCCAACTCACCTTTAACTGACCTTTATAATTACTTAACTGAGATCTCACACACTCTCATTCTCTATCACACCTACCAGGAGACAGGTGGTGAGTGCTTAATTACTGCCAACTAGTGAATAGATAGCTTTTTGGAGGGCCAGAACTGGTAGGAAAGATTGGGAAATGGGAGTGGAGCAGTTTGGAACAACTAAGGGAGACAAACTCATCTGTCAGTTTACTGTCCTGCTGTGGCTTGTGTGTTGCTGTGAGTCTGGAGGCAGTGCCACCAGTGTTTCAAGTGCCAACAGGATTAGCCATGGTGGACAGGTTTCAGTGGAGCTTCCAGCCAAGACAGACTCAGAAGAAGGAAGAGGCCATACATTTCTCAAAAAATTGGCCACTGAAAACCTTATGAATTGCAGTGAAACTATCTGATATATTACTGAAAAAATAGCCCTGAAACATTGTCTGATATACTGCCAGAGGACGAGCCCCTCAGGTTGGAAGGCACTCAAAATATGACTAGGAAAGAGCTGCCTCCTCAGGATAGAGTCAACCTTAATGATGTGCATGGAGTAAAGCTTTCAGGACCTCCTTTTGCTGATGTGGCACAACTCAAGATAAGAAGAAACAGCTGTAAATATCCATTAATAACTGGAACGTGGAATGTATGAAGTATGAATCTAGGAAAATTGGAAGTTGTAAAAAATGAAATGGAATGCATAAAAATTGATATCCTAAGAATTAGTGAGCTGAAATGGACCAGTTTGGGCCATTTTGAATCAGACTATATGATCTACTATGCCAGGAATGACAAATTGAAGAGGAATGGTGTGGCATTCATCATCACAAAGAATGTTCGAGATCTATCCTGAAGTACAATGCTGTCAGTGACAGGATAATATCCATACACCTCTGAGGAAGACCAGTTATTCAAATTTATGCACCAACCACCAAAGCCAAATATTAGGAAATTGAAAATTTTTACTAACTTCTGCAGTCTGATATTGACTGAACATGCAATCAAGATGTATGAATTATCACTGGTGATTGGAATGCAAAATTTGGAAACAAAGAAGAATCACTGGTAGTTGGAAAATATGGTCTTGGTGATAGAAATGGCGCTGGAGATCACATGATAGAGTTTTGCAAGATCAACAACTTATTCATTGCAAATACCTTTTTCAACAACACAAACAGCAGCTAAACACATGGACTTCACAGGAATCAGTTTGACTACGTCTGTGGCAAGAGGCAATAGAGAAACTCAATATCTTCAGCCAAAACAAGGCCAGGAGCTGACTATGGAACAAACCATCAACTGCTCATATGCAAGTTCAAGTTGAAACTGAAGATAATTAAAACAACTCCATGAAAGCCAAAATGTGACCTTGATTTTATCCCTCTTGAATTTAGAGACCATCTAAAGAGTAGATATGAAGCATTGAACACCAATGACTGAAAACCAGAATTGTGGGATGACATCAGGAAAATCATCCATGAAGAAAGCAAAAGGTCATTAAAAAGACAGGAAAGGAAGTAAAGGCCAAAATGGATCTCAGAAGAGACTCTGAAACTTGCCCTAGAATGGAGAGTAGATAAAGCAGATGGGATAATTGACAGGATAAAAGAGGTGAACAGAAGATTTCAAAGAGCAGCTCGAGAAGACAAAGTCAATTATTATAATGAAATGTGCCAAGAGTTGGAGTTAGCAAACCAAAAGGGAAGAACACACTCAGCATTTCTCAAGCTGAAAGAGCTGAGGAAAACATTTAAGCCTTGAATTGCAATATTGAAAGATTCCATAGGCAATATGTTGAATGATTCAGGAAACATCAAAAGAAAATGGATGGAATGCACAGAGTCACTGTACCAAAAAAATTAGTTGATGTTCATCCATTTCAGGAGGTGGCGTATGATCAAGAACCAATGGTATTGAAGGAAGAAGTCAAAGCTGTACTGAAGGAATTGGCAAAAAACAAGACTCCAGGAATTATCAGAACACCCATTGAGATATTTAAACAAACAGATGCCCTGCTGGAGGCACTCACTTGGCTATGCCAAAAGATTTAGAAGACAGCTACCTGGCCAATTGACTGGAAGAGATTTATATTTGTACACATTCCAAAGAAAGGTCTTCCCACAGAATGTGGAAATAATCAAACCATATCATTAATATCACATGCAAGTAAAATCTTACTGAAGATAATTCAAAAAATGGTTGCAGCAGTATATTGACAGAGAACTTCCAGAAATTCAAGCTGGATTCAGAAGAGGATGTGGAATGAGGGATATCATTGCTGATGTCAGATGGATCTTGGCTCAAAGCAAAGAATACCAGAAATATGTTTACTTGTGTTTTATTGACTATGCAAAGGCTTTTGATTGTGTGGATCATAATGAATTATGGATAACTTTTTGAAGAATGGAAATTGCAGAACACTTAATTGTACTCGTGAGGAACCTGCACATAGACCAGGTAGCTATTGTTCAAACATGACAAGGGGATACTGCATGGTTTAAAATCAAGAAGGGAGTGTGTCAGGGTTGTGTCCTTTCACCATACTTAGTCAACTTGTATGCTGAGCAAATAGTCTGAAAAGCTGGACTATATGAAGAAGAAGTGGCATCAGGATTGGAGGAAGGCTTATTAACAACCTGTGATACACCGACGACACAACTTTGCTTGCTGAAAGTGAGGATGACTTACAGCACTTTCTGGTGAAAATTAAAGACTACATTCTACAGTATGGATTACACCTCAACATAAAGAAAACAAAATCCTCACAACTCAACAAATAACCAGCGTCAAGATAGAAGGAAAAAGACTTCATATTACTTGGTTCTACAATCAACAACAATGGAAGCAGCAGTCACATCAAAAGATGTATTGCATTGTGCAAATCTGCTGCCAAAGACCTCTTTTAAGTGCTGAAGAGCAAAGATATCTCCTTGAAGACTAGGATGCACCTCACCCAAGCCATGGCATTTTCAATCACTCGTATGCATTTGGGAGCTGGACAATGAATAAGGAGGATCAAAGAAGAGTTGATGCTTTTGAGTTGTTGTGTTGGCGAAGAATGCTGAAAGTATGATCGACTGCTAAAAGGACTAACAAATATGTCCTGGAAGAAGTGCGGCTGGAATGCTCCTTATAAGCGAGGATGTCCAGACTTCTTCCCACCTACTTTGTTCATGTTGTCAGAAGGGACCATTCTCTGGAAAAGGATTCCATGCTTGGTAAAGTAGTTGTTGTTGTTGTTCTTAAGTGCCGTCGAGT
>NW_006922148.1:608219-626486 GCF_000298275.1 Orycteropus afer afer | reverse complement strand
ATGAGTTGGAGACAACTTTATGGCACACAACAACAACAGTGAATAGAGGAGCATAATAGCCCTCCTCACCCAGATACATCAAAACAAAATAAAGAATAAAGGAAAAATTGGGCAAATATCAGCAACATAAATTACCAATTAAATATAAATACAACAACATCACAGTGTCTTTGAGAAAACTAGCCATCCCAGTCCACACAAAGAAGTTAGATAAAATAAAACAGTCAACTGAGATATGGACCCAGAAAACCTCACTGAGGGAGAGGTGGCATTGGAACTGTCTGAAAATAAAGTCAAAAGAATTATAGTTGGGTAACTTCAACAGACTGAGAGACAGATCAAGGAAAGCACCAACATAATTAAGGAAAACGCAGACAAAACACTAGAATAATTTAGGAAACAAACTGACAAAACAAATGAAAACCTAGAAACTATACAAAAACAACAAATAGAAATCCAGAAGATTAATACTAAGCTTTCAGAATATATAACAAAGGATAATAAAGGAGTAGAATTGAATCAATTGAAGACAGAATTAGTGAGATTAAAGACAAATATCTCACTACTATTTTGTTATGGGACCAATCAGGAAAACAAACAAAAAAAGATCAAAACAAAATGAAGAAGACCCAAGGGCCATGTGGAATACCATCAAGAGGAATTACTTATGATCAGAATTCTAGAGCAGGGAGAAACAAATAAAACCACATAGACTATTGTTGAAGATTTTTTGGAAGATTTCCCCAATATGATGAAAGATGAGAAGATATCTATCTATTCAACAAGTTAAAAGACCCCCCCAACAGAATAGATTCCAAAGGAAAAATCGCTGAGACATATTATAACCAAACTCTCCAAAACCAAAGATAAAGAAAGAATCCTGAAACAGAATGGGAAAAATGAATGGTTACCTACTCAGGGCAACCGATAAGATGACATAAACTCTGATTTCTCAGTGGAAACCAAGCAGGCAAGAAAGCAACAGGATGAAACATATAAAACCCTAAAAGAAAAAAAAAAAATGCCAACTGAGAATTATATACCCAGCAATATCATCCTTCAAATAGGATGATGAAATCAGGACATTTCCAGATAAACAGAAATTAAGGGAAGTTTTAAAAGCAGGCCAACCTTATAAGAGATGCTAATGGGAGTCCTTTGGACCGAAAACTAGTAACAGCAGACAACAACCAACAATTAACACACATGATGACATAACACAGAAAACTACACAGTTATAGATATATCCAAAGTAAAATAAGCCCAAGAGACTGTAGACAGTGAAACAGAGACATCAATTGGTAAATGAGAACAACTACAAATCATAAAGGCAGAATAAAAAATATAGGTACAGAACTTCCAAATGGGGAGGAAATTGAGACAATTGTGAGATAGACCAGACCATTCTAAACTTGGGAAGAAAATTATAAATCAGAGGGTAATGACAAGGAAAAATAATAAATCTTCACATCAAAAGGAAAGAGTATAGGCACAAATTTTTAGCATATACTAAAACTATAGCAATGAAAAAAATGATAACAAAATTCATAAGCAAAATGAGCTCAGAACAGAAAATAATATGGAACAAATAAATCACCAACACCACAAAAACACATAACAAAATGATAGCAATAAATTCATACTTTTTGAAAATTACGTTGAATGTAAATGGATTAAATACACAACCCAAAAGGTTGAGAGTTGCATACTGGATAAGAAAACATGACCCATTAATACGCTATCTTCAGTCAAGTCACATTAGACACAAGGACAAAAATAGACTAAAAATCAAATGTTGGAAAAAGATATATCAAGTGAATGGCAATCAGAAAAGAGTAGGAGTGGCAATGTTAATTTCTGATAAACTAGATTGTAAGACAAAAACCTCCATAAGAGACAAGGAATAATATTATATAATGATTAAAGGATCAATTGAACAACAGGACATAACCATAACAAATATTTACACACTCAATGAAAGAGCCCCAGAATACATAAATCACACTTTAACCAAATTGAAAAGACAAATGGATGACTCCAAAGTAATACTAGAAGACTTTAATACACCACTTTGAATGAAAGATAGAACAACTAGAAAGAAACTCAACAAAGACACAGAAGAACTAAACAATGAAATCAACCAAGTTGACCTTGTAGACATCTACAGAGTACTTCACCCACCAACAGTACAATATATATTCTTCTTTAGCATGCATGGAACATTCTCCAGAATAGATCATATGTTCGGCCACAAAGCAGGCCTCAACAAATTTAAAACCATTGAAATACACGAAGCATGTCCTCAGATCACAGTGCTATAAAATTGGAAATCAACAATATGAAGATCAATGGAAAAAGAGCAAACACATGAAAAGTGAATAACACCCTCCTTAAAAGTGACTGGGTAACAGAAGAAATAAAAAATTCTTTGAGTCAAATGAGAATGAAAACACAACACACCAAAATCTTTGTAACACAGCAAAAGCAGTGATCAGAGGGCAATTTATAACAATAAATGCACACATCAAAAAATAAGAAAGAGCCAAAATCATCACCTTAACTCATTATCTCCAACAATTAGACAAAGAGCAGCAAAAAAGCCTACAGTCACCAGAACAAAAGAAATACTAAAGATTTGAGCATAACTAAATAAAACAGAAAATAGAAACACAATAGAAATATTAACAATTGAAAACATTAATAAAATCGACAGACCACTGGCAAACTTAACGAAAGAAAAGAAGATGCAAATAACCTGAATAAGAAATGAAATGGATTACATCACAATAGAACCAACAAATAAAAAGGATAACATCAGGATATTATGAAGAATTGTACTCTAACTAACATGAAAACCTAGAGAAAATAGACTGATGTCCAGAAACACACTACTTACATAAACTAACACAGAATGAAGTAGAAAATTTGAACAGACACATAACAACAGAACAACTTGAACAGGTCATTTAAACAAAACAAAACCTACCAAAAATAAAAGTCCTGGCTCAGATGGTCTCATGGGAGAATTCTACCAAACATTCAGAAAAGAGCTGACACCTATCCTACTCAAACTGTTCCAAAACTTGAAAAGGATGAAATCATCCCAAATCATTTTATGAAGCAACTCTGATATCAAATCCAGGCAAAGGGACTATTCAAAAAGAAAACTGCAGACCAATGCCCCTCATGAATGTAGACACAAAAATTTTCAAAACTCCTAGCCTACACCATGAGAAAGTGTGATTCATTCCAGGGATACAAAGATGGTTCAACATTATAGAAACAATCCATGTAATCCATCACAGAAGTGAAATAAAGGAAAAGAACCACATGACCATATCAATCGATGCAGAAGAGGCATTTGGTAAAATCCAACACCCATTCCTGATAAAATCTCTCAGAAAAATAGGAATAGAAGGGAAATTCCTCAACATAATATATGCAAAACCAACAGTCAACATTATTTTCAGTGTAGAGAAACTGAAATCATTCCTCTAGTGACCAGGAACTAGTCAAGGATGCACTCTATCACCACTTGTATTCATTTTGTTGGAAGTCCTAGCCAGTGCAATAAGGCAAAAAAAAAAAAAAAAAAAAGGGAAATAAAAGGCACCTAAATTGGCAATGAAGAAGTAAAAATATTCCTATTTGCAAATGATATGATCTAAGACTTAGAAAACCCAAGAAACTCAACAAGAAAACTACTGGAATTAATTGAAAGATTTAGCATAGTGACAGGATACAAGATCAACACACAAAACTCAGTTACATTCCTGTACACAAGCAGAGATTTCTGAAAAGGAACCAAGGAGATCAATACCATTTACAATAGCTACCAAAAACATGAAATACTTGGTAATAAATCTTATCAGGGACACAAAAGACCTATACAAAGAAAACTATAAAACACTACTTAAAGAAAGTATAAGAGAAGGTCCATATCTCACATCATACACAAAAACTAACTCCAGATGTATCAAAGACTTAAATGTGAAATCTGAAATTATGAAGTTCATCAAAGAAAAAATAGGGGCAAATTTAGGGACCCTAATATATGGCATTAATAGGCTACTAAAAATAGGTAAAAGTGCACAAGCAGCAGAAGATAAACTAGATAGTTCTGACATTCTAAAAATTAAAGTCTTATGTGCACAAAAAGACTTTTCCAAAAGAGTAAAAATATAATTTACAGATCGGGAAAAATATTTGGCAATGACATATCTGAAAGGGACTTATCTCTATAATTTATAGAAAACTCCAATACTTCAACATCAAAAAGACAAAAAATCTGATTAAAAAATGGGCAGAAGACATGAACAGAAATTCCGCCAAAGATTATCTTCTGTACCTGTTTCAGTGTAGCTTGTCTACCTATTCTGCCATCTTGTCCTGTACCACCAATTTTAGCACTCAGTTATGCTCTTTTATTTACTGCTTCCAGGTAGATGTACATATATTTGTATGGAGCTTGGGTGACACAGTGAAAAAGGATTCATCTGCTAACCACAAGGTTGGTGGTTTGAATCCATCACCTGTTCTAAGGGACAACAAGCAGTCTGCTTTCATAAAGATTTACAGTCTTGGACAGTCTTGGAAACTGTATGGGGCAGTTCTACCCTGCTTTAGAGGGTCACTCTGAGTCAGAATTGACTTTGTGGCAAGGGGTTTGGTTTTATATGTATATAATTTCTATTGTGGTAAACTATTTATAACAAAACATTTGGCATTTCAATCATTTTTACATGTACAATTCAGTGACATTATTTACATTCACCATGTTGTACAACCATCACCACTCTTTGTTTCCAAATGTAGGTGTATTTGTGTTTTTTTTAATGCATTTTATTGAAATATAATTTATGTACAGTGAAATACACAAAACTAAAGTGACATGGATCAATGCATTTTTTCTTCAATGTTCCCTGCCCTCCCCTCCCACCCCTGGCAACCAACAAAGAAAGTTTCCCTCCATATATAAACCATTCCTTGACCCTCCACAACAATGAACTAATACTATATTTGTCCTTCTGAGATTGACTTATTTCACTCAGCATAATGTCCTCCAAGTTCATCCATATTATGTGGTGTTTTGCAGACTCTACATTATTCTTTAGTGCTGCATAGCGTTCTAGTATGTGTATGTACCATAGTTTGGTCATCCACTCTTCCACTGATGGGCACATAGGTTGTTTCCATCTTTTTACTATTGTAAATAGTGTTGTGATGAACATGAGCATGTATGTATCTGTTCCTATCCTGGCTCTCAGCTGTCTAAGATATATACCTAGTAATGGGATTACTGGGTCAAATGTATCTCCAATTCCAACTTTCTAAAGAATCTTCATATTGCTTTCCACAGTGGTTGTGTCACTTCACAGTCACACAAGCAGTATATGACAGTCCCAAGCTCTCCACATCCCCACCAGCATTTATTATTTTCTGTCTCATCGAACCTTGCCATCAGTGCTGGGGTGAGATGGTATCTCATTGTTTTGATTTACATCTCTCTGATGGCCAGTGATTGTGAGCACCTTTTCATGTATTAGCTGACCACCTGAATATCCTCCTTGGTGAAGTGTCTATTCATGACTTCTGCCCATTTTTCAATTGGATTGTTAATTCCTTTGGTGTTGAGGCATTGGAGTTTTCCATCAGTCTTAGAGATAAGTCCCTTGCCAGATATGTAATTATCAGCAAGTATGATTTTGTTGCTGTCATTTTTGTCATGTACTTGTTCATTGCGTCTATCTCTTTGTTCCATATAATTTTCTATGCTGAGCTTGTTTTGTTTCTGAATCATGTTATCACTTCCTTCATTGCTATTGTTTTAGTATTTGCTGAATATTTATGCTGGTCCTCTTTTTTATTTTGATGTGAAGATTTATCATTTTTCTTTGAGGTTACCCTGTGATTTATAATTTTCTTCCCAAGTTTAGAATAGTCCATTCTACCTTGTAGTTGTCTTGACTCCCTTACCATCTAGAAGTTCTGTAACAATACAGATATTTTTTCCCCTCTTTTTGGTTTGCAGTTGTCCTCATTTGTTGGTTGGTGTCTCTGGTTCCCTGTTTACAATCTTGTAGGCTTATTTACTTTGGATACCTCCATAGCTGGGTTGGTTTCTGGGTTATATTATCACGTGTGTTAATGGTCAATTGTTGTTGGCTGTTGTTGCTTCTCTGTCCAAAGGGCTCACTTTAGTATCTTTTGTAAGATTGGTCTGGTTTTAACAAATTCCCTTAATTTCTGCTTATCGGGAAATGTCCTAATTTCACCATCGTATTTGAGGGACAATTTTGCTGGGTACATAATTTTTGGTTGGAAATTTTTCCCTTTCAGGGTTTTATATATACCATCCCACTGTCTTCTCATGTGCATGGTTTCTGTTGAGAAATCAGAGCTTAGTCTTATTGGTTGCCCCTTGCAGGTAACTTTTCATTTTTCCCATGCTGCTTTCAGGATTCTTTCTTTTTCTTTGGTTTTGGTGAGTTTGATGATGATATGTCTTGGTGTTTTTCTTGTGGGGTCTATGCTGTTTGGGGTTCATTGGACTTCCTGAATGGATATATTCTCATCTTTCATCATATCAGAAAAGTTATCCTCCAACAAATCTTGGACAGTGTTCTCAGTGGTTTCATTTTTCTCTTCCTGTTCTGGAATTCCAATGACACATAGGTTATTCCTTTTGATGGTATCCCACATGAACCTTAGGCTTTCCTCCTTTTGTTTTGATCTTTTTTTCTGATTGATCCCTTTCCAAAGAAGTATTTGGGTATTTGTCTTCAATCTCATTAATTCTGTCTTCCGTTGCATCAATTCTACTCCTTTGCCCTTTCAATGTGTTATCTATTTCTGACAATTTAGTATTAATCTTCTGGATTTCTATCTGTAGATTTAGAATAATTTCTAATTTTTCATTTATTTTGTCATTTTATTCTTGTATTTTCTTCC
The DNA here is from genome assembly GCF_000298275.1 of Orycteropus afer afer. Taxonomy (NCBI): domain Eukaryota; kingdom Metazoa; phylum Chordata; class Mammalia; order Tubulidentata; family Orycteropodidae; genus Orycteropus; species Orycteropus afer. Next base: position 619,535 of record NW_006922148.1, on the reverse strand, counting down.
AAAATTCTTCTAGGGCTTTGTGTGTATTTTCCTTGGTCTGTCTCTCAATCATTTGAAGATATCTAAATATAATTCTTTTGAATTCCTTAGCAAGGAGTTCTAATGCTGCATCTTTCTTAGGGATGTGTTTCGGGTCTGTATCCTAGTCCCTTGTTTCTCCCTCTTTATCTTGCTTCTTTGTGTGGACTGTGATGCTCTGTTGTCTCTGAGACATTGTGATGTTTTTGTGTTTATATTTAATTCGTGATTATATATTGGAGTGACTTGCCCACAATTTTCCTTTTCTCTGTTTTGTTTGTATGTTATCTATACATGCAGGGTAGTGTGCTGTGCTCCTCTATTCACTAGTTGATAGCAATTATATACTCATCACCTGTCTCCTTTCCTTTGTTGCCCTCTCATATGTCCTTGCTGACCCTGGCAAACAGAGCCTGTTCTTAGGTCCCTGGAATTCGAATGAGAATGCTATCACTTTAAAATCCAAAATCGTTGCCATTTGTAAACAACCAAAATGGCTGCACCCTCTGGACAGCAGAAAGTCCACAGCTCAGGTTGTCTCCCCCTTTGCTGTCTCCCTTTCTAGTCATAGGCCACCAGAGCAGTTGTCCCTGCAGCCCTTGGTGACCAGGACTGATCTTTAGGTCAATTCTCAGGTCCCAATACCACTTGGGAATATTCAAGTTGTTGGTCTCTCAGAATAGCTGACAGTCTGTAGCTCTGACCATCTCTGTACTCACTGTTTTGTTCAGGTTTTTCCACTGGTTGGTGCCTAATCTACTTCTGTATAGTTCCTTTCAAAGCTCAGGGTTCCAGGATTATCTTCTGTATCTCTGTCAATTGGTTTTTCTTTTCTTTGTTGAAGAAAAGAACACTTGGTCTGTTTCACTTGTCTGCCTATTCCTTCATCTTCTGTGGTTGATTTTTAATAGAAAAATACAATCACTTGTGTCAGACTTCCACAAAATAAATCCATAGTAGTCTCTGTTAATGAATGTTGTGTAACTGCCACCAGGCATCCCTATCCTGTTGGCCTTTCCTCAGGAGTTATTCATGAGGCAATTGGAAAGAGAGGTGGGTAAAGCTCATACTTGCAGTCCACCCCTCTCGACATTTCTAAACTCTGATTTGCCCTTTTCTCATGGTAGGAAGACTTTCCATCTCCCCTCTCTGAATAAAAACATATCAGTGCAGAGGTTGTGAAGGAGACTCACTCCTTTTGTGTCATATTGCTTCATTGTGGTGCTTTATCATTGCTTTTTTTGTTCTAAATACCATCTTTACCTTCCATACCCTAATCAGCTATGCAATTAAATTCAGTTCATGAACCTTGCTCATGATTCTAACAGAGATGGCATAAGTTTTGTTGATGGTTTCAAGTAGAAGATGAAGAAATAAATGAAGGAATATTTAAGCTCAGTGTATTAAAGGATTATTTGAGAATTATGGAAGAATGATGGCAGAAAGACATCAGTGTACTCTAAGTCACAAAATAATCACACTTACCACCCTGTTTTCACAATGGAAATTTAATTTTTAGTCTTCCTTCCCCTCTAAGATATCCTCTTATCTTCTCTCCCCTTCTCACCTCTCATCTTAAAAGCAAATAACACTCACATCTGCATTGGCAGGAGTTTTCTGGGAACTAATACATTCATTCCTATATTCACTAGCTTATCTCATTTCAGTAGGAATGATATATTAAAAAGTGCAATATTTAATCATTAGGCTTATATATAAAGCTGCTCTCCTTCAAATCTTCCCAATCAACACAGACCTCAGGTGGTGGACCCTCCAGCACTCAACATTCTGTTCAGATATTTGTCCTTGTTACGTCATCTATTTTGGCACTCAGTTGTGCTCTCTTTTATTGAACTTTGATTTCTGCATAAAGGATAGTCTTGAGACAGGTAGCATTTTTTCTAAAGAAGGCTACCATATTATACCACTGCATATGCTCTCCATACAATGTGAGGTTGATACACTTCTCATTGAGTGGTGGAGTCTGGAAGTTAGTGGGTGTTGGGGATTGAATAGTGTGCCCCCAAAATATATATATTTAAATTCTGGTCCCTATACCTGTGGAATAAATTTAGGAAAATTAAAAGTTATAAAAAATGAAATGGAACAGATCAAGATCAATATCCTGGACATTAGTGACCTGAAATGGACTGGTATTGGCCATTTTGTATCAGATAATCGTATGATCTATTATGTTGGGAATGTCAAATTGAAGAGGAATGGCATTGCATTCATCATCAAAAAGAATATCTCAAGATCTAACCTGAAGTACAATGCTGTCAGTGACAAGATAATATCCATATGCCTACAAAGAAGACCAGTTAGTACTACTATTATTCAAATTTACACACCAACTACTAAAGCCAAAGATGGAGAAAATGAAGATTTTCACCAATGTTTGCAGTGTGAAATTGACCAAAAATGTAATCAAGCTGTATTGATTATTATTGGTGATTGGAATGGAAAAGTTGGAAACAAGGAAGAATCACTGGTGATTGGAAAATATGGCTATGGTGATAGAAATGACATCGGAGACTACATGATAGAATTTTGCAAGACCAATGACTTATTCATTGCAAATACCTTTCTTCAACAACATAAATGGCAGCTACATATGGACCTCACCAGATGGAATGCATAGAAATCAGATAGACTACATTTGTAGAAAGAGGAGATGGAGAAGCTCAACACCATCAGTCAAAACAAGCCCAGAATCTCACTGTGGAACAGACCATCAACTGCTCATATGCAGGTTCAAGGTGAAGCTGATGAAAATTAAAATACATCCATGAGACCCCAAATATGACCTAGATTATATCCCATCTCAATCTAGAGACCACTTGAATAGATTTGATGCATTGAACACTAGTGACCGAAGACCAGACCAGTTGTGGGATGACATCACAAACATCAGACATGAATAAAGCATGTTGTTGTTGTTGTTATGTGCCGTTGAGTCAGAGCTGACTCATAGTGACCCCTCCTTGGGTTTCCAAGGCAGTATCACTACGGAAGTAGATTGCCCAACCTTCCTTCCGAGGAGTGGCTGATGCGAGAGAGTCATAAAAAACACAGGAAAGGAAGAAAAGACAAAATGGATGTCAGAAGAGACTCTGAAACTTGCTCTTGAACTGAGAATAGCTAAAGCAAATGGGAGACATGTTGAAATAAAAGAACTGAACAGCAGCTGTTTTAGGGATGTGGGCTGCTTCCAGAATATAAGAAGCAACTTTGAGGAAGGTCTCCAGCTTTTTGGCATGCTTGAACCTTGCATGTAGCCATGTCATTGTTCAACAGCCTGTCATGTCCTGCTGATCTTAGGACATCTTCTGTATTTTAATTAGTGGCCTGCCATTTTGTTTGGTAACATTGGGACTGTGCCTTTTTACCTGTTGACCTAGGGTTTGTTGGCCTCAGCATCCAGCAGCTGCCTGAGTGAAGAAATGCCTCCAGCTTCAGTGGGCTGGGAGCAGGAGGCAGAATTGAAGCCCAAGGTTGAGGGGCTTTCACCCAGCCCTTCAAGCCTGGCACTTTGAACTTGGACTTCTCGCCTCCAAATTTGTAAGAGAATAAACTCCTGTTTGTTCAAGCCATCCCATTTATGGTATATCCCTGTCAGAGTGGCACTAAGTAACCAAAACAGGGTGGCTCAAGAAGACAAAGTAAAGTATTAAAATCAAATGTGCAAAGACCTGGAGTTAGAAAACCAAAAGGGAAGAAACATGCTTGGCATTTCTCAAACTGAAAGAACTGAAGAAAAAATTCAAACCTTGAGTTGCAATATTGACTATTGATTGTGGATCAATATTGAGTCTATGGGAAAAATATTGAATGATGCAGGAAGCATCAGAAGAAGATGGAAAGAATACACAGACTCACTGTTCCAAAAATAATTGGTTGATGTCAAACTATTTTAGGAGGTAGCATATGATAAATATCCAATGTTATTGAAGGAAGACGTCCATGCTTCACTGAAGGATTTCGTGAAAAACAAGCCTCCAGGAACAGATGGAATACCCATTGAGATGTTTCAACAAATGGATGCAGTGCTGAAGGTGCTTACTTGTTTATCCCAAGAAATTTGGAAGGCAGCTACCTGGCCAAGTGATTGGAAGAGATCCATATTTGTACCCATTCCAAAGAAAGATGATCCAGCAGAATGTGGAAATTATCAAACAATATCATTAATATCACACACAAGTAAAATTTTGCTAAAGAGGAAACAAAAGTTGTTGCAGAGAATTTTCCAAAATTCAAGCCAGATTCAGAAGAGGGCATGGAGCAACAGATTTCATTGCTGACGTCAAATGCATCTTGGCTGAAAGCAAAGAATACCAGAAAGATGTTTACTTGTGTTTTATTAGCTATGCAACAGCATTTGACTGTGTGGGTCATAAAAAATTATGGTTAACATTGCAAAGAATGAGAATTCCAGGACACTTAATTGTGCTCAAGAGGAACCTGTACATAGACCAAAAGGTAGTCATTTGAATAGAACAAGGGAATATTGGATGGTTTAAAATGAGAAAAGATGTGTGTCAGAGTTGTATCCTTTTACTGTATTTATTTGAGCTCTGGTGGTGTAGTGCTTAAGGTATTTGATTGCTAACCAGAAGGCTGGTGGTTCAAACTCACAAGCCACTTCTCAGAAGGAAGATCGGGCAATCTATTTCCGTAGAAATGCCGCCTCAGAAAGCCAAGAAGGGGTCACTACGAGTTGAATTGACTCGACAGCAGTGAGTTTTATGCTAAACAAATAATCCAAAAAGCTGGGCTATATGAAGAAGAATGTGACATCAGTATTGGAGGAAGACTCATTAAAAAACTGCAATACGCAGATGACACAACCTTGCTTGCTGAAAGTGAAGATGGCTTAAAGCACTTACTGATGAAGATCAAAGCGTATGGATTACACCTCAACATAAAGAAAATAAAAATCCTCACCACTGGACCAATAAGCAACATCATGATAAATAGAGAACAGATTGAAGTTGTTAGGAACATCATTTGACTTGGATCCACAGTCAACACCCATGGAAGCAGCAGTCAGGAACTCAGACATCGTTTTGCACAGGGAAAATCTGCTGCAAAAGACCTCTGTAAAATGTCAAGAAGCAAAGATGTCACTTTGATGACTAAGGTGCCCCTGATCCAAATCATGGTATTTTCAATCGCTCATATGCATGTGAAAACAGGGCAATTAATAAGGAAGACCACAGAAGAGCCGATGCCTTTGAATTGTGGTGTTGGCAAAGAATCCTGAAAATATCATGGACTGCCAGAAGAGCAAATCTTTCCTGGAAGAAGTGCAGCCAAAATGCTCCTTGGAAGTGAGAATGGCTAGACTTCATCTCACATACTTTGAACATGTTGTCAGAAGGGACTTTTCCCTACAGAAGTATATCATGTTTGGTAAAGTAGAGGGTCAGCAAAGATAGGGAAGATCCTCAATGAGATAGATTGACACAGTGGCTGAAAAAATGTGCTAAGGGTAGCAAGTATTGTGAGGATCTGGGCTGTGTTTCATTCTGTTGTGCATAAGTTCACTCTGAGTTGGAGCTGATTGGATGGCACCTAACAACAACAACAACAACTGTATGAGATAATGTTGGAAATAGAGATTTGTTTTTTGTTGTTTTGCTACATTAATGAAGTCATACTATAGTAGGGTAGATCGTAAACCTAATAACCTTTGAGGTATAAAAAGAGCAGAACAGACCTTGACACACACACAAGGAAGAGAGATGCCAAGGAATGCCAAAGAACACCAATGACCTCCTGGGGTTATTGATAAGGAAGGACCTCTCCTGGAGCCACAATCTGAATTCAGATTTCTAGTCTCCTCAACAGTTAGAAAAGTCACCCATCTGTGGTATTTTTTGTTATGGTAGCACTAGGTAGCTAAAACAGTGGATGAAGTAGTAGAGAGTGGTACAAAATGAGGCTGTAGCAGTGAGCAAAGATCATATCACAAAGGCCATGCTAATAACTTTGAATTTTGTTAAGTAAGAAAATAACATCATTTAATTTTTTTCACTGTTGTGGGGAACTGTCTGTACCAATCAGTAGAAGAGTTTCAATTTTTCTTTTAGCTTTGGGATGAGGAGATATCTTCATAGCTTAGGAATTGTCCTACCCAGGCTATTGCTTTTATAAGGGAATTAAGAAAGGAGGTGAGCACATATGCCACAGAGGCAGTACAATGTCAAAGGAGTATTTAGGGTTAGACAAACTTGGCTCAATAAACACTTTTCTCTGAGCCTCTTCTTCCTTACTTGTGAATGGATAATAATAGTACCTACCTCATAGAGCTGCTCAGAGTATTCATTGAGATAATGCATGCATGTGGCTAAGAGCACAGGCTTTGGGGTCAAACTGTTTAGATTTGATTCTTGCCTGTGCTACTTAAAACTCACATCATATGCCTGAGCAGCTTATTAACTGCTTTGTGCCTTGGATTTCCCATCTGTAAAATGGGATGATAATAATAGTAACCATCACTTTGGGTTGTTGTGAAATTAAATGAATTAACATGTATAGATGCAAAAAGCATCTAGAAAATACACTACTCTAAAGGGGCTTGTTGGTGCAGTGCTTAAAGCATTTGGCTGCTAATCAGAAGGTATGCAGTTCGAATCCACCAGCTGCTCCACACGTAAAAGATGAGGCAATTTGCTTCTGTAAAGATTTACAGCTTTGGAAACTCTATAGGGTTTCTATGCATCACAATCGACTGGATGGCAGTGGGTTTGGTTTTTGGGTTGAAACTACTACAGTCAATACTCAGAATAGTTTTCTATAACTATGTTGATTGCCTACACCGTTTATTTATGTTTGTTTATGCTTGCTCTCCTTTTCTGATTGAACTGACTCAGCTCAGACATGTCACCTGTAATAAAGTGTCTGACTTTGTTTTTTCATGTTTGAATGCTAACAGTTTGAAGCACCACTTTTCTTTTTTCTCTTTGTGCCTCACATCTGGGCAAGCTGATAAGAAAGCCCAAGTGTTCTCTCTTTTGAAACCCTCCACCCTGCCTCACTTCTTAACCACCAAAAAAAACCCTAAGACTGTCTCCTTCTGCTCTTTCAAGCCATATTTGGATCCTCTTGGGAGCTACACTGCTTTCTCTAGCAAGTCTCATTATGTGAGTAAAAAAACTTTTTATCTTTTGAGATCTACTTGAGGTGTGTGAGTGTGTGTGTGTGTGGCATTCTCAGTTTTGACATCAGAACCAAATTTTTGGTGGGGATCCATTCTGTTAATATGGAGTGGCTACAAAACCCTCTCTTTGATAACACAATGTATGAAAAAGCAAATTACTACTTATGAAAGACCTGGCTGGATTAATACTTAAATGGAATGGCTGCTACCTTCTTCAGAATAAATAAGGGCAAGAAAATACAAATTTGTTTTGTTGCCTCAAATTGTTCACTTTCAGTGGTAAAATTGAACTGCTTTTTGGAGAGAAATAGGAGGACATCTACTGGGGATCCAGATATCCTGGAGACAGTTTAATGATTTAGCTACAGTATCTGAAGATTTGAGCAGTTTCCTGGAATAGCCCTCATGGAAGCTGTTTACTCTAAGAAAACCCTACAGTTCTGTCCTTCTACCCTGTCAACTGAAGAGGGCAAAGGTTGCTTTTTCTGAGCATAAATCCTTTATTCAAGAAATTCGTAAGAGGTCATATCCTCAGGAACTCTTATTGACAATGTTTAATAACAGAAACTTGTCATTCCACTCTTAATGAGTTATGAGTTATTGTTGTTGTTAGGTGCTGTCATGTCAGCTCTGACTCATAGTGAACCTATGTACAACAGAACAAAACACTGTTCAGTTGTGTGGCATCCTCATAATCATTGCTATACCTGAGCCCATCATTGCAGCCACTGTGTCAATCCATCTCATTGAGGATTTTCCCCTTTTTCACTGACCCTCCACTTTACCAAACATGATATTCATCTCCAGGGAATGGTCCCTTCTGATAGCATGACCAAAGTAGGTGAGACGAAGTCTGCTGTTCTCATTTCCAAGGAGCGTTCTGGCTGCACTTCTTCCAGGACTGATTTGTTCATTCTTTTGGCAGTCAATGGTACTTTCAGTATTCTTTACCAACACCAGAACCCAAACAGTCAACTCTTCTTCAGTTTTCCTTATTCATTGTCCAGCTTTCACATGCATATAAGGCAACTGAAAACACCATGGCTTGGGTAAGGTCCACCTTAGCCTTCCAAGAGACATCTTTGTTCTTCAGCACTTTAATGAGGTCTTTTGCAGCAGATTTTCCCAGTGCAATGTGATGCTTGATTTCTTGATTGCTGCTTCCATTGGTGTTGATGGTGGATCCAAGTAAAAAATCTTTGACAACTTCAGTCTTTTCTCCATTTATCATGATCCTGCTTATTGGTCCAGTTGTTAGGATTTTTGTTTCCTTTATGTTGAGGTGTAACCCATACTGCACATTGTAGTCTTTAATCTTTATCAGTAAGTGCTTCAAGTTACCTTCACTTTTACCAAGCTAGTTTGTGTTGTCTGAATATTGCAGGTTGTTAATGCATCTTCCTCCAATCATGATGCCATGTTCTTCATATAGTCCAGATTTTTGGATTATTTGTTCAGCATACAGATTGAACAAATATGGTGAAAGGATACAACCCTGACACACATCCTTCCTGATTTTAAACCATGCAGTGTCCCCATGTTCTGTTTGAATGACAGCCTCCTGGTCTATGTAGAAGTTTCTCATGAGCACAATATAATGTTCTAGACTTCCTATTCTTCTCAGTGTTATCCACAATTTGTTATGATCCATACAGTTGAGTGTGTTTGCATAGTGAATAAAACACAAGTAAACATCTTTCTGGTATTCTTTGCTTTCAGCCAAGATCCATCTGACATCAGCAATGATATCCCTCATTCTACATCATCTTCTGAATCCAGCTTGCATTTCTGGAAGTTCCCTGTTAATATGCTCTGGAACCATTTTTGAATTATCTTCAACAAAATTTCACTTGCGTGTGGTATTAATGATATTGTTCAATAACTGTCACATTCTGTTGGATCACCTTTCTTTGGAATGGGTACAAATATGGATCTCTTCCAGTTAGTTGGCCAGGTAGCTGTCTTGCAAATTACTTGACATAGACAAGTAAGGCCCTAAGGCACAGCATGCGTTTGTTGAAACATCTCAATGGGTATTGTGGTAGTTAAGTTTGTGTGTCAACTTGGCTGGGCCTGGTTGAGTGGCTGGTCAGCTGGATGTAGTATTACCCATGATGAGACTGGTAATCAACTCCATGGTGGAATCTACTGTGAGCAGCTGAGTAGCTGCCTTAGCAATGTGGTCTATTTCTTGTATATAAGGAGGAGCCTTGGGAAATGGTCTCTAGCTTATTCACTCTTGGACCCTGCGTGTAACCCTGTTGTTGTTCAGTAGCCTGCCATGCTCTGTCGACCTTGAGACTTACAATGAACTTGAATTAATGGTCTGCTGTGTGGTTTGGTAACATCAGGACTGTGCCATTTTATTTGTTGATGTTGGGCTTGTTAGCCTCAAAAGCCAGTAGCTGCCTGAGTGAAGAGATGCTTCTAGCTCAGTGGGCCAGGAGCAAGAGGCAGAGCTGAATCCCAAGGTCAAGGTGCTTTCACACAGCCCCTAGAGCCTGGCACTTTGAAGTTGGACTTCTAGTCTCCTGAACTGTAAGAGAATAAACTCCTGTTTGTTAAGGCCATCCAATTTGTGGTATATTCCTGTCAGAGTAGTACTAGGTAACCAAAACAGGTATTCTGTCAATTCCTGGAACCTTCTTTTTCACCAATTCCTTCAATGAAGGTTTGACTTCTTCCTTCAGTACCATTGGTCCTTGATCATATGCCACCTCCTTAAATGGATGAACATCAACCATTTCTTTTTGGTACAGTGATTCTGTGTATTCCTTCCATCTTCTTTTGATGTTTCTTGTATCATTCATTATTTTGCCCATTGTTGTTGTTGTTGTTGTTGTTTGCCGTCGAGTCGGCCCCAACTCAGGCGATCTCCAGGGTCATTTCTCTTACCAAAGCCCTATTTTCCAACTAGTAATGATTCTTCTTTGTTTCCAACTTTTGCATTCTAATCACCAATAATTATCAATACAGTTTGGTTGCATGTTTGGTAAATTTCACACTGTAAAAGTTGGTAAAAATCTTCAATTTCTTCATCTTTGGCTTGGTGGTTTGTGCATAAATTATAATAATAGTAGTATTAAGTGGTCTTCCATGTAGATGTGTGGATAATATCCTATCAATGACAGCATTGAACTGCAGGATAGATCTTGAAACATTCTTTGGGATGATGAATGTCATGCCATTCCTGTTCAATTTGCCATTCCCAGCATAATAGATCATAATACTTTCTGATTCAAAATGGCAAAAACCAGTCCATTTCAGGTCACTAATGCCTAAAAACCAAAACCAAACCCACTGCTGTCAAGTTGGATCTGACTCATAGCAAACTCTTCCTTGGGTTTCTGCAGTGTTATCACTACAGAAGTAGATTGCCCAATCTTCCCTCTGAGGAGCAGCTGGTGGATTTGAACTGCCAGCCTTCTGGTTAGCAGTCAAATGCCTTAGGCACTGTGCTACCAGACTTCCTTACTAAGGCCTAGGATCTTGTTTTTTTATGCATTCCATTTTATTTATGACAACTTCCAGTTTTCCTATGTTCATACTTCATATATTCCATGTTCAGATTTTTAATGGATGTTTGCAGCCGTTACTTCCCATTTTGAGTCATGCATCATCAGCAAATGGAGGTCCTGAAAACTTTATTCCATCCTCATCATTAAGATTTATTCTACTTTGAGGCTGCACCTCTTCCCCAGTTGAATTTTTAGTGCCTTCCAACCTGAGAAGCTCATTTTCCTGCATTATATCAGACAACGATTCAGGGCTATTCATAAAGTTTTCCAGTAATATATCAGACAGTATTTCACTGCTATTCATAAGGTCTTTACTGGCCAATTTTTTGAGAAATCAATGGCCCCTTCCTTCTTCTGAGTCTGTATTAGTCTGGAAGCTCTGTTGAAATCTGTTCTTCTACAGGAATGCTTTATTTATCCATGGCCCTTTTCCATTTCATATAAAGTGGTGATTGTTTTTACTGTCTCTTAAAAGGATATTGATAGGCCAGAGAAGGCAAAATGGCCGACTAGGCAGAAAGACTGCACGGACACTCTTCAACAAAGAAAAGGGAAACCAATTAACACAGACACAGAAGATAATCCTGGACCCCTGAGCCTTGAAGGGAAGGATATAGA
>NW_006922148.1:585286-585881 GCF_000298275.1 Orycteropus afer afer | reverse complement strand
TGGGAGGTACAGACAACAAATATGAACCCTTTTGGACATACAGTACTGCATTGTCAGTGAAGGCAAACATGGGTATATGGGTGGATAGATGGTGGACAGGCTGAACTGTTAGGTATGTCTATGAAATGGGGAGTGTATCCAAGAACATATATAGGGTTGGCATACAATGATCCTATAAGTTTATGTGAATGATCAGAATTCCCAGGTCTATAGTAGAGATGACAAGGGGCAAGGTTGAAGTCACTGCGTGGTCCCAGCCAGCTACTCAGAGGGACCGAGTAGTTGAACCTGTGGGTTTGGGACCATTGCCGCAGGGGACATCAAGCTCAATTGGCATAACATACTATACAAAACATAGTTCCACCTCCTACTTTGGTAAGTAGCGACTGGGATCTTAAAAGCTGGCAACCTGTCATCTAGATAAAATGATGGGTCTCTCCTTGTCTAGAGCAAAGAAGAATGAAGAAAACCAAAATTAATGGAAACAATTAGTCCTAGTGACTGGTACACCATTGGATTTGCAGCCTATATGACTATGAGACCAGAAGAACTAAATTGTGCCCGGCTACCACTGTCATCCACTTGGAAGGGGATC
>NW_006922148.1:577137-585032 GCF_000298275.1 Orycteropus afer afer | reverse complement strand
GCATTGTGGTAAACTGTGGTCAATGTCATGAGACAAAGTATATGTGAACTGCTGTAAGGAAAGTGAATTTGCTCTGTAAATCTTCACCCAAATCACACACACACACACACACACAAAGATTTTTTTTTAAAAAAAAAAGGATATTGATAGAATCTGGATCAAGATCACATTATATCTGTAGATTGTTTTGGGTAGTATTGATATTTTTACAAAGTAAAATGTTACTATCTTCTATTCATATAGGTCTCATTTGGTTCCTTGTAGTATTACTTTGTAGTTTTCTTTGTGTAAGTGTAAGTCTTTTTGTTTGTTTGTTTTTGGTTAGGCTTATTCCTAAGTATTTTATCTCTTTGGTAGGTATTATTAATGATATCATTTTCTTCATATCATTTTCAGAGTTCTCTTTGTTGGAGTAGGTAATCTGAGTCATTTTTGTGTATTGATTTTGTATTCTGCCACTTTGTTCAATCTTTAAGTTAGTTCCAGTAGTTTATTTGCTGAGTCTTTAGGATTTTCTAGGATCTTATCATCTAAAAATAAGGATTTTTTTTTCTATTGTGATTTGGGTGAAAGTTTACAGAGAAAATTCACTTTCCATACAGCAGTTCACACACACGTTGTCTCATGACATTGACTACAATTTACCCAATGCAACAGCTCCCCTCCCTCTTCCTCCCGATAGTTACCTCTTCCCTGTGTGCATCCTTCCATGTACTCCTGCCCCGTGAACTGTCTTCCTGTGCATAAATAGCCCTTCTTTCTCCCATGATTGTTCTCTCCAAGGAGTATATCTACCTCAGGTACATGTTCAACTCATATTTCTGTTTTTTGTTTGGCTGGAAGCCACAGGTGTGGGTTCAATTCCAGACCTGAAGGGCAGCTAGGGACCATAGTTTCAGTGGTTCCACCAGGCTATATCAGACAAGCAAACCTGGTCCCCCTCTTTTTTTTTCCCCCAAATGATTTTGAGTTTTGTTCCAGATTGTTCTCTGTCTCTACCAAAGATCTCCTACATAGATCCCCCGCCCTGTGGTTGACAGTGGTAGCTAGGCACCATCTAGTTCTGGTCTCATAGTCGTATAGGTTAAAGATTGCAAGTGTACCAGTCACGAGAACTAATTGTTTCCATGAGTCTTTAGTTTTCTTTATTCTTCTTTGCTAAATAAGGATATTTTTACTTCTTCCTTACCAATTTGGATACATTTTATTTCCCTTTCATGCCTTATAGTTGGCTTGGACTTGTGATATGATATTGAATAGAAATAGTGGCAGAGGGAATTCTTGTCTGGTTCCCATTCACAAGGGGAATATTTTGAATCTCTCTTTGTTGACTATAATGTTGACCATTGGTTTTATGTATATTCTATTAATTATTTCAAGGAATTTTCCTTCTATTCCTACTATCAATTTGATTCTACTCTTTTGACCTTCCAGTATTTTATATAGCTCTGAAATTTTGGTGTTAATCTTCTAGGTTTCTAATTGTATTTTTGTGTGTGTGTGTGTGTGGTTTCTCATTGTCTATTTATTTTGTCACTTTGCTCTTGTATTGTTTTCCTGAATTCTTCTTGGGTATTGTCTGTGTTTTCCTTGATTTTGTTTGTGGGTTCCTTGATCTCTTGGAAGGCCCTATATATGAATCTTTTGAATTCCGTATCAAGTAGTTCTATTACTTGATCTTCCTCAGGGATATTTCCTGATTCTTTATTTTGGTTACTTGCTTGTGCCATCTTGTCCTGTATCTTTGTTTGATTTGATGTTTCCTGTTCCCTTCAAGGCATTTTGGATTTGTTGTTTCTATTTGTTGATTGTGTTTTGGTTTGTTTCACCCTGATTTTGTGTTTTGTCTTGTTTTGATATAGCTGGGCAGGTTGGATGGAATTGCTACTTTGGTTATTAGTTTGGCAGCACTGGTATGCTCCACACCTGTCTCAAGTGGGTTGATTATCTGGTGGAAGTGTGAGTATGAGTGTGTTTCCTGGTCATGAAGAGCAACTGTGGGCAGGGTGAGTAGGTGTTGGCTACTGTCTGTCATTGATGCAGTGATGCAGGAGTGAGTGGTGGCATGCACCCACTGGGTGGGACTATGGGTGGTAGGTGTGGCTGACTAGTGGTGAAACAATATCTATCTACCACTGGATAGGGCCAAGGGAAATAAAAGGGAAGAAATGGAAGAGATGGGAATAAAAATGGATAAAATTAAAGGAAGAAGAAGAGGAAAAGATGATGTGGCAATGGTTGCCCTGTTTCTAAGACGGGGAGCACATGGCACCCTATCCACTGGGACAAGTGATGTCAGTCACAGTAGTAGCCAATGTCTATCATGCAATCCACAAATGTGTTTGCTCATGGGGGCAACATGAGCCTGGTGTGCAGTCTGCCTACACTCCTATCACAAAGGTAGTGAGAGCCTGGCATGCAGTCCATGGGTATGCGCATCCCCAACAGTGGAGGCAGAGGGTTCTTGGTTTGCTTGCACATGTGCACACTTCCTACAGTGAAGGCTGTAGGGTTTGGCTTGTGGTCAGTGAGAGCACACTTTGCCAATCACATGGGCACCCTGCAGAGAGAGCGATCTGCAGGCACATGACTCAGTCTGCTGGGGGCATGTGCAGCAATTGGGCATTGGTGGGAGAAGATGGCATGAGAAAAAGGGAGTGGGTGTAGTGTGACAGGGGGCACCCCTAGCCACTGACTTTGTTGGGACAGCAGGGGAGACCTGACCTCTAGTCACAGGTAAGGTGTGATGGGAAAAGCAAGAGATTGCACTTCTCTGGTTGCCGTTCACTGGTATGGGAGTGGTACACTTCTGGACAAGTGCAGGCAATTATCTGGTTACTGCCTTGACTCAACTATGGAAGAGGCTGCTTGGAATCCAGCATCTCCAACTGCCATCTCATCGGCCTTCCTCTTCCTATGGATTCTCAAATCAAATAACTCTGGTGACACAGTGCCTAAGGCATTTGATTGTTAACCAGAAGGCTGGTGGTTCAAACCCACCAGCCACTGCTTGGAAGGAAGATTGGGCGATCTACTTCCGTAGAGATACCACCTCGGAAACCCAAGGGGGGGGGGTTGCTATGAGTTGAATTCACTACGCAGCAAGATTGATTTCATTCACTTTTCATGGGTCCCTCCCTGCTCTAGATCTTTCATGGCACTGGGATTTTCACCTGCTTTCCTACACTTTCCTTTCTTAGATCTACTTCATGTTCTGCTCACTTTGTTTCACTCCAGATTTGTTTGCACTATGTCTCTGTCTTAATGAGGAGTCTAAATTTGACTTCTCCTCACCTATGAGGCAGTATCTCTATGGAAGTAGATTGCCAAATCTACCTTCCAGACTTTACGTATGTTGCCTCTGTGTCTCAAAATGACCATGTTGTGTCCCCATTCCATCTCTCTCCTCAATCACTGTTTTTGTTCTATCTCCTTTTCTAATTAGTATTTAATCCATTTTTTTGTATTTTCATTTGATGCTCAGAGTTCCAGGATTATCATCTATGTCTATTTCACTTGATTGTATGGGGTCTCTGTTGTAGAAGGACTGCATGGCAGAATGTGTCACCAGGATTAATCTTGTCCCCTGTGCCTCGGCACCTTCTTAACAGAGCTGAATTGAAAAAACATTACTGCCTCTGCTCTAGCATGTGTTTGCATGTGTGTTTGTGGTGTGTGTGTGTGTGTGTGTGTGTGTGGTGGTATGTGTACGGGTATGTGTGGTGTGTGGGTGTGTGGAGAATATGGTGTGTGGTGTCTAGGTACATGGTGTGTGCAATGTGGTGTAGGGTGTGGTGGGTTTGTGTTGTGTGCATATACAGGCACACAAATTATTGCACCTGTTTGGAAGCATTTTCCTTCAGAAAAGTCATGGCAAAGGTAGTAGAAATTTGTGGTGATGATAATAACGAGAATGATGTTGGTAATAATAACTAACATTTGTTGAGTGCTTCCTATGTGCAGTGGACTAAAAATTTAATAAGTATTAACTCTTCAAATTCTCACAACAATCCTATTAAGTAAGATAGTATTATAACCATTTTAGAGGGAAAAAAAAAGAACAACTCACTCCCATTGAGTCATTTGCTACTCATAACGACCTCTCCTTGGCTTTCCTAGGTGGTATCTCCATGAAAGTAGATTGCACAGTCTTCCTTCTGAGGAGTGGCTGGTGGGTTTGAACCTCCAGCCTTCTGGTTAGCAGTCAAATGCCTTAGGTACTCCACCACCAGGGGGCACTAAATTGCAGAAAGGTAAGCCCTGGTAGCATAGTGCCTAAGGCACTTGACTGCTAACCAGAAGGCTGGCAGTTCAAACCCACCAGCCAGTCGTCAGAAGGAAGGTTGGGCAATCTACTTCCGTAGTGTTACTGCCTTGGAAGCCCAAGGAGAGGTCGCTATGAGTTGGGTACGACTCCATGGCATGTAACAACAGACAACAGCAAAGTTATTTGAACAGCCTTGGCAGCAAATAAGTAGAGAGCAATAATTCAAACTGAGCAAGTGATAGAATAGTCCTGGCAGCTGACCACCAGATCGTAATGTTCCCAACTGAGCAAAAAAATTTTTTCACAGACTAGAATACCAGAAGGCTGGCAGAAAGAAATTGTTGTTGTTGTTGTTATATGCCGTCGAGTCGGCCCCGACTCATAGCGACCCCTCCTTGGGTTTCCGAGGCAGTATCACTACGGAAGTAGGATTGCCCAACCTTCCTTCTGAGGAGTGGCTGGTGGGTTTGAACCACCAGCCTTGTGGTTAGCAGTCAAGTGCTTTAGCCACTATGCTACCAGAGCTCCTGCAAAAAGAAATAGGATAGTCTATAACCAAAAATAATGAATGTCCCTCTCTCCTGGTCAACATGAGTTTACCTGTAACAGCTTTTTTAATCCTCTTTTTAATCCTCCTACTTCTGCCTAAGGCATTTGACTGCTAACCATAAAGCTAGTGTTCAAACCCACCAGCCACTCCTCGGAAGGAAGATTGGTCAATCTACTTCTGTAGAGATAATGCCTCAGAAACCCAAGGAGGGGTTACTATGAGTCGAATTGACTTGACGCCAGTGAGTTTGGGTTTTGTTACTTCCTTGAGGAAAATGACCATATGGTCCTTTCTTCCTGATGTTCAATCCCAAATATGTTTTTCTTCCCTAGTCCCTATTTAGAGTCAACCAGCACAAGCTAAAAATCCTATGTAAACCCTTCCAAACTCCATTTTACTAAGATCTGTTTTTTTTTTTTTTTTCTTCTTCTTCTTCTTTTTGGTGTGTTTTCTCCCTCAAAGCAAGCAAATTAAATAAACTTAACTTTATTTGACTTCAGGAGGTCTTTGGCTTGGCTGATGGGTTTTGATAAAGGCACAAGTAGTCTGACTCCAGAGTTCACATACATACAGAGATGTAATTATTATTACAACCTGGTTTTCCTGATGCTATTCTGACTCCCAGTGATACGTTATAGATGTTCAGTGATTCCACATCAGTATTGCCCCTCTCCCAACATAGTCAGGGAGACTTCCTTAAGGAGAGTGCAGAACAAGGGGAATAAAGGAGAAGGGAATTTCTAGAATGTTGTATGAAATATTGCCACGAGATCATTTATGATGGGGACTGAGAAAGGGCCACTAGACTCAGGAAGAGTAGTCTCAGTGGGAACAAGTCAAAACTCAAAGGCTTTAGACAGGGGAAGCAGAAGAAAAGAGGGGGCCTTTTTTTTTAAAAGTTGTTCTTATTGTGATTTGGGTGAAAGTTTACAGAGGAAATTGTTTTTCCATTCAATAATCTATACATGTTCTGTTTTGTGACATTCATGGCAATTCACACAAAGCAAAAGCACTCTTCCCACCTCCCTGAGGAGGGGTCAACTTTTAAAAAAATGAAGCTTGAAGAGGACAGAAACCATTTTTCTACGTGGTCAAACTATACATTATAATTACATTAATGGTCACTTAAGAATACAGTGATCAAACAGCTGACACACTATCAGCCCAGGCACAGCTTACTTTGTGATATATATGTATATTTTTAATTCTTTTGATGAACTTATGTTTTGCTCAACACTTGACTAAGCTCCATTAGTAATAGAAAAGAAGTACAGGCAGAACTAGTCTAGTAGTTGAATCAATCTGTTCTCTGTCTTCTGGAAAGAAAGAATGTATGAGCAGCTACCACCGGGGTAGTATTTAGCAGGATTTTCTCAAAGACTAAACTAGGTGAATGCAGAAGTTGGGGACATACATGTGTTTATCAACCCATTTTCTATATATTTACATAGTTATTTTTATTGCTTTGTCGGTGTTTTCAAATTAATGTTGAATTCTTAGTACTACTGGTATTAGAGCTTAAATTCTGAAGCTCTCGGGCTGTGGAAAGCTGCAGTCCACAGTAGGAGCCCTAACTCCATCTTGAGTCTTGACATAAGTTCAGATGACTTTTGAATTCTTTCTGATTATTAAAGCAGCAATATGGCTATGCAAGGCCCGGGCAAGCCCAAGGAGAGGACTGTGCCTCAGGAAGAGTGTGGTTGAAAGTAGGTTGTTCACATAAAAGAACTAGGGAACTTGCCTGGGTGTCTCCTATCTAATTTAAGTTAAAAGTTGGGGTCTTGGTATTGTTTTGTAGTTACCTAGTGGTTATGACTCTGGCCACATGGTCAAGAGTCAGACCCCGACCACCACATAGGCAGGGGTCCAAATTCCAGAACCAATCCTGTAACCCTTTTTGATCTTCAGCTATGTACATGTCCCAATCATGGTCCTTTCCCTGCCTCTGTAGTGTTGCCTACAATAGTAATGAATTGATCTGCCACCATTCATGATTTTGTGATGATTTCATTTATTTTCAATTGAGACAGAGATGTATTTAAAATCCAACTTTCTCTTGTTCAATGATATCATGCAGATAATTGCACCTGGATCCAGGAATGATCTATGTTTTAATACAACTTTCTCTGCTTCAAGGACATCATGCAGATAGCACAGAGTGATCTGTGTTTTGCCAAAATGTCATCTCAGGCTGATACTGAGATACTCTAAATAACCTTTCAGACCAGCAAGAACAAAAGTTTCCCTTCAGTGGAACCAAAAGACTGCCTCATTAACTCCTGGACTCATATCAGAAGCCGGATTTGTGCACCAGAACCACCCCTCCTCCCCTGTGCACAGACCCTTTAGACAAGACACTAGTTACTCCTGTTATGCATGACTACTAATTTTGTCTTTGTCTCTTTAGTTTCCAAGCCCACTATATAACCCCATACTGCCTGTCCAGTCTTAGCAGTCTTGGAAGTCAATTAGCCCCAGCTGTTACTTCTTTTGGCAAAAGAAATAAAAATGCCTTTTTCCTACCTTGACTCAGCCTGTTATTTGTCTGTATACCAAGCAACCCAGAGTTTTCTTGGTAACACAGTTATATATAATTAGCCCAATGGCTGTGACTCAATGGATTCCATTCAGCTTTCTGTATGGTGTACATGCTGATAGTTTCCCTCATCCTGGATGATTGTCTTTGTTTTGCCTTTGTTCTATCTAAGGCTTAATAAAAAGGTCTCTGTCGCACCTGTTTAAATCTGGGGTCTCATTTTCCCCTATCACACAATGGAATGCTTATTTCTTTATGGTTACATGAGTATGGAGAATAGTGAGGAAGACTGCACACCAATTTGTTTTACCCTGTGTGGCAGTGAGGCAGGTTGACATGGGATGGGGTGTGTTGTTGTTGTTGTTATGTGCCGTCGAGTTGGACCTGACTCATAGCAACCCCTCCTTGGGTTTCCAAGGCAGTATCACTATGGAAGTAGATTTCCCCATCTTCCTTCCAAGGAGTGGCTGGTGGGTTTGAACCGCCAGCCTTCTGGTTAGCAGTCAAGTGCCTTAGGCACTACACTACCAGAGCTCCTGGGA
>NW_006922148.1:574179-575432 GCF_000298275.1 Orycteropus afer afer | reverse complement strand
ATTGGGAGGAAGTGGGAGAGGAGATGTTGCATTGTGCTAAATAGTGGTCAATGTCATGAGACAAAGTGTATGTGATCTGCTGTATGGAAAGTGTATTTGCTCTGTAAATTTTCACCCAAATCACAATAAAAATAATAAAATAAAATAAATTAAATTAAAATTAAAATAATAATAATAATAAAGAAATTAGGAAAAAAACTTATCTAGAGTGACTTAGTGAAGAAAGAGGTAGGAATGAAAAGGTCCTGGTGCCAAGTGTCAAAAAAAAAAAAAAAACCTCACTGCCACTGAGTCTATTCTGACTCATAGTAACTCCATTGGATTTCCAAGACCATAAATCTTTACAGAAGAAGATTGTCTTATTTTTTCCAAGAAGCAGCTGTTGGGTTCAAACCACTGACCTTTTAGTTAGCAGCCAAATGCCTCGACCACTGCTTAAATTTGGAAGCACTTGGTTTGTGGAAGCAACAGTCTACAGTGGAAGCCCTAAATCCATTTTAAGTTCAGCTGGCATTTGAGTTCTTCTGACTTTTAAACTAACGTGTGGCTATGAACAGACAAGTTCTAGGACAAACCTAGGGAGGGGAAATTTGCTCTTAGGAAGAGTATGGTTGAGAGTAGATTGTTGTTAGGTGCTGTCAAGTTGGCTCCAACTCTTAGTAACCTTATATACAACAGAATGAAACACAGCCTGGTTGTGCGCCATCCTCACAATCCTTGCTATACCTGAGTCCATCATTGCAGTCTCTGCGTTTGTCCATCTAGTTGAGGACCTTCACCATTTTGCTGACCCTCCACTTTACCAAGCATGATATCCTATTCCAGGAAATGGTCCCTTCTGACAACTTGGCCAATGTAGGTGAGACAAAGTCTGACCATTCTCACTTCCAAAGAGCATTATAGATGTAGTTTATCCTGAGCAGATTTATTCTTTCTTCTGGCAGTCCACGGTACTTTCAGTATTCTTGGGCAACACCACAACTCAAAAGCATCAGTTATTGTCCAATCAACCTTATTCACTGTCTAGCTATCAAATGCATATGAGGTGATTGAAAATACCATGGCCGGGAGAGCTGGGAAGATGGCGGACTAGATAGAAGGACTGCACAGACCCTCTTCAACAAAGAAAAGGGAAACCAATTGACACAGACACAGAAGTTAATCTTGGACCCCTGAGCCTTGAAGAGAAGGATTCAGAAGTAGACTAAACCCCAACTAGCAGAAGAATTTGCGTGAAAATACCAAAAAAGGAG
>NW_006922148.1:544785-545519 GCF_000298275.1 Orycteropus afer afer | reverse complement strand
GGTTCAAACCCACCAGCCACTCCTCAGAAGGAAGGTTGAGCAATCTACTTCCGTAGTAATACCACCTCGCAAACACAAGGAGGGGTTGCTATGAGTTGAAATCAATCGACCACAGTGAGTTTTTCTTTTTTTTTTTTTAATGTTCATCTTGGCAGTCTTCACAATACCAAAGAAATGGAACCAGCCATAGCAAAGAGATGAAACCAACCTAAGTGCCCATCAACAGAGGAATGGATAACAAACTGTGGTACATAACCACAGTGGAATACAATGCAACCCTGAAGAATAATGCAGAATCTGCAAAATGCCACATGATGTGGATGAACTTAGAGGACATTATCCTTGATGAAATAAGTCAATAACAGAAGGACAAATTTTGTATTAGTCCACTACTGTAAAAAGTTAAGGAAAGGTTTATAAAAGGAAGGAAACTTTCTTTGTTGGTTACTAGGGATGGGAGGAGGAGAGAGAAAATTCCTACATATGTTGAAAAGAAAAAGTAGAAAGAAAAGACTGTTAGTGGAGTGATTCTCCACAGGTGGAGGAAGACAGAAAGAGCAAGTTTTTGTTTACAGGGCATTGAGTTTATGCTAATGGTGGTGGAATATTTTGGAAAAGGATAGCAATAAAGGTAGCACAACATGAAAAATGTCATCAATGTCCCCGAGCTGTAAATGTGGAAGTTGTTATGTTGGGGAATGTTTTGTGTATGTATTTACCACAATAAAAGCAAA
>NW_006922148.1:533569-537805 GCF_000298275.1 Orycteropus afer afer | reverse complement strand
GTCTGTGCAGTCCTTCTGCCTCATCTGCCATCTTGCCGGAACTCCAAATTTTGCTTTTAATTATATTTCCCCAATATAAACTCCATTATGTCTTTCTAAATCCTTATCACAATTTATATTATTTTTTTTCTGCCTTCTCCAGGAGTCTGTTTTGCTCTTTGCAGTATCCTCAGGCTTGCACAGGTCTAGTGAATAGGACACACTTCATATATTTGCTCAAAGAATGACTGAATAAATTATTAAAAATGACAAAAATCTCTTATATTTGACATATCTTTTGTATCATAATGATAAATTTTCTAATATACTAAATTAGATAAAGGTTCTCATAATTGCTAGTAGGAATGTAAATTGGTTACAGATTATCTAAATATCAACCTGGCAATGTGTACCAAGAGCATTGAAAATGCTCTTAACCCCTTTATTCTATTTTGAAAAATCTGTTCTAAGTAATCAGAGATGTAGTATGAGATTTAAGAACAGGATGAAGAATTTTTTTAAAATATAAAGATGAATAATAGGAAATAAATTAACTGTCTAGTAATGGTGATATGGTAAATGACTCAAATATGGAATATTGTACAGTTGTTAAAATTATGTCTTTAATGTTAAATAAAAAGCAGAATAGAAAACATTTTTAAATTTTTTTCCTAAAAATAAATATATATACAAAAGACTAAATGAAATAACTACTCTTTCATTTAGGTATATTACTAGATAGTGAGATTCAGGGTGATTATTCTTATATATTCTAAATTTCCTTTATTACCCTTATATATTCTTTCTGGACTGAGCTACAATTTTATAATGTGAACAAAACAATTTTTTTTTTTAAAAAAAAGATTCTATGAATACAGTGTTACTTTTATATCTATTTCTGAGTTTTCCCACACCAATCAGATTTAAATTAAATTTGCTATTTTTTTCTAAAAAAGTATTTAGGCCTTAGTGATTTAATTATGCAGTCTCCTCAAAAAAAAAAAAAAAAAAAGTTCTGGTATGGGACTTTATTAACTTTTTCTGTCTACAATTTAATAAAGCTACTTGATCAGCTAGTCTCATTTCAGGGACTCCTTAAATTAGTTATTAGCTAATTTTACAAATATCTGCATCTCAACTTTTTGCAAAGGTAGGTTAAATTCTAAAGCAGTGTGCTTTTGGGAAGCTGTTGGACTTTCAGTAGAATTTAGAATGGAGGTTTGAGCATTTCTGTCTAGAACTTAAGGAGCAGCAAGATCCCAGCAGATATCTGGGTTACCCAAGACTTGAAATTCATGTATATAAACATGTTCTCTTTCTTATATCTTGACCTTGAAATTCACATATATTTAAACAAGAAGATTTATATAAAAATCATATACAGTTGAATCTCAGATTTAAGCACAAAACATCAGTTGGATATCTTTCATACAGTTTTCTTCCTTTTCTTGTGTGAATTTTGATGGTGTCCCTGTTGTCCAGGAGATAGTCCAGCTAGTGGCCAAAACATGAAGAACATCCTCAGTGTGTTGTTTGGAGACTTGAGAAATAAGATGTTCTTAATAATACATGTTTTTATCCCACCAACCTGGAGAAGTAAAAAAAAAGTCAGTTAGAAATAAAGTCTGTTGAAGTTGGTAAACAAAGGCTCACAAATCTTATTACTACTTACCTCCAGGGTAAAGCCTGATGAAAAGTTTTCGTACCTCATCATATACCCAAATCAGTACAGCATTTGGCACAGCTACAAACCAATAATGAGCCCTAGAAGTAGAAGGGTAGAATGGAAGTCTCAATACACCCCGAGGAGAGGCCCTACTCCAACCATAGGTAGAGGGCTTCTTGTTCTTTTTCTTGCCTTACTGAAAATAACAATAAATTCATTGGGTCACACGATAGAAAAATAAAAATCTTTTTATTTAACCTGGACTGTGATGGTCAGAAGCCTTTGAAGTGACCTATTGTATGGGATAGTAAAGTTTGGAAAATCCATTTTCTCTTCTTGAGAACTGACAGTTAAAGCCTCTAACTTACTTTTTCTCACTTTTGCATGTCTTGGGGAGAGGAAAGAAATCACTGAAATCCTAATCTTGATTTACTCTGTGATGTTGTTGTTGTTGTTGTTATGTTCTGTTGAGTCAGACCCGACTCATAGCGACCACTCCTTAGGTTTCTGAGGTGGTTTCACTATGGAAGTAGATTGCCCAACCTTCCTTCTGAGGAGTGGCTGGTGAGCTTGAACCACCAGCCTTCTGGTTAACACTCAAGTGCCTTAAGCACTATACTACCAGAGCTCCAATAGCTTAGAATAAGGGCAAGTTCTTCTCAGTTGCAAGGTGAACTCACCGGAGCATAGTGAAATTCAGGGCTGTGACACTCCCAAGGCCATAGGAGAGGATTAATGCTATGATGATCTGTGAGGCAATCCCTACCCAGATGACTTTATTTCTGCAAGATATAAAAGGAAGCATATTCTGAATTCACAAGGGACTATGATGCTGCCATTGATTCCAACTCATAGAGACCCCCTTTGGGTTTCTGAGGCAGGAAATCTTTATGGAAATAGATTGCCCAGTCTTCTTTCCACTGAGTGGTTGGTGGCTTTGGACTGCCAACCTTCTGGTTAGCAGTCAAATGCCTTAGGCACTATGCCACCAGCGCTCCTTTTTTTTTTTTAACAATGTTGCCATTCAACAGCTTGATGCCACCCAACAGAATCAATGTCTTGTACCTTAAAATCAAGGATGTAGTTAGGCCAGTTGAATCATCTAGCCTCTTCACCCTTAGGACTGCAGGCCCAGAGTTAAGCCATGAGATAAGACTCTGTCAATACCTGAAGAGACCTTGCTGGAAAATAGAGTTTCTCCGGGTTTTCCTCATGATCAGATCTGCTATTTGCTGGACCATTATGGCAACGAAGAAGGCTGTGTAGCCTGTCCATTCTAGATACTGCCTCTGGTACCTTGTCTGTTAGGGAGTAGGGGCAGAGGAGACCATGAGACTCATGAGGGGAAACTTTAGGGAAATTTCAATGCAGTTCTGAAAAGCTTTATTCCCTTCCCCACCACACCAAGACTGATAGCATATCATCTGCTTTTCTTTGGAAGGAAACACTTTTTTTCCCCTTTAACCAGGTGAGTAGGGAAAGAATGGTGTTTTACTTTATTTGGTCCAACTGTAAGTATTGTTGGACTGGGTACTTTTCCATAATAATGGCAAAACTAACATAAAAATGTTAGCTCTAGGGATCTAATGTGAGAGATGAGGTTAAGCTCTGACAAATGCCAAACAATGTGTCAACAAGCCATAAGGACTGAGAAAAGTTCCACCCTCTCTGTCTCCCTAAGGTAGTTAAGGAAAATGAAGTTTCAGCATAAATCAGGTAAAACAGTGATAGGAGGGGAAAACCAAAAGGATGCTCAGGGTAGAGGTTTTCCCTCGCTTACCCATTCTTGTCCATAGCTGTCTTCCAAGTCATTCACAGCATCTTCTTCCCATTCTACCCGGAGATCAATGAGAGTCCTGGGTCTAAACCCTGCCTGTGCATAGACTGTGAAATAAACAACAAAAGCTCCCAGGGACTGCATAAGGCCTAAAAGAAAAAGCGAGATAGATAAAGTTCTTATAATAATTTTCCTCTTATCCTTGCTGTCATCCCAACCTCATTCTCAAAAGGGGGAAAAAAAATTGTGACTGTCTCAAATGAATTCTCTGGGGTGGACCCTTGTGTGCCAGGTAAGAAATGCCCTTATCATACCAATGTGCAGGTAAGAGTACAGAGCGAGTGGTGTGTTCACCAGTCTGTCCTCCTTCTTGTGGCGAGGCTTCCTGTTCATTATATCACTTTCAGCTTTTTCATAAGCCAAGGCAACTGAGGGAATCTAGAGAAGGGAGAGAAACAGTGTATCCTGAAACACAACCTACCAACAGAATACTGATAATAGCAATAGCATAGCAGTCGGTGGAGGCGGTGGTGGTGGTTATGGGAAGGGTATCTGTGAGTGCAGGGTGCATTGTCTGTAAGCCACTGCCACTGAATTGACTCCCACTCATAGTGACCTTAGAAGACAGAATAGAATTGCCCCATAGGGTTTCCAAGGGTGTAATTCTTTACTCTGGTAGCATAGTGGCTAAAGGCACTTGACTGCTAACCAGAAGGCTGGTGGTTCAAATCCACCAGCAACTCCTCGGAAGGAAGATGGGGCAATCTACTTCCGTAGTGATACTGCCTCGGAAACCCAAGGAGGGGTCGCTATG
>NW_006922148.1:529852-533469 GCF_000298275.1 Orycteropus afer afer | reverse complement strand
AAAAGTGAGAGATAATGATAGAATGAATGAATGTGGATGAATGTGGAGGAGGCTTTATAATTTTTGTAAACGTAGAGTCAGAAGCAACTTTTATTTTTTTATAACTGTTTATTGTGATTTGGGTGCAATTTTACAAAGCAGATTAATTTTACATTTAACAGTTCATACCCATTTTTTTTGTGACAATGACTACCATTGCCACAATGTAACACCTCTCCTCCCACCTCCTTCCTGTGGTTACTCCTCCCCTGTGTCCTTCTTACCTATGCATTCCTGCCTGCCTAGCTTTCTCCCAGGGCAAATGCTGCCTTTCTAATCTCCCATAACCCACTGCCATCAAGTTGACTCTGACTCATAGTGACCCCTACTGAGTTTCCACGATGGTAAATCTGTATGGAACTAGATTGCCTCATCTTCCTTTTGCAGAGCAGCTGGTGGGTTTGAACCACCAACCTTCTGGTTAGCTGTCAGATGCCTTAGGCACTGCACCACCAGAGCTCCTTCTAATCTTCGACTATTTTAAAGAGTCCACCTCCCTGATGTAGTTGTTCCACACATGTTGTTGTTGTAATGTGCTGTCGTGTTGGCCCTGACTCATAGCAACCCCTCCTTGGGTTTCTGAGGCAGTATCGCTGTGGAAGTAGATTGCCCAACTTTCCTTCTGAGGAGTGACTGGTGGGTTTGAACCGCCAGCCTTCTGGTTAGCAGTCAAGTGCCTTAGGCACTATGCTACCAGAGCTCCTGTTCCACTCATGTTGTTATTGTTGTTGTTATGTGCCGTTGAGTTGGACTGTCTATTCTTTGGCTGAGTGTTAAGCCACGGTTGTTGTTATTGTTGTTATGTGCTGTCAAGTCAGACCCAACTCATAGCTACCCCGCCTAGGGTTTCCAAGGCAGAATCACTTCGGAAGTAGATTGCCCAACCTTCCTTCCAAAGAGTGGCTGGTGGGTTTGAACCACCAACCTTCTGGTTAACCTTAGGTACTATGCTACCAGAGCTCCTATTCTAGGCCTGAAGGGTGACTTGGACCATATATTTCTCCTGGTATCAGAGAACTTCTGAGACTATTAAACTGTAGCATATAATCATTTAGACATGTATCTTGTTCCATTTTAAACAAATAGACTCAAATTCTTAAAAGATCTCGACTTACTGGTCTAGTTGAGACTAGAGGAACATGCCACCTCTACCCCCACACTATTGCCCTGAGATATCCTTTAACTTTTGAACCAAAACTATCTAGAAGTTTACCTTTTAGCTAAATAGCAGATTGGCCAATAAAATAAACAATATCTCTGTGAGTATTGTGCTTTTTTAAAAAATATGAGATTAATGGTGATCATTTACTCTAAAGCAAAGGTGACATGGTAAAGGATGGGGGCAGGGAAATTAGATTATTGGGAATGGGAAAAGGACAGAAATAATGAGAATGTTGACACATTGTAAAAAATGTTACCAATGTCATTGAACAATGTGTATAGAAATTGTTAAATGGGAACCCAATTCGCTGTGCAAACTTTCACTAAAACAGATAAAATATTAAAAAGAAAAATCTACTGGCAAGAAGGTACTTGCCTCATATATTCTCTTTTTCCTGCCGTGGTCAGTCAGGGCAGTTGGTAAGCCTTTACTAGTGGTCTGATTTGAACACTGATATAAGTTATCTATAGATGATCTCCTTTATGGCATTCCAACATGGAAATATGTTTATCCAGTAGAGGGTATGTACACATACACAAGGACCAGGTGATTCATATGTTGATCTCACTTCCACTGCCACTACCCTAGTCCATGTCAAGCTATCCTTGCTTACTAATTGGTCTCCTTGCTTCCATTCTTGCCTGACCTTCCTTCTAGTCTCGACGCAGAAGCCAAAGTGATCTTAAAATGTAAAACGGATCAAGTTGCTAACTTTGTTAATAATCTTCAGTGGATTGGCCCTGTATTTATAATGAAATTCAGTTTCCTTGACATGGTTTATGATGCTCTAAATGATAAGATTCTTAACTGTTTCTCCAGCTGCATCTTGAACCAGTCTTTCCATTGCTCATGTTTCTGCTGTGCACTCTTTCCTCTGAGTTTTGTACATCTGTTCCTGCTTCCTGAATTCTACTTTCTGCTCTTTGCTGTGGCAGCTCCTTTTCACTCACCTCCTCAAAAAGGACTTTCCTCACCACACTTCTGTTATAGCTTACTAAGTATAAGCATAAATATAAATTAAAAAAAATATATAAATATGATTTTCCCTCATGCAAAAAGATAAAGAGACCCTCCCTTTTCCTTTTTCATAGAGCATTTACTTTAGAAAGCTTGTAATTGTAATCTTTTTTCTTTTGCCTCATTGAGAAATCTTGATAGTCTTGTCAAAGAGGAGAATTAAATAAGGTTTTTTCTTACCCACAAAACCAAATATTAACCCTAAACAAATTCCTGACCCAAAAATAATCCTAACAGTGACTTTTTTTTCCCCACCAAAAATTTCTAATATTTTTTTTCCTGTACTAAGCAAGGCTTTGTAATCTAAATTTCAAAAGCTATTACTTTTGAAACTGTCAGAAAGAAAACCAAAAAACCAAACCAAACCCACTGCCATCGAGTCAATTCCGACTATAGTGACCCCCATGGGGCTTCCAAGGCGATCAATCTTCTGTAGAGTAGAGTGCCTCATTTTCCTTCCACAGGGCAGCTGGGGGATTTGAACTGCCAACCTTCCAGTTAGCAGTCAAATGCCTTAGGCACTGTGCCACCAGAAAAGATAGAAGTTTATTTACATTTTGGGAAAAAAGTAATCAATAAATACTTTCCCAATAACCAGGTGAAGTTAGGGTAAACAAATGGTGTTGTCAAATCTCCTCATTTGAAGCCTAGTTTACTTTGAGAAAAGGAGCTCCAGTGGTATAGTGGTTAAGGCATTTGGCTGCTAACAAAAATATCAGTGGTTTGAACCCACCAGACCTCTCTGCAGAAGAAAGGTGGGGGCAGTCTGCTTCTGTAAAGACGTAATGCTTTAGAACCATGAGTCAGAATCAACTTGACGGCAATGAGCTTGGTTTGGTTTGATTTGGCTGCTAATTGAAAGGTCAGCAGTTCAAACCCACCAGCTGCTCGGTGGGAGAAAGATGTGGCAGTCTGCTTCTGTAAGGATTACAGCCTTATGAAACCCTATGGGGAAGTTCTACCCTATCCCGTAGGATTACTGTGAGTTAGAATTGACTCAGTGGCAATTGTTTTGGTTTGGTTTGGTTACACTGAGAACAAGCATGAAATAGGTTACATCAACTTGGTTATATTAAAGTTCAGATTCCTTTCTGATTTTGCAGTCTCTTTAGTGGATTGCATGTGATGCATCACACTCTGGTTTAATGCTTATTTTATAACAAAACTTTTTTATCTTCTGTATTTGTAAAGCGATTTTCTGGGTTGAGAGCAAATTTTGCTTGCTTTATTTATTTATTCATATTTTGATTTGGGTGAAGATTTACAGAGCAAATTCACTTTCCATACAGCAGTTCACATATACTCTGTCTCATGTCATTGACCACAGTTTACCACAAGGCAACAGCTCCCCTCCTGCTTCCTCCCCATAGTTACCTCTTCCCAGTGTCCATCCCTCCAT
>NW_006922148.1:512557-522286 GCF_000298275.1 Orycteropus afer afer | reverse complement strand
AAATAAATAAATAAATATGTTTTTTATTATCGTCATGTACTAGCAATTCTACAATACTAAAACCCTTTCTACTCAGGAATAGTTTCCTCCCACCACTAATCTTCCCTTTGGCATGTCCCTGGGCACAATGCACTACACTAGAACAGTGGTTATAAAGCTTTAGCAGGCATCATAATGACCCAGAGGGCCAGTAAAATACAGATTGCTAGCCTTACCTCCAGAGTTTCTGATTCTGGAGGTCCAGAATCAGAATTTGCTTTTCTAATAAGACCCTCAAGAAGATGGACTGACACAGTGGCTGTAACAGTGGCTCAAGCATAGCAAGGATTGTGAGAATGGTGCAGGATCAGGCAGTGTTTCATTCTGCTGTACACAGGATTGCTATGAGTCACAGTTGACTCAGTGGCACCTAACAACAACAACAACAACAAGATCCCAGGTGATGCTTATTGCTACCAGTTTGGGAATCACACTTGCGGAACACCTGCAGTGAAGAAAAATGAGCAAGTTTGAGTGGCCCAGAAATGATCTGATTAGAAATTTGAGGGCCTTCATTTTCCTCAGAGGAAAAGGCATGTCTATGCCCTCTGCAATGTATGCAATACCTGTTTGTTATTTAAAACAATAGAGGAGAAAAATGAGGTAACCTATGGTGAAGTTAGCTTGTTCTTTGTATTTTTTACCCTTGTTAGCTTGTTCTCTGTATTTTTTACCCTTTTACTTATATAAACCAGAGCCATGAGTAACTTCTAAAGAGCTGCCTGATCTTTAAATGGATACATGCGAGAAGAGGAGAAAGTTTAGTGAACCTTATTTAGGTAATGCGAACTTTTACAGAGGTTAAATAACTACTACTTCTAATATAGATAAAAGGTGGCAGTTAGCGCCCACCCAGGGGTGTCTCAGAAGTCAGGCCTAACAATCTGTTTCTAAAAGATCACAGCTTTGAAAACTAGTTCTACTCTGCACAAATGGGGTCACTTTGAGTCAGAATTTACTCGAAAGCAACTAACAACAAAAACAAGAACTTCTTACAGTGTTTGGATGAAAGACATCCAGATCACAGATTCTTTTACTTAAAAAGGGATGTCTGTGATGTTCTCATTGGGTCCCAGCATAGCAGGGACTATTTTGGTAACAGCTTTATCTTCCCAAAAGAAAAGGAAGGAACAGGGGCTGAAATGACCAATGACACATTTTTTTTTTTTTGAGGGTGAAGAACTCATGTATGGAAAAGCTACTATATGGAGGGAAGTAGTTGGTGGACCAGTGGAATCATTCAGGGGCTTGTTAGAAATGTGGAACTTCAGGCCTCATGGCATTGAAGTCTGAGAAGCACTGATTTAGTTCATCTCCCGGTTCTGAAAAGTATACAGACTACTTGTTAATTAAGGAGCTCTGGTGGTGTAGTGCCTAAGGCATTTGACTACTAACCAGAAGGAAGGCGGTTCAAACCCACCAACCACTCCATGGAAGGAAGACTGGGCAATCTACTTCCATAAAGATTTACCACCTTGGAAAGTCAAAGGGGGTTGGCATGAATTGGAATCAACTTGATGGCAGTGAGTTTGGTTTGGTTACTTGGTTCCACCATCAACACCAATGGAGGCAGCAGTCAAGAAATCACACAACATATTGCACTGGTCAACCATGCTGCAAAAGATTTCTTTAAAGTGCTGAAGAGCAAAGATGTCTCTTTGAAGACTAAGGTGCACCTAACCAAGCCAAGCTGTTTTCAATTGCCTCATATGCATGTGAAAGCCAGACAATGAATAAGGAAGACTGAAGAAGAGTTGGTGTTTCTGAGTTGTGGTGTTGGAGAATACTGAAAGTACCATGGACTGCCAAAAGAACTAACAAATTTATCCTGAAATAAGTACAGCCAGAATGCTCCATAGAAGTGAATATGGCTATAGACTTTGTCTAACTTCTTTGGTCATGTTTCCAGAAGGGACCATTCCCTGGAGAAGGATATCATGCTTGGTAAAATGGAGCATCAACAAAAAAGCAGAAGGCCCTCAATGTGATGGATTGACACAGTGGCTGCAATGATGGGCTCACGTATAGCAAGGATTGTGAAGCTGGCACAGGACTGGGCAGTGTTTCATTCTGTTATATATATATATATACATAGGGTCTCTATGAGTTGGAGCCAACTTGATGGCACCTAACAATAAGTTCCCTTTAGTGTTACTTACAATGTCTGTGCCCAAGTCGATGAACAAGATGGTAATAGTGCCAATGGGAAGGGGGAGCCCAACAATAATGTAGATTAAAAAGGGGCAAAGCTCAGCAATGTTCTTGGTCAAAGTGTAAGCAATGGTCTTCTTTAGGTTGTCAAAGATCAGGCGACCTAGGCAAAAATATTTCTTCTTATAAGACTTGCTTTTAGTCCCCCAGGAGACCCCAGCCCTCAGTAAGATTACCATAGACCTTGCTTACCTTCTTCCACCCCAGTGACTATGGATGCAAAGTTATCATCCAGTAAGACCATGTCAGCTGCATTTTTGGCTGCATCAGAACCTGATATGCCCATGGCAATTCCAATATCTGCTTTCTTTAGAGCTGGAGAGTCGTTAACTCCATCTCCTGTCACAGCAACCACTGCGCCCTATAGGGGACATGAGAGAATGTAAGTGAACATATATATCCAAGGAACCACAAGTTTGGCAAGAACAACATAGCCTCAATTTCATCTTAAGGCTAGGAGAACTGAAATCAAGGGCCTATTTTTTGGAGAAATATAAAGACAGGAAGTCCAAGAAGCATGATTGAGCTGCAAACAAGATGTATCTAAATAAGGAAAACTAGTGTGATAGTTAAAACAGATAGAGGCTGTATGTTATATTTTTACATTTTTAAATACTTATAGCCCCATACCTACCACAGTTCCCAAATATTTTGCTGTCAGAAGACCCTAGTTCTCATGATGGAGTGCAGAGAACCAGTTTAAGTTCTTCCCATAACATGTGGCTTGGAAGTGTCTGGTATCATTCCTTTCAGATGTGAACAAGGAAAGCAGAGAGTAACGTAAAACCAGTGAGAGGGCAGAGAGGTGAAATGCCAGTGACTGGCAAAGAGCTGTCTCTTAAGAGTTCTCAAAAGGCCTCATAGCTCAAGTATGAGACACGAATCTGTTCTGGCATTTCTGCATCAATGACAGCAGACCTGGACCAGCTGGCTGTGGTGATGTCCACTCACCAATCTCTGACAACCCTCCACGATAATCAGTTTCTGCTGGGGGGATGTCCGGGCAAAGACTATTTCTGAGTG
Source organism: Orycteropus afer afer (assembly GCF_000298275.1). Lineage (NCBI taxonomy): Eukaryota > Metazoa > Chordata > Mammalia > Tubulidentata > Orycteropodidae > Orycteropus > Orycteropus afer. Next base: position 519,013 of record NW_006922148.1, on the reverse strand, counting down.
GTTGGCTAGGAGCTCATCTAGTTGTTCTGAGCTCATGTCCTTCAGCTCCATGCCAGTTACCACAGCGGCTTCAGCGTCCCTAGAAGTGGGAGAGACTAGGTGAGGTCATAGAGCAGACCTGAAGTTAGAGCACTGTTCTGGGTAGTACATGGATTGAAAACACTGTGATATTACACTGAACTGAATTTAATCAGGTCCTAGTAAGTGACAGAACAGTGGTTATAAGTACTGGGGAAAGTTTAGTCTCCATTTCAAGACAGTAAAAATGAGGCTCAAAAATTATAATTACTTCCAGGACAAGAACAGATATGTGCACACCTTGTTCATGACAGCACTATTCACAAGAGCAAAAAGATGGAAACAACCTAAGTGCCCATCAACAGAAGAATGCATAACCAAACTACGGTACATACACACAATGGAATACTATGCAACACTAAAGAATAATGTAGAATTTGGGAAACACCTCATAACATGGATGAACTTGGAGGACATTATGCTGAGTGAAATAAGTCAATCACAGAAGAACAAATATAGTATTAGTTCATTATTGTAAAAAGTCAAGTAAAGGTTTATATATGGAAGGAAACTTTCTTTGTTGGTTACCAGGGGTGGGAGAGGAAAGGAGGGAACAATGAAAAAAAAAATGCATTGACCCATGTCACTTTAGTTTTGTGTATTTCCCTCTATATAAATTATATTTCAATAAAATGTATTTAAAAAAATAAAAAATAATATGCTGAATGAAAAAAAATACGTATTAAAAATGATCATTTCTTGGTATCATATAATATAGGAATGAAAAAGCCAAATAAACTTTTCATTACAGGAATGGATAGGAAGTTGTACTTCTGGGCAATGCTTTACTTAGCAAGTAAAAGGAGGATAAAAGTTGCCCTTTTGAAAATATTAATAGTAACATGTAAGTGATGGGTAAATGACTATATACTGTAGAATATTTTTAACTTTACTGTGTTTTGGAAATGTTTCATAATAAATTATTGGGAAAAACCTGCCTGTTGGGTCCTAGAATTCAGTTTATGCCAAATGAATAGTAACAATAGGTAATAATTCTTTGTTGTTTTTATAATTTATTTGAAATGTACAGAATGTGTATTGTCTGTAATGTGCTTTAAAGGGAGAAAAATGTATTTAAGTCTACATTGAACAAAAATATTATCTGCTGAAATACAAATGTATGGTTCCAGGGCCTACTGATAATGCAGCTCTGTGTAACTTCCTTGCCAAAACTCTTCAGAAGCTTTCCAGTGTGCTTACAACAAACCCCAGAACCCCCGACTTGGTCTCTAAGGCCATGTGCAGCCTCCCAGGCCAAGTGAAGTCTGTAGTGTTGAGCTTTATGTCTCCTTCGTTCTCAGTTCTGACACTCTCCAAGCTCTGCACTACTCTAAGACTTTCAGAGGTCTTTCTCCCTTTGCAAAAAGGGCCATCTCTTTGCTTGGCTAGTACTACAGATTTTAGACTTCAAGTCTCAGCTTGAACATTGTAGGTATGAAAGACTACATGCCTTTATCTTTACATTTGTTAAGTTTTGAGGTTTTAGGGCCTGTGTTGTCCGCTTGGTGCTAAATATTGGAATTCTAGCAGTTCATTGTGAAACTATAGGCCTTCCTAACTGATGGCAAATATATAGTAAGAAATAAAGGCTATTTCCTTTCCCTCTATGACTGAAAAAATGCAGTTATTATACCATCATGAAGCTAGATCTGATAAAGTGACTAAATGAAAATGTTCATACATCTCAGTCTCCTATTCAGTGTGGTGACTTGTGTGAAAAGGTATAACCTTATTTCTTAAAACCAAACAAAAAAATAAAAAATAAAAATCTGCTTTGTAAATGTTTTTCATATAATTAGCCTTAGAGACTCAGACATTTGATGTTGCTATGCCCAGGGGCTATAATTCTGTTTGGTTTTATTACTTGGTCATTTGTTGCCCTAGTAATAATTTATTATCTAACATCTCTGTATTACTAAAGAACATAAACATTTGGGTAAATTAGAAGAGGTTCATTAGTATTTCTCTTTTTCCTCCTCAGGCATGAAAATATAAAAAAACCAACAATATTTAATTTTAACTTGAGACTTTGGAGCCTTTGATACATTTAAATTATTACCACCATATCCTGGAAGTCCCCCTCTGACCACCCCAATTCAGGTTAGTCTCCTCCCACTTCCGACCACACTCTTCCCTGCATCTCTCCTTCACTATACTCATGACACAGCAATTAGTTGATTTTTCTGTCTCCTTGGCTAGATTGAAAGCTCCCCCAAGGCAGGGACACTGATTGTTCCATTTGCTACTTGAGTTCCAATACTGAGCACAGTGCCTGGTATATAGTTGAGATTCAATAAATAATAATAAAAAAAAATATTTTAAGAGTTGGTTTTACATTCAATGTTACGTGTACATTTAGTTTCACTCCCCATTTACCGTGTCCGACCGTAACCCAGTCTCCTCCCTTCCCTGCCCAGTAAGCCTCCCCCTGTGCCCTTCATAGTTATGTACTCCTGTTTGTCCTGCATTACCTCTGTGTGAATGTTGCCCCTCTGGTGCCCCATGGTCTATTGTTCCAAGGGATGTATTTCCATAGAGTATGTGGGTGCACCACCCTGGGTGGAGTGGTCTGCATGTACATCTTGTTAACTATTGGGCTGAGAGCCAGCCCCTGGGAGTGAGTTTTATTCCAGGTGCAGAATGTATTCCAGGGCCACAATATTGGGGACTCAACAAATAATTTTTAAAAGAATCAATAAAAAGTGGATGAATGGATACAGGGATAGATGAAAGGATAGACAAGCTTAAAAGAATTAGGAGAAACAAGGAAAAATGGAATATTTCCTTAGGAAGCTTCAATTCTATTTATGACCAAACAAAAAAGAAATGAAAAATGCATTTATATAATTACACATTATGAAACTAACTGAAAAGTTAAAACCCAAGATAATCACTAGGGGACTGTATGAAATCCAATGGGTTAATAGTCCTGATTATACAACTAGATCAATGGCAAGTAATTTGAGATAAACTCTGTTTTTTTTTTTTTTTTTTCTGTATTCTCACTCTAAATTGGCAAAGTTTTCAGATCTACTTCATTGGATTTTGAAATTTAGACATAAGGGGTAATATTCATAAGCATCAATACAATACCAGGCACATAGTAATTGTTTAGTAAAATTCTGAGTAAATGAATGGATATGTGAATTATTGTCTAGTCAGCTTAGGGTCACCCTGGGAGGGTGTTTTGCCAACAGGTGATTTGTTCCAATAACACAGCTTTTTAGTGCCAACAGGGCCCCATGTGTAGGAACTCCAGTTTCTGCTCTATCGGTTCTGTGCTTACCATTTGTTAACTTGCTCCACAGCAATGTTGAGGCGTTTTGCAATGTCTTCCACTGTCTCACTGTTTGCTGAAATGATACCTACACTCCTGGCAATAGCTTTGGCTGTGATGGGATGATCACCTGTCACCATAATAACCTAGAGTACAGTGAAAAAAGCATATAGACAATGAAAAACTAGGTCAGCTAAAGTAGGAACGGTTCAGTATTGCCTACTCTACCATGACTTGGAAGAATATGGCTTGTGATTACCATGGTTTGCCCTCATGGGGAATTCTTGATTTAAGACACAACTGTCTGTTAAGGATACACTGATCCTGTTGGATCAACTCTTGTTCCTGAGCTTCTTACCTTTTCTCCACAGGCATTAGTGTAAGCCTTTCCCCTTTACTATCACATTATTTGTGAAAGGGATGAGAGATGTCTATTTGGAGCAGCCCCATATTTCTCCAACAGTCTTGGTATTAACATGGTGAAAGAACTCAATTTTGGCTTATATCTAATGAAGATGAATGTATTTTGAAGGCTGGATGTCCATATTAAGCAATAAAACCTTTAATTGGTTATCATGGTCTAGGACAAAACACGGCCTCTCCATGGCACAGGGAGATAGCTTTCTTTTCACTGCAATTACTGTTGTAGTTTATTCTACATAGACACATCATTTTGGTCTTATGGGACATTTACTAAAAATTAAGAAGGCAATTATAGTATTTACATAAAGAAACCTAAATACTGACCATCTTCTATGACAGAAGAGATACAACATATAGACAGCGATACAACATATAAGGGGGACTTCCTGAGTCAGGAAAATTACTCCCACCTTTATCCCAGCACTCCGGCATTTGGTAACTGCATCAGGCACAGTGGACCGAGGAGGATCAATCATCGATAAAAGCCCCACAAAACAGAGGTTGGAAGTGGGAAAGTTCATGCTATCTATGTCAAATGAGTAGGTTTCTGGAAACTTGTCTTCTGGCAGGTAGAGATGACAGAAACCTAGAATGGACATGAACTTGAGAGTTTATGAAACTAAAAACCCACTGCCGTTGAGTCAGATCTGACTCATAGCAACCCCTCCTTGGGTTTCTGAGGCAGTATCACTACGGAAGTAGATTGCCCAACCTTCCTTCTGAGGAGTGGTTGATGGGTTTGAACCACCAGCCTTCTGGTTAGCAGTCAATGCCTTAGACACTATTCCACAAGAGCTCCTTTATGAAATTAGGATAAGACAAAACAAAAGAAAAAGGGGGAACATTTTGATACACTTAGAGTCTTTTAATATTTTACCATTATGGTATTAAAAAAAAAAAACAACAACTAAATTTACTGCTGTCGAGTCAATTCAACTCATAGCAACTCCTCCCTGGGTTTCCAAGGCAGTATGTCTATGGAAGCAGATTGCCCAATATTCCTTCCAAGGTATTAAGGGTTATTATTTGGTATTATGGTATACCCAAATTGTTTAATTCCTTCAATTATACAATGCATGGGTTTAGAAAAGACATGTTTAATACAAAAATCATTTAGTGTTTGCCCATCAGGCTCCATGTTGTATTCTAAGGATATAAAGATGAAGCCTTTACTTCTAAAGATGTTCCTAATGAAATATAGTCAATGCTACAGAATATAGCTTCTTGGGGAGTCAGGAAAGATTTTACAAAGGAGGTAACATTTTAGCTGTATCCTTGGAGAGAAGTAGATGTTTATCAAGGATAGAAGGGAGGCACAGAAATCAGCATATGCTACTATACAAATTTGGGAAAGAATTTGGGTATCTAGAGAATAATATGAAGTTCAGTCTTTAATCCAAGATAAGCATGAGGGAATTATTATTATTACCATATTAAGAATAGGGTGAAAAAAAAAAAAAAACTCTCTCCCATTGAGTCAGATCCGATTCATACCAACACCTCCTTGGCTTTTCAAGGTGGTATCTCTACCAAAGCAGATTGCCCAATCTTCCTTCTGAGGAGTGGGTAGTGGGTTTGAACCACCAGCATTCTGGTTAGTAGTCAAATGCCTTAGGCACTATGCCAGCAGAGCCCCTAAGAATAGGGTAGAACCATTTATTTCTCTGAAGGCATCAGTCTTGCACAAGTTGAGGTAGAAGGGACCTGTGTTTTTGGGACTTCCAAGATCTTGTGATCTTCTCATTTGCTTTTATATTAAACATATTTTCAGCATGGCTTATTACTTTACAAATATCAATGAAGTACAGACTTTGAGAGGTCAAATGTGAGGTTCCTAAAAGTACTCTGTTGTTGTTATTTGCCGTTGAGTTGGCCCCAACTCATAGAGACCCCTCCTTGGGTTTCCGAGGCAGTATCACTACGGAAGTAGGATCGCCCAATCTTCCTTCTGAGGAGTGGCTGGTGGGTTTGAACTGCCAGCCTTCTGGTTAGCAGTCAAGTGCCTTAGGCACTATGCTACCAGAGCTACTCTAGTCAGATGGATATCAATTCTGTGTTGAAAAGATTACCCAGTCTTGTGGAGTATTTAGAGCATGCTAAGCATCATCATCTCACTTATATATTCTATTTACTTTACAAATTCACTATCTTTTAGAAACACATTCCACAGATTCCAACATGTCTACTGGCACAGACTTTAATGTTTAATGACTCTTATCAAAAGCAAGCCAACCAAACCCACTGCCATTGAGTCAATTCCAACTCACAGAAGAGTAGAACTGCCCATAGGGTTTTCAAGGCTATAAATATTTATGGAAGCAGACTGCCTCATCTTTCTCTTGTGCAGCAACTGGTGGGTTCGAATCTCCAATCTTTTTTGTTAGCAACCAAATGCCTTAACTACTGTGCCACCCAAAGTCCATGACTATTATAATCAACCAGTAATTCCTGTTACCTTGAATTTATCATTCTGTTGTTCTGAGCAGGTATCCTCTGATAAACTCATGATTCTCACAATGGAACACGTCACAATGCACAACCCTCAATGCCTTAAATAACCATGAATAGGTGATTCCATAATGGTGGCATTTGTAAGGTTCCTTCTAAAATTCCAAATTCCCTGTCTCAGTTAGTGGCATTACTTTTTTTCTAATCATGTGAGCATTTTTTTTTTTTTT
>NW_006922148.1:470392-512457 GCF_000298275.1 Orycteropus afer afer | reverse complement strand
CTAAGACATTTGACTGCTAACCAGAAGGCTGGCAGTTCAAACCCACCAGCTACTCCTCAGAAGGAAGGTTGGGCAATCTACTTCCAAAGTGATACTGCCTTAGAAACCCAAGGAGGGGTTGCTATGAGTCGGATCCAACTCCACAGCAGTGAGTTTGGTGTTTTGGGAGGTTTTTTGATAAAATAATGAACAAAACCAAACCAAACCCACTGCCGTTGAGTCAGATCTGACTCATAGCAACCCCTCCTTGGGTTTCTGAGGCAGTATCACTACGGAAGTAGATTGCCCAACCTTCCTTCTGAGGAGTGGTTGATGGGTTTGAACCACCAGCCTTCTGGTTAGCAGTCAATGCCTTAGACACTATTCCACAAGAGCTCCTTTATGAAATTAGGATAAGACAAAACAAAAGAAAAAGGGGGAACATTTTGATACACTTAGAGTCTTTTAATATTTTACCATTATGGTATTAAAAAAAAAAAACAACAACTAAATTTACTGCTGTCGAGTCAATTCAACTCATAGCAACTCCTCCCTGGGTTTCCAAGGCAGTATGTCTATGGAAGCAGATTGCCCAATATTCCTTCCAAGGTATTAAGGGTTATTATTTGGTATTATGGTATACCCAAATTGTTTAATTCCTTCAATTATACAATGCATGGGTTTAGAAAAGACATGTTTAATACAAAAATCATTTAGTGTTTGCCCATCAGGCTCCATGTTGTATTCTAAGGATATAAAGATGAAGCCTTTACTTCTAAAGATGTTCCTAATGAAATATAGTCAATGCTACAGAATATAGCTTCTTGGGGAGTCAGGAAAGATTTTACAAAGGAGGTAACATTTTAGCTGTATCCTTGGAGAGAAGTAGATGTTTATCAAGGATAGAAGGGAGGCACAGAAATCAGCATATGCTACTATACAAATTTGGGAAAGAATTTGGGTATCTAGAGAATAATATGAAGTTCAGTCTTTAATCCAAGATAAGCATGAGGGAATTATTATTATTACCATATTAAGAATAGGGTGAAAAAAAAAAAAAAACTCTCTCCCATTGAGTCAGATCCGATTCATACCAACACCTCCTTGGCTTTTCAAGGTGGTATCTCTACCAAAGCAGATTGCCCAATCTTCCTTCTGAGGAGTGGGTAGTGGGTTTGAACCACCAGCATTCTGGTTAGTAGTCAAATGCCTTAGGCACTATGCCAGCAGAGCCCCTAAGAATAGGGTAGAACCATTTATTTCTCTGAAGGCATCAGTCTTGCACAAGTTGAGGTAGAAGGGACCTGTGTTTTTGGGACTTCCAAGATCTTGTGATCTTCTCATTTGCTTTTATATTAAACATATTTTCAGCATGGCTTATTACTTTACAAATATCAATGAAGTACAGACTTTGAGAGGTCAAATGTGAGGTTCCTAAAAGTACTCTGTTGTTGTTATTTGCCGTTGAGTTGGCCCCAACTCATAGAGACCCCTCCTTGGGTTTCCGAGGCAGTATCACTACGGAAGTAGGATCGCCCAATCTTCCTTCTGAGGAGTGGCTGGTGGGTTTGAACTGCCAGCCTTCTGGTTAGCAGTCAAGTGCCTTAGGCACTATGCTACCAGAGCTACTCTAGTCAGATGGATATCAATTCTGTGTTGAAAAGATTACCCAGTCTTGTGGAGTATTTAGAGCATGCTAAGCATCATCATCTCACTTATATATTCTATTTACTTTACAAATTCACTATCTTTTAGAAACACATTCCACAGATTCCAACATGTCTACTGGCACAGACTTTAATGTTTAATGACTCTTATCAAAAGCAAGCCAACCAAACCCACTGCCATTGAGTCAATTCCAACTCACAGAAGAGTAGAACTGCCCATAGGGTTTTCAAGGCTATAAATATTTATGGAAGCAGACTGCCTCATCTTTCTCTTGTGCAGCAACTGGTGGGTTCGAATCTCCAATCTTTTTTGTTAGCAACCAAATGCCTTAACTACTGTGCCACCCAAAGTCCATGACTATTATAATCAACCAGTAATTCCTGTTACCTTGAATTTATCATTCTGTTGTTCTGAGCAGGTATCCTCTGATAAACTCATGATTCTCACAATGGAACACGTCACAATGCACAACCCTCAATGCCTTAAATAACCATGAATAGGTGATTCCATAATGGTGGCATTTGTAAGGTTCCTTCTAAAATTCCAAATTCCCTGTCTCAGTTAGTGGCATTACTTTTTTTCTAATCATGTGAGCATTTTTTTTTTTTTTTTCAAATGTCCTTTTCTCCTCAGATTAGCTGCTAAGTCTTACCAATGCAAGTCTCTTGCATGAGACTTCTTCCATGAAGTCTCTTGTATCTGATCCCTCCCTCATATTCCTATTGTTTTGGAGAAAATTTCCATCACCTTTCACCTGAATGAGGGCAGCCACCTTCTACTTAGTCCTATACTTCTTTTCTCCCTGTTAGCCCATCTTAGAAGATACTGTCAAAAATTATCCTTAAAAAAAAACACTAATATTTTACTCATTCCTGATATACAGCCTTCAACAACTCTCTACTATTTGCAGAGTGAAACCCTAATTCCTCACCTATCCATTAGTCTAGCTTTCCTGTCTATTTCCTATGCCTGTTATCTCATGCCCCCTACAATATTCAGTGCCAGTAGGCTGCCTCAGCAACACTTGCCTACCTTTCCTAATCCAGTCCTGCCTTTGAGCTCTGGTTCATGGCCTTCTTTCTTCCTTGAATATTTTCCTCAATCTCCCTTCAAAATGTTTTATTTCATTAAAGGTCCAATTTGAAATGTAACTCCTTCACAAGTGTTAAAGTCATACAGATGTATACTACTATATGTGCAATCCTTCAGTGACAGCAATAACAATAATCTACAAGTGGATACATAGACAGACATACAAGCTGAACAAGTGTGAGAAGGAGAATGGGACTTTACTTGTGAATATATATAGGTCTGACAGAAGATATATATTTACATATGCTGCAAATACATCCATGACTATAGAAGAGCATGCAGGGGACCAAACCAAATCAAACTCACTGCTGTGAGTCAGATATGACTCATAGTGACCCCTTCTAGTGTTTTTGAGGTGGTGTCACTACAGAAGTAGATTACCCAATCTTCCTTCTGAGGAGTGGCTGGTGGGTTTGAACTGCCAGCCTTCTGGTTAGCAGTCAAATGCCTTAGGCTACCAGGCTTCCCATATAAGGGACAGAGTTATGAAAATGTCTTAGCTATAACCAAAACCTTGATGGAATGAGTCACTGAGCTTGTGGGCTCAGGACTATAGTCACAGGGGACAACAAGGTCAATTGGCATAATATAGTCCACAAGAAAATATATTACATCCTAGTTTGTTGAATAACGATTGGTGACTTACAAGCTTGTGAGCAGCCATGTAAGGTGCAACTATTGGTCTTTCTCCATCCAGAGCAAAGAAGCTTGAAGAATATAAAAAATACATGGAAACTGCCCAAAGAATAGACCATGTGAAACTCAGCTTTTACAACCCTGAGACCAGAAAAACTAGATGGTACCTAGCTACCACTACTGACAAGTCTGAAAGGGATCACAGTAGAAGGTGTTGGTTAGAGTGGGAGAAAAATGTGAGACAGAACTCAGATTCATAAAAAAAGTCCAGGCTTACTGATTGGATAGAGATGGTGGAACCCTCAAGACTATGACCTTTAGTCATACTTTGGACCTGGACTGAACTCACTCCCATTGCTCAGTTTTCAGCCAAACAGTAGAAATATCTGCAAGGCGAACAATAACTCAAGGAAGGTATGCACTCCTTAAAACAAACAACCGTTTGAGATCAAAAGGGCGACATTTCCCCAAGGACAAAGTTCAGAAGGCAGAAAGGGTTCAGAAAGGAGGAGGAATGGAAATGAGAAACAGGAAGGAAATGAGATGAGTGATGTTACATTGAGGGGATTTCCATCAGTGATATGAAACAAAATGTGTATGGATTATTGAATGGAAAAGTGATTTGCTCTATAAACTTTCACTCAAAACACAATAAAAAGTTAACAAACAAACAAACAAACAAAAAAACTTCCAAAAAATCCTCCTTGATTTTATTTTACTGGAAGTGATCCCACTCTTCTCTGTATTGTCATGTATATTTTGTTAAATGTTAACCATTGTGTTTACCATATTCTTCTTAGAATTATTCATATGGATGCCATAACCACTCCAGTAAATAATACATAACTCAAAGATGCCTGCCTCATATTGTGCTCTACCCAGGGTCAGAATGTTGCATCTATCTGGTGATGGCTAAGAGTTCTACTCCAAAGAGCTCACCCAGCACACGCTCGCCCAGGCCTCCGAGCTCCATGTATGCTGTGTGGAAGGCCTTGGCTGTGCTCTCATCCAGGGGCTGTTCTTGGCCGTTGATCATGATGGTGCTGCACTTCTCTAAGATCCTCTCAGGAGCCCCTTTCATTACCATGAGGAAGCCTTTGTCATGAGGGTCATCTGTCTCATGGATGGAGAGCTGGGAGAAGAGAAATAATTGAGCATGTTACACACAGTGTATTATCTACTACTGACTCTGTCTTCTTTACTAGGGGCATGAACTCTACAGACCTTTTAGAAACTAACATGACAGGAAGGTGAGAAATATCTCTTACTCTTTTTGCGGTTACTTGTCCTCAAAATGTAAAGACGGAAGATGAATAATGATATCCACAGTAATGAATGTTCTATCCTCTTTATCCTGTGGCCAAGCAATATGTAGAAATCTAGACATGGTCCCAGCACAGAGAGGCACTTTGAGTTTGAAACCAAACTAAATAGAAGCTGTCTTTCAAACAGAAGGGGATTGCTTTAGAGAAGGGGATTAAGACCAGATACAGCTGTAAATCTGTGAAATCTTGGGTCTTAAATAAGATCTGCAATTCTTGTAAGAGAGGTGGGAGCTCTGAGCCTCCACATCTTATTTCCTGTCTCTTCTTCCATATTGTAAGTAGCACTATTTCAAACACAACTACTCTGATCTCAGACAGATGTGATGTCAGCAGGAATCCCCTATGCCTCTTCATCTTGGAATTGATCCACTTTTACTGCTTTGATGTCAGAGAAAATGCTGAGAGTGTAAGGAGTTGCACACTCTCATGCACATTCTTTCTGGAGGATAGTTAAGTAACAGTTCTCACAATTTCAGTACGAATACCATTTGACTTAGCAATTCTACTTCTAGATTTATCCTAATACGATAATAAAAAATTGTGTGTGGTGGGGGCAAGGCTAACCCTCACAGTCCTTATTATATACCCGGTACTCTTCTGGCATAGTACCATTTGACTGCTAACCAGAAGTTTAGAGGTTCAAACCCACCAGCTGTTCCAAGGAAGGAAGATGGGACAATTTACTTTTGTAAATATTTACAGTCATAAAAATATAAAAAACATAAAAACACAAACAAACAAAACAAAACACCTGCCATCTTATCATCATCATCATTTTCTAAAAGATGTTGTTGTTATGTGCCGTCAAGTTGGACCCAACTCATAGCAACTCCTCCTTGGGTTTCCAAGGCAGTATCAGTACAGAAGTAGATTGCCCAACCTTCCTTCTGAGGAGTGGTTGGTGGGTTTGAACTGCCAGCCTCTGGTTAGCAGTCAAGTGCCATAGGCACTATGCTACCAGAGATCCCTTCTAAAAGATAGTGCATTTTAAAATATAAAAATAGGAACAACATAGGCAATTTTATAGTGTGTACTATGTGCTAGGCTCTGTTGTCCTAAGTGCTTCACACATTACTCATCTAATATTCAAAATAACTCTAAGGCAGTGGGTACTATTATTACCCCATTTTGCAAATGAGGAAACTGAGGCACAGAGAGGTTAACTGACTGGCTCAATTAAAAGGACAAGCTTTTAAATTAATTTTTCTAATTTGCCATAAATTGTGGAAAGTATTTTCATAAACTAGTCTCAGTGTGGGGAATATTACTAAGACCATAATACATGGACTTTTCACCATTTTTCCCTCACTTGAATTACATATCATAGAATTGATAATGCTCTCTACAGCCCTTTGTTTGGAATGGAGTTTTGTTCTTTTGTTGTGTCTCTGTTTAGCTCTATGAGCATCCATACAAGGAACTCTGGTGGCATAGTGGTTAAGGCATTTGGCTGATACTCAAATTTGGGTAGTTTGAGCCCACCAGCTGCTCTGTGGAAGAAAGATTGGGCAGTCTGCTTCCATAAAGATTTATAGCCTTGGAAACCTAATGGGGGTTGCTATGAGTCAGAATATACCTGATGGCAGTAGGTTCGGGTTAAGGAGCTCTGGTGGCCTAGAGCTTAAGGCATTTATTTGACTGCTAACCAGAAGGCTGGCAGTTCAAATCCACCAGCCACTCCTCAGAAGGAAGATTGGGCAATCTACTTCTGTAGTGATACCGCCTCAGAAACCCAAGGAAGTGTTGCTATAAATCGGATCCAACTTGACAGCAGTGAATGTGATAGTTCTTTGACTTGTTCAGCAGGAGCCTACACAGAGACTGGGCCTCTCTCCTTTTTAGTTCCAACTTTGCCTGGCCCACTTTCTACCCTAATTTTCTGTACACGAAAATGTACAGGCCTCATGGAACCTGCTTTTTTTCCCCCCTCATTTTTCACAGCCTAGACATACATTGCTGCTATGTCAAGCCCAAGTCAAGATCCCCTGCTCTCAGCTTTGTATGACATGGGAAATCCCATCTGCAGCAGTATCTTGGGCCATAAACAGTTACTTCTCCTGCTTGGAAGAGGAAGGTGGGGATGGTTTTTGGCCACTCCTGGAGTGAGAGGAGACCAATACACAAGGTTGCTATTTCCTTACTGCACAATAGGAAGAAAGGTAGAAAGATGATCCCTATCAGGTGCTTACAGGCCATGTGACAGACTACTCTCTTGTTTTCACAAAGGGCAGGACTTACTCACATGGTCTGAAATTAAACTGTTCTGCATTTGTGTTCTGGTAGAAAGGCATGAACCTTGCGGTTAAGCAGACTTATTATGAAAATTGTTTTTGCCACTTAGAGATTTAAGTCAACACTTTTCAAGGGCTTATTTCTTTATTTATAAAATGGGATTTATTAGTACTATTTCACAGGTATATTGTGAAGATTAAATAAAATAATGTGCTTACCATGCCAGATATATACTGGGTGTGCAGTAAAGGTTAGTTCTCCCCCTTCCCTATCACTTTCACATAGCCTATTGCCTTACACTTGTATAAAAGTTACTTTAAAGATAGGATCTGTCATCAGCATTTTATTTGTTAGAAACACATCTCCTAATATAAGAAGCTGGGAGGAGCTCTGGTAGCGTAGTGCCTAAGGCATTTAACTGCTAACCAGAGGGCTGGTGTTCAAACCCATCAGCCAATCCTCAGAAGGAAGGTTGGGCAATCTACTTCTGTAGTTATAGTGCCTTGGAAACCCAAGGAGGGGTTGCTAGAGTTGGATCTGACTCAACAGCAGTGAGTTTGGTTTTGGTTTAATATAAGAAGCTGGTGTGTGTGTGTGTGTGTGTGTGTGTGTATGTATGTTTAATTATATCACACATGTGCACATGTTTTTGTATATGTGTATGTATGGAAGTCTCTGGCTGTCACAAACAGTTAGTGCTTGGCTACTAATCTAAAGGTCAGAGGTTCAAGACCACCCAGAGGTACACTGAAAGAAAAGACTGGTGATCTATTCCTGAAATGTCATCCTTTGAAACCCTATTGAGCATAGTTCTACTCTGACACACATGAGTCAGAGTAGACTTCATGGCTATTGGTTTGCTTTTTTTATGTACATATATGCAGGTATGTACAGTAGTTCCCTTTCATGTTCCAACATCCACAGTGGATGCTGAAACCACAGAGAGTACAAAACTCTGTATGTACTATGTTTTGTCCTGTAAATAGACACCTACAATAAAATCTAATTTATAAATTAGGCACAGTAAGATATTAACAATAACTTATAGGAGGGTAGTGTATACAGTGTGGATACACTGACCAAAGTATGATTCATGTCCTGGCACGAAGTAGTGGGATGGTGTGAGATTTCATCAAGCTACCTATTTAACATTTTTGGACAACGGCTATGAGTAATTGAAACCATGGAAAGTGAAAATGTGGATAAAGGGAGACTGGAGAAGGGGGACTGCTATATATATATGTATGTATATATGTATGTATGTATGTATGTATGTACTTGTATGTGTGTGTATAATACAGAGGGATCATGCATAGGAGTAGCCAGGCCTTCATCTTTCTCTCTCTGCTCTATCCTGCTTCAGGGAAAGGAAGGAGGCTGGGGAGAAAACTTGATCTGGGTTTATCAGATGCCCTGCATCCCTGTGGACTACTTTTGAAGTCAGCCATCATTCAAAATATGTACTACTCAATAGGTATGTGCAGGTAGAAATATCATTCTGGTGATAATAAAAATTGCCAGTTATGAGGAAAAACTTACCTGAAACTTGTTGGTAGAGTTAAAGGGGATTTCAGCTACTTTGGGGTTTCTTTTTCTAATTTCCATCACATCACCCAAAATGACCTCTGAGAATTTTAAGAGAGCAGTTTCTGAGGCATCTCCAACCACAATTTTCTGAGAATTAAAAGAAATAAATATATGCAGCACATAATCTGGTTCTTTTGTGACTTGTTTTCAGTGAACCAATCTGCCTTTAACACATGAACCAACATGTCTTCTGACCAAGAGTTTACAATCTAGCAGGAAATTTAACTGCTAACCAGAAGGCTGGTGTTCATCAATCAAGATGGTTCATCAGTCAAGGCTGGTATAATCAAGATGATTACATGACATTAATGAATGATTAAGACAATGATGGTGCCACAATATGTGGCATTAGAGAAGTTCAAAGAGACTGGAGCCCAGTGAAGACTGGGATATTTCATGAGAGAAGCAGCTATTGAACTAGATCTTGAAAAATGGGTGAGTTATAGACAGAGAAGTCAGAAGAAAGCCTTATAGAAACCAAGATACCATGGGTAAAATATAAAAGTGTTGGACATGGATGTATGGTAAGATGATGGAGAGCCGTGAAATGCAGGCTAAGCTCTAAACTTGAGAAGCAGGAAATAGCAATGTACTGAAAATTTTTCAGCAAAGTTAGGTGAAGATGAAAACAGTATTTAAGAAAAATGAGTGGCATGCAAGAAACACAGGAAGAGGGATAAAATGGAATCGAGAAGGCAATTAAGAGATTGTTAGAGTTATTTAGACACAAGCTGTTGATAAGTATAAAATTAGATATACTTTGAAGCAAAATGATAGGACTTGGTAACTAACACACACACACACACACACACTCTCACTGTTGACGAGTCAGATCTGACTCATAGCGACCCTTTCTTGAGTTTACAAGGCAGTATCACTATGGAAGTAGATTGCCCAACTTTCCTTCTGAGGAGTGGCTGGTGGGTTTGAACCGCCAGCCTTTTGGTTAGTAGTCAAATGCCTTAGGAATTACCCCACCAGAGCTCCTGGACAGAAAAAGGAGAACAAACAATAACTGTAAGAAAGCAAAAGAGTTAATGAAAGAAACAGATAGCAAATAGAAAAGCCAGGGGAGCTTTTATAAGTCTCTCAGTTACTCACTGAAGAGTAAGAAGATGAAAAGGGTGGAAGGAAAGAGGAAAAAGATGAGGAGAGGGAAACAGTTAGCTATTTATTCCATTACACCAGAACCCATGTTCTAGATACTCTAAGACCAGTTTCTTAATTTCCATCCAACTACATTTTTAAAGTTCAGTAAAAGGCATTTAAAGGAGCTCCAGTGGTGTAGAGATTAGGCATTTGACAGCTAACCAGAAGGTCAGTGGTTCAAACCCACCAGCTTTTCTGCACAAGGAATATGGGGCAAGCTACTTCCGTAAAGATTTATTGATTGAGAAACCTAATGTGGGTCATTATGAGTCAGAATCAACTTGATGGCAGTGAGTTTGGTTTTGGGGAATAGCATTATGTAATAATGAAATTTTGACTACATCTACTTAGCTGGTAAAGAAGTTAGGGAGAGAAAGTAACTTAAAGAAACAATCATTTCCTGGAATGAAATAGAATTTTCAAAATCACCTAAGTCAACATTCTGAGACCTTTGTCTGTGAATTCTCAAAGCTACTTAGAAGGAAAGAAATTTTCTTCATATCTTCAGAAAGAGAAAGAAACTTTTGAATTTATGGCTCATATTTTCTCTCATTAGTACAAAGTTTACTCAATTGGAGAGATCAAATCAAACAACAAATCAGAACAGAGGAAGTGGCTTTAAACTGGCTGTGATTTAAGACCAAGTTAAGCAGAAGTCTTACTTTCATGATGGGAACACTTTCCTGTCCTGGCTTGAACTCAGCTCGGTTACACAGTGTTATTATCTTGGATAAGGAGGCCCAGGTCCCAGAGCTTCGGTCAAATGTTTGGTCTGGAAAACAAAAAAATGGACAACGGGTGCTGGATGTGCTATCAAGTAGTCATCCTGCTTAAACAATCCTCAGAGACTGCAAACCAACACCAACTCCCACCCCTTATGCTCAGGTCCACAGCTATGGACCATGCTGAACATTCCACAAGACTTACTTGAATGATCTTCACTTGTGTCAGCCGTGAAGATCTGATTGTCAAACCAAAGATGGGCCACAGTCATCCTGTTTTGAGTCAGAGTCCCAGTCTTGTCAGAGCAGATGATGGAGGTAGAACCAAGGGTCTCCACAGCCTCTAGATTCTTCACTAGGCAGTTCTTCTTGGCCATCCGTTTTGCTGTCAGTGACAGAGTCACCTAGATGGGAAAGAGAAAGAAGTTTTTGAAAAAAGCATAGATAGATATTACTAAACATTTTGATCAAAGATTCTGTAGAAGAATTCTGATCAAAAGGGAAAAATGAGACTGGAATTTCAAATTCTCATGGACTCCAGACTTTCTGGAGCCATGGAGGCTGGATGAACCCCTGAAATTATTGCCCTAAGGTTCTCTTTTAACCTTAAACCAAAAGTATCCCCTGAAAACTTCTTAAAACCAAACAATAGCTTAGTTTAACTAGTAAAGAATGTCTGCCTTGACCATGGGAGCCTCAGCCTACATGACTCTTGGACCAGAAGAACTGGATAGTGCCAGGCTACCACTGTCAACACTTGAAAATGGATCAGTGTAGGATATCCTGCATAGAGTAGGAGAAAAATGTGGAACAAAACTCAAAATCATAAAAAAAGACCATGCTTACTGGTCTGATAGAGACTGTGGTCCCTTAGTCACCCTTCAGGCCTGGAACTAAACTCACTCCAACGGCTTCAAGCCAAGCAATAGACAGGCTATAAGGTGAATATTTGTACCAGGTAGGATCAGAAGGGCAATATTTGTACAGGGAGATAGCTCAGAGGACAGGAATGCATAGGGAAAGACACAGGGACAAGGTAACCACAGGAAGGAAGTGGGAAGAGAGCTGTTTCATTGTGGGGATTGCATTCAACATCACAAAACAAAATGTGTATGCTGTTGTATGGAAAATGAATTTGCTCTGTAAACTTTCACCTAAATCACAATTAAAAAAAAAAAAAAAAGGAATGTCTGCCTTGAACATCATGTTCTTTTAGATCTACCTACATGGTATCAAACTGACAACATCTCGAAAGATTAGATGGGAACCTTAGGGGGCAATGCCTTTCTTTGAATGGGGGAAGAAAAACCTGGAAAAGGAGGGTGACAATGGTTGCACAACTTGAAGAATGTAATCAATGTCTAATCAATGTCACTGAACTGTACAAGTAGAAACTGTTGAGTTGCTGTATGTTTTCACAGTAACAAAATAAATAAAACTTTTAAAAAGCATAGACAGAAAAATAACTACTTTGACCTTAGTTTCAATAACACATAAACAGCTAACTTTAGCAGTGATTGAATTTTAAGAGAACAAGACTAATTTTAGGAGAGAAGAGGTATAGTTACGGATGTAGCAAAAACAGACCTTGTGGTTTATAAGCTTTATATGCCAAAATTCTTTTCTTTAAATTTTTTTTTATTTTTGTCCCTTCATCTTTTGAAGAAAATGATCCTGAGGGACACAAACGTGGCAAAGAAAGGCAAGATTGCTGTGGCCTGTATTCATTATAATTAATGAATTGAGCTTTGGCCATCAATCAGCTGTGTCCTTTGTAAAGGATAAACGTATAAGTGAAACAATGACTGGTATATATGAAGGAGGTTGTTCCAAAGAACTCACTTGTTGCTTTGGGGAATCAAGAAGTATTTGTGTGTCATTTTCACAATTCCATATTTTAAAGAACAATACCTCTCTCTTTTAAACTCCCTGATCTCAAAGGATTCTCTTGGTTCCAATTTCTTCAAATACAATCTCAGGAGTCAGAAGAGATCTGGAGTTCAAAAAAAATTCTTTCTGTCTTTGAGCAGGATAAAAGCAGACCAACGATTCTGTAGGCTACTTTTACATATAACTAGAAATATGAACCTCTTCCTTCCTCTACCCACAAGGCCTTCACAGCAGAGACTAGGAAGGAGGGTGGCTTTTGCCAAAGGTTTTAATTAGGTGAGAAGTTACAAAGGGAGATCTAAAGCTGAATTTGACATAGGAGTGGCAAAGAAATTAAGTGCTTTGAAGAAGAAAATGGGAGCAATTCTAATATATGCTCCTGAGAGACAGAAGAGAATTGAGGCAAATAATGTGACTTGGAGATTGTGCCTAACTTCCTAAGTTAATACTGCCAAGGCATTTTTCTTTTCTTTCTTTCTTTTTTTTTTAAGGAGTTGCAGGGAAAGCATTATGCTCCTGAAAAAAAATATATCAGTGATGATTCAAGTCTGCCTTATTCAATCTTAAGGAGCAAAGTAACTTGCATGATTACAGATAACAAAAAAACCAAACCCACAGCCATAGACTTGATTCCAACTCATAGTGACCCTATAGGACAGAGCAGAATGGCCCCATAGAGTTTCCAAGGTTGTAAATCTTTATGGAAGCAGACTGCCTTATCTTTCTTCCATGGAGTGGGAGGTTTGAAGTGCTGACCTTTTGGTTAGTAGTCAAACACCTTAACTACTGCACCACAGATATAGCTCCTGAAAATGAAAATGTAAAATTTTCAAGGACAATGCATTCTAATATTAAAAATATCAAAATTTCTTTTGTCCCTCTAAGAAATAATCTATTCAAAATGTTCCATTGTTGGCCATGATGGGGCAAGAGTTTCACTAAAGATAGAGGAGCCTTGTAGTTTGCTTGCGGGAGCTTTCCTAGCATAAATGTTAAGTGTTAACAATGTCAGTATATAGGAAAAGTTGGTGGCTACCTAACAGCATGGACTCACAGTGACAGTGGCCAGGAGGCCCTCAGGCACATTGGCTACAATGATGCCAATGAGGAAGATGATGGAGTCCAGGACAGGATACTTCATGGACACTGCGATGATGAAGAAAATAATGCCAATGGAGACGGCCACTCCTGCCACAATGTGAACAAAATGCTCGATCTCAGTGGCAATGGGTGTCTTCTCATTTCCAACTCCTGAAGCCAGTGAGGCAATTTGTCCAATGATGGTGCGGTCACCTGTGTTGATGACCATGCCAGTTGCTGTGCCTACAGGGGAAGTAGAAATTTTATTCCACGAGTCCTTGACAATGAGGGGAACAAATTCTGCTTTGTAGTCCTCCCTATAAAGTGATCATGGTGGCTTACATGGTCAATCAGTACTTGACATTTGCAGTGGCTAAGTTGGTGTGTCAGCTTGGTTACACCTGGTTGAGTGGCTGGGCAGCTGGTGGTAGTTATTCCCCATGATGAGACTGGCAATCAGCTCCATGGTGGGACCTACCACAAACAGCTGAGTAGCTGCTTTAGGGATGTGGTCTACTTCCCGTTTATAAGAAACAGCTTTGGGAATGGTCTCTAGCTTACGGCGTTGAACCCTGCATGTAGCCAAGTCATTGTTCAGCAGCCTGCTATGCTCTGTCAACTTTGGGATTTTAAGGGACTTGAATTAATGGCCTGCTGTGTGGTTTGGTAACATCGGAACTGTGCCATTTTATTTGTCAACCTTGGGCTTGTCAGCCTCCTCGGCAGCCGGTAGGTGCCTGAGTGAAGAGATGCCTCTAGCTTCAGTGGGCTGGGAGCAAGAGGCAGAGTTGAAGCCCAAGGTCAAGTGGCTTTCACAAAGCCCCTAGAGCCTGGCACTTTGAACTTGGACTTCTAGCCTCCTGAATTGTAAGAGAATAAACTCCTGTTTGTTCAAGCCATCCCATTTGTGGCATATTCTTGTCAGAGCAGCACTAGGTAACCAAAACAGAATATAGTACTGAGAGAGTGGGGTGCTGCTCTGACAGATACCTAAAATGTGGAAACAGGAGTGGAGTGCATCCTTGATCCAAGATCCTGGCAGAGAGACCCCGACATGTGGCATGAGCGATGGTAGCAGCAAAGCCAAGAGACTGGCAGAGAGATACCGGCAGAGAGGCCAGCATGAGAGATGGTAGTAGCAGAGCCCAGAGATTGGCATTAAATAGCAACAAGCTTATGAGCCCATGGAGGAGAAATCTGGGCACCTTTGGGTAGGTGGCTTCCTGGTGGAATGGGTTGCCTTCAGGCATTAATTGATAGAAGAGACCGGCATGAGAGGGAGTAGCAGCTTGGCCAGCCCACAGAGTGTCCTTTGGGCAGGAAGATTCCTGGCAGAGTGGGTTGCCCTCGGGTATTAATTGGCAGAAGCAGAGAGACCAAGGAAACTAGAAGCAGAGATCCCTCAGCCTCAAGGGTAGGACCATGGCCTCTGGGGATGGAACCACCATAGCCCTCTTGGTTCAAAGAGCCAGACCTTCACCAACTTCGTTCTGGAATGTGGGGCTGCTCGTTCATGTGAGCCAGTGGGATGGAGTCATAGCTGCTGCCCAAGAGTGAGGGGGCAGGGCTGCCATGTCTAAGAGGGAGAGGAACATGGTCTGGCAGGCCAAGGGGCTGAGGTCACTACTCAGGAACTAGGGGACTGGAATCACCCAGTGAAGGAGATCTGTACAGATACCACCCATTGAAGATCTGTACAGGTGCCAAGTTGACAAGGGGTGGAATTGTAGTGGTTGAGTTTGTATGTCAACTTGGCTAGACCTGGTTGAGGGGCTGGGCAGCTGGTGACAGTTATTCCCCATGATAAGACTGGCAATCAACTCCATTGTGGGACCAACCACAAGCAGCTGAGTAGCTGCTTTGCATATGTGGTCTGCTTCCCATATATAAGAAACTGCTTTGAGAATGGTCTCCAGTTTATGGCACGCTTGAACCCTGCATGTAGCTGAGTCATTGTTCAGCAGCCTGGCATGCTCTGCTGATCTTGGGATTTTCAATGGACTTGAATCAATGGCCTTCTGTGTGGTTTGGTAGCATCGGGACTATGCCATTTTTTTTTTTTTGTCGACCTTGGGCTTGTTAGCCTCAGCAGCCAGTAGCTGCCTGAGTGAAGAGATGCCTCTAGCTTCAGTGGGTGGGGGCAAGAGGCAGAGTTGAAGCCCAAGGCTGAGGGGCTTTCACACAGCCCCTAAAGCCTGGCATTTTGAACTTGGACTTCTAGCCTCCCAAACTGTAAGAGAATAAACTCCTGTTTGTTCAAGCCATCCCATTTCTGGTATATTCTTGTCAGAGGGGCACTAGGTAACCAAAACAACATTGCAGGACAAAAATCAGTTTCCTAGGATCTTCAATTTCACATTTAATCTGGGGAAAGCTTTGTAACAAGAAATGGTAAAAACATAAGGTCTAAGGAGGGAGAAGTGCAGCTGGTCCTTAGAGCCTGGCAGAGTTACCTTCCAGACAGGTTGTAGAATAGAAGCCAATGTTTTTTGTTTCCAGGGGATTGTCATGAGTGAAGTTACAGGACCGGGACTGGGGCTCAGATTCCCCAGTGAGAGACGAATTATCTACCTAGAAGAAATTTTGAAATATCTTCAAAATTTTGTTAAATTTTCCTGCTTCAGTTATGCTAAAGTCAGTAAAGCCAAAAGAATGCCAACTAGCTTCAAACTTGATCCTTAGGGATGTCCCATGATATTTACCTTGCATCCCTGAGAAGACAGAAATCGGATGTCTGCAGGAATCTGGTCTCCTCCCTTGATCTCCACTATGTCCCCCACAACCAGCTGTTCTGAAGGGATTGTCTTCTTCTCTGCATCTCGGATGACAAGAGCTTGCTGGGAAAGAAAAATGTGACAGATGACTCAGATCCTGAAATGATGCTATTCTCCCTCTTTCATTTATACCTGTGCTGAATCTCTGAAATGGAAGGATTAGAATCCATGGATGTAAGAATAGCAAAAAATAAAACGAAAATGTACCTGGGATCTGAAGACCCCAGAACTAGTTTTTACTTGAGGAGGAGGTCACAGAGATACTCTCAGAATCAGAAAAGTCTGTTGAATGGAGATATAGCAAAGTGAGAGACATAGGCCTGATGGAAGAAACAGTTAAGGATGAATGATGGCTGTCACATGCAGGAAGAACACTGACGGTGAAGCCAAGGGTTCAATTTTCTTCCTAGAGCAGGGAAAACTCTAAGAAGATGGATCCTTTGCACCCACAAACTTTCCTTTTGGCTGGCAGTTCTTTGGGCTAAGTACAACCCAGCTCTCCTGCTCTGAGTCAACAGTGGCACATAGACTCCATAGAAGACACATAGCAGAAGAGTGTGAAGAGGAGAGCACTGGTATCTCATACTGACAGCATCCAGGGCAACATGCACTGAGCTCAGGAATGGAAATAAAATGGTCCCAGAAAAAGAATCATAGGTTGATCTCTTTGACTGCCAGTGAGCACTCCCTGAACTTCAACAGTTTACTCACTGAATCACCTGAATAAAGCACTTGTCCAAATGGTTCAGAAATACTTTAGAGCAGTAGCAGAAGATGCTGTATAATGATTAATATTTTGGTCTTACTTGATCCCTGACAAAGCATTTTCCTGTTTCTTACTTCATTTGATTATCTCAAAACCCCGTGAAGAAATGGGATCCCAAGACAGCAGGTAACTTGCTCATGATTTATCAGACAGCAAGTGATAGGGCCAGGGCTTAGGCACAGATTGTCTGTCACCAAAATTTGAATTTTTCATTAGTTAATGCTTCTTCATACGAAAGTAATGCAGACAATAGAAGAGCGATGACTAGGCTACTCACCTGAGGAATCATTTTACTGAAGCTGGCCATGATGTTGGTACTTTTTGCCTCTTGGTAATAAGCAAACATACCTGTTAAAATAACAACCAGGGCAAGCACGGCACCCAAATACACCTGAGTGATGAGGAGAGGAGTCAATCAGAAAAACAGATAATAGAAATGCGCCAGATCCTAGGGCTAGATCTCTCCATGGAAAGGTGAGACATATGGCATTTGGTATGATATTATTTACATGCCATAAAATTTATCTAAGTGTACAATGCAATGATTATTTAGTTGCTTTTTTTTTTTTTTTTAATCTTAAGCAAATTTACAGAGTTCTGTAACCATCACTACTATCAGGCTTTAGAACATTTCTGTCACCCCACAAAGCTCACTCACCCATGCCTGTTTGTAGTCAATACCCCACTCCCATCCCTAGCCCTGAGCAACCACTAATCTGTTCACTGTTCTTATGATTTTCCTTTTCTGGACATTTCAAGTCTTCTGTGTCTGGCTTCTTTCTTTTAGCATAATGTTGGCCAATTCAGTTTTGTAGTTTAGGTTCCCATTTCTCAACAAGTATAGATGATCTCCATGTACAAAAGAGAGAATTAGTTTTGAGAATAAGATCTCAAAAATACTTCACATGGGTGTAGGGGTTTTTTTTTTTTTTTGCCTTTAGGAACTTATGGTGCTCCTCCCCCTACCCCCACTTTTTTTTTTTTTTTTTTTTTTTTTTTTAATTCATGCTCATACTGCCTCTGAAAGATTAGGAAGTTACCATTAATTTCTGTTTTACAGATGGGAAAATTATTGATTTCTAAAACCCATTCAGTGCTTAGGTGTAGTGTCTTGACTGAAGTCTAGTGCTCTGCTTACTAAGGCCTAATCACATGGTTTTGTTCTCCCTTATTACCAAGTAAGTAGAACCATGTAGGGAATCAGCCAGGGGCTTACATTGTCTAGAGATGAGGATGGATTGTTGGAGTACTGAATCCAAAATGAGATCCAGCACAGGATGGCTCCAATCCAAAGAAGGATAGAGAAGCCCCCCACCATCTGCTTGAGAAACTTGACAATCTCTGGGGTCTCCTTAGGAGGGCTGAGGGTGTTGGGCCCATCTCGAGCCAGGAGCTCTGCAGCTCTTGCACTGGAGAGACCCTGCCACGGCCAAACAAAAACAAAACAGGATTTAGGTATTCTTCTCCCTTGGGGGGTTGGATCAGATTTCTGCAGATTGAAGTTAGGAGTTAATGTGCCAGCCTAAAATATGACAAGTGGACAATTGCCTCAATAGCCTTCTTACTCATGTTTAAAGAATGTGTAATGCTTAATATGACCCAGACATCATTTTAAGTTTCCTGGAAGAAGCGTAGCTGGAATGCTCCTTGGAAAGTAGAATGGCCAGACTTTGTCTTACCTACTTTGGTCATGTTGTCAGAAGGGACCATTCCCTGGAGAAGGGTATCATGCTTTGTAGGGTAGAGAGTCAGCAATAAAGGGGAAGACCCTCAACAAGATGGACTGACACAGTAGCTGCAACAATATGTTCAAGTATAGCAAGGATTATGAGGAGGGCACAGGACTGAGCAGTGGTTTCTTCTGTTGTACATAGGGTCACTATGAATCAGAGCCAACTCGATGGCATCTAACAACAACACACATATTTATTCATTTACTCCTTTAAAGAACCCTATGAGGAAGGTGCTATTATTATCTTTATTTTATACATGTGGAAATTGAGGCACATAGAGAGGTTAAGCAACTTGCCTAAGGTTATCCAGCCAAGATTCAACCCAGGTAACCTAGCTCCAGAGTCCAAGATCTTAACCACAATGCTTTACTAAGAAATTTTAACCTCTTAGACATTTATCTAAAGACAGATATATCTCTGCTAAGGGGGATTTGAAATGCAAAAGCTAGTCACCAGGGTTAAGGGCAAAGCGATATATCCAGAAAAGACATACCACCTATTTTGGGACTTCCATGTATCACACTCATTTCTGGAGAGTTGATTCTGCCTCATAGGGATCCTAAAGAACAGAATAGAATAGCCCCATATGGTTTACAAGGCTGCAATCTTTTCAGAAGTAGACTGCCACATCTTTCTCCCATGAAGCACCTTGGCAGTTCAACCTTTTGGTTAGCAGCTGAGCACTCAAGCACTGCCCCACCAGGGCTTCTTTTCTATACAACACAACATAAGTGCTTTTCTACTTTTTTACATATACACTTTGACTTCTTGTTCATCTTAATAGTTACAAACCCTAACTAATAGTTGAGGCCCAAACACAAAGTCACTTCTTGCCTTATACAATCAGGCATAAGATTCTTACCTGTCCCCCACAAACTATCATCTACTTGTTAAGTCTTATACATACCTTTTTAAAAAAATTATTATGTATTTAAAGACAAGGAAGACTAAGTAAAGCACCATAGTGAAATGTGCAAAGACCAATAGTTAGAAAATTAAAGAAGAAGAACATGCTTGGCATTCCTCAAGCATAAAGAACTGAAGAAAAAATTGAGGGCTTGAGTTGCAATATTGAAAGATTCTACGGGAAAAATAGTGAATGATACAGGAAGCATCAAAAGAAGATGGAAGGAATACACAGAGTCATTGTATCAAAAAGAATTGTTCAATATTCAACCATTTCGAAAGGTAGCATGTGATGAAGAACTGATGGTACTAAAAGAAGAAGTCTAAGCTGCATTGAAGGAAATGGCAAAAAACAACGTTCCAGGAATTGACAGAATATCCATTGAGATATTTCAACAAATGAATCCAGCACTGGAGGTGCTCACTCATTTATGCTATGAAGTTCCACAGACAGCTTCCTGTCTAACACACTGAAAGAAACCAATGTACGTACCCATTTCAAAGAAAGGTGATCAACAGAATGTGGAATTTATCGAGCAACATCATTAATATCACACATGAGTAAAAGTTTGCTGAAAATAATTCAAAAATGGTTGCAGCAGTATATTGACATGGAACTTTCAGAAATTCAAGCCTCAGAAGAAGATGTGGAATGAGGGATATCATTGCTGAGTCAGATGGATCTTGGATGAAAGCAAAGAATACCAGAAATATGTTTACCTATGTTTTATTGAATGTGCAAAGTCACTCAACCACATGAATCATAATAAATTATGGATAGTACTGCAAAGAATGGGAATTCGAGAATACTTAATTGTGTTCATGAAGAACCTATACATAGACCAAGAGGCAGTTGTTCAAACAAAACAAGAGATCTACTGCATGGTTTAAAATTAGAAAAGGTACTTATTTAATCTGCATACTAAGAAAATAATCCAAGAAACTGGTGAAGAAGAACATGACATCAGGAATGGAGGAAGACTCATTAACAACCTGTGATATGTTGATGACACAACCTTGCTTGATGAAAGTGAAGATGACTTGAAGTGCTTACTGATGAAGATCAAAGACGACACAGCCTTCAGTATGGATTACACCTCAACATAAATAAAACAAAAATCCTCACAATTTGGACAAATAATCAACATCACGATAAACAGAGGAAAGATTGAAGTTGTCAAGGATTTAATTTTTCTTGGATCCACAATCAATGCCCATGGAAGCAGCAGTCAGGAGATGAATTGACTGCACTGGGTAAATCTGCAAAAGACCTCTTTCAAGTGTCAAAGAGCAAAGATGTCACTTTGAAGACTAAGATGTGTGTGACCCAAACCATGATATTTTCAATAGTCTTACATGCATGTGGAAGGTGGATAATAATTAGGAAGACCCAAGAAGAATTGATGCATTTAACTGTGGTACTGGTGAACCATGGACTGCCAGAAGAACAAGCAAATCTGTCCTGGAAGAAGTAGGCTTGAATGTTTCTTAAAACAGAGAATGGCCAGATTTCATTTCATGTACTTTGGTTATGTTGTCAGAAGGGACCAGTCCCTGGAGAGGATATCACGCTTGGTAGAGGGTGAGCAAAAAAGAGGAAGACCCTCAGTGAGAAGCACTGACACAGTAGCTGCAATGATGGGCTGAAGCACAGAAACACTTTGAGGATGGTGCAAGACTTGGGAGTGTTTTGTTCTGGTGTACAGCTGTGAGTCGGGACTGACTTGACAGTACCTATGAACAACACACAATAAAGTCAAGGACTATGTCTTATTCATTTTGGGGTCCTAGCAGTGGTTAAAGTGCTCTGTTGTTAACTGAAAGGTCAATGATTCGAACCCACCAGTTGCTCAATGGGAGAAAGAGGTGGCAGTTTGCTTCCATAAAGTTTTACTGTCTTGGAAACCTTATGGGATAGTTCTCCTCTATCCTATTGAGTTGCTATAAGTCAGAATTGACTCAATAGCAGTGAGTTTGGTGTTTTTTTATGGTTTTATAGGGTCAACAGAGAAAGACCTGGAGATCTAGTCCCATAAATATGACTGCCTAGTAAACCCCATAGGAGCTCTGGTAGCATAGTGCCTAAGGCACTTGACTGCTAACCAGAAGGCTGGCGGTTCAAACCCACCAGCCACTCCTCAGAAGGAAGGTTGGGCAGTCCTACTTCTGTAGTGATACTGCCTCGGAAACCCAAGGAGGGGTCGCTATGAGTCGGGGGCGACTCGATGGCAAATAACAACAACAACAACAGTAAACCCCATGGGGGCAGTTCTACTCTGTCATAAAGAGTCGGAGTTGGCTAGATAGCACAGAACAACAACTCAGGATCCATGGAGTCCCTGGATGGCACAAATGGTTAAGTACTTGGCAAACTTGGTTGGTGGTTTGAACCCATGCAGAGAAAGACCTATTGATTTACTTCTGAGCTCCCTATGGAGCTCAGTTCTATTCTGGAACACATGGCATGAGTTATAATGGATTTCTTGGCAACCAGTATGGTTTTAGAATGGGGCCAATGAAGTCCCTGGATGGTGCAAACAATTAAGTGTTCGGTTGTTAACCACAAGGTTCGTGGTCCAAGTTCAAATGAGGATTCAGAGTAACAAACTTAGTATCATCATCCTCCATTTGTCATTTCTTTTCTAGAACCTGACTCGTCTCTCAAAATGACTATTGAATATCTCCACATGAATGGTCCAGATACCATTTCAAATAATATAATTCAAAATAAAACTCATCATTTTCTCCTCCCTACTACCTTCTCTGATCTCTCATCTCTCCCCTCCCTCTCCGAAATGTCTCTTGAATCTGCCCCCTTCCTATTTTACTGCTGCTGCTGTTTCTGATCTTATTCTCACTGCCCTAGATTATTGTTCCATTCTTCTAGAATCTCCCCCTTCCATCTCCTACTTTATTGTTTTGCTTTTTAAAGTTTTATTGTGATTTGGGTGAATGTTTAAAGAGCAAATTCATTTTCCATACAGCAGTTCATACAGATTTTGTTTCCTGACATTGCAATTTCCCACAATGTACCAACTCTCTTCCCATTTCCTCCCTATAGTTACCTCTTCACTGTGTCTTTTTGTCCTATGCATTTATCTCCCTGGAGCTATCTCCCTGCACAAATACTGCCCTCTGATCTCCCATGATTGATCATTCTAAGGAGTTTATCTACCTGATGTAAATGTTCACCCTATATGCCTGCCTACTATTTGGCCAGAAGCCACAAGAATGAATTCAGTTCCAGACCTGAAGGGTAACTAGGGGCCATAGTTTTGGGGGTCTCACCAGGCTCTATCAGACCAGTAAACCTGGTCGTCTTCTTCTTATTATTATTATTTTGAGTCTTGTTCCACATTGTCCTCCCACTCTATTGAGGATCTCCTACACTGATCCCTTTCTGAGTGGTTGACAGTGGTAGCTGGGCACCATCTAGTTCTTCTGGTCTCATGGTCACATAGGCTGAGGTTTTCATGGTCCACTAGTTCCTTGGACTAATTGTTTCCATGCGTCCTTGGTTTGTTTCATTCTTCCTTGCTCTAGATGAGGAAAGACCCATTGTTGTATCTAGATGGCTGCTCGCAAGCTTTTAAGAACCTAGTCAGCACTCACCAAAGTAAGATGTAGCACAATGTTTTTGTGTAGTATGTTATGCCAATTGATCTTTCCATCTCCTACTTTAAAAAAAAAAAAAAAATCTACTGCCTTTTGAAAATCACTCTTATCAAATCATTAAGAAATTATGCCCCTTAGACAATTAAAATAGTCTTTATTCCTTAGTTTAATATTAAAGTGCTTGATAGTTTCACCCAATTTACCTTTGTTCCAGCCTCATTTCTACCTCACCTCACCTCTTCCCTTTTCACACACTAGGTCCCAGTGACCCCATATTGCTCTGAGTTTGTTTTGGCTCCCCGGGTACTCTGTCACTTTAAATTCTAGTAATCTTCTTAAGTCTCAATGCAAACATTGTATCACCTACTGAAGCTTACTCTGGCCCCTCTAGTCAGAATTTATCATTATCTCACCATATTGTTTAAACCTATCATTTTTCATTTAAGTGAAATACAGTGGATGTTATGATATTTTTTGTACACATCTGCCTCCCCTATAGAACTATTTATTCCATAATATCAGAGATCATCTTGTTTTTCTTTGAATCTCTCCATGCTCAGTCTAGGGATCTGCTCATAGTAAGTACTTTTGTTGTACAGTCAGTATCCAAACCTCACGGTATCAACACACCAAGACTTGAATTTTCATTTGAATATGAATTCACAGAAGAAAGGAGTACTTTCTGAGGTAGTGACATTTGTAAGATGACTATAAGCACACCAGAAGATCCTCCCTTCTTGGAGGAGAAGGCAGGGACAAGCAGGATTCTAAGACTGTTATTCCTGATCCTCACTTTTTAGCACTAGTTTCCCCCCATTCTTTGATAAGAAGAGTACCATATACCACAATGCATTGTGCCCCAGGTATTAAAAGCAACCTCTGGCTGTGACAGTGAGGAAAGTATCAGTATCTTTTTTAGGGACACAATAGGTTATCTGCAGTTACAGTAAAAGGATTGTGTAAGATCCAGTGGAGAGTTCAGTGAAAGGGGCTCAGACAAATCAGCCTCTCAAGGTTGTCCAGCTCTTCTGCCACACTCTAGGCATGTGTCATACTGGTGTTCTCAAAATTGCTGCTGTAGGTCATTCACCCTAAAGAAACATCTACTTTTCTATACATAATGAGCACACAAACTTTCCATTCATATATCAGAGGGCTTCTATCCTGATACCTGGTTCCCGTTGACTTACCATCATGATGTTTGTTCCATATTTCTTTTCCAAGTCTTCACTGCTGAGTTTGTGGTCATCCTGAAATCCATGAAAGGAAGAACAGAGTGAATTAGATACTTCCCAAAGACCCAAACACTGAGTGCTAACCAGCCCATGAAAGCTGGAAATAGTACTGAGGATGGGAGAGGAAGTATGGGAGAAAAAGAAAAAAATTCATTTTCTCAAGTGACTGTTGCAGAAAGGGACTGGCACTGCTTCAAGAGAGTCTTGTCCTAACTCATGGGCTAGGGAATCTTCTGGCCATCCCTGAAGAGTTCAGACTTAATTTGTCACTTACCACTTAGTAGCTGTCCTTAGATTTTATCAACAAAGTAATACATATCACCTCATTGTTGATTTCCAGCACATGTAAGTCCAAAGATACTTGTCTTCCAGGTACTAGCTATCAGCATACTTAATTCAGACCCAAATTCTGAGATTAGTTGAGGAGAACAAGCAATACCAAACCAGGCCAACTGTATTTTACTCAATGACTTGCTTGAGTAACAACCAAGATCATATGTTCTGACAACTTATCCATACAGGCCCAGATGGGTATCCCTGTCACCAAGAAGCATTCCTTTCCTTATTCATGGAACTCAGTAGGTCCCTGATTAGAGAAACCCACAGACTAAAAACTTGACAAATAATGCCAGTATGACCCACACTTGCTAATTCAACCATGGAGTCAGTAGACTGTTGTTGTGTGGCATTGAGTTGATCATGACTCATTGCAACCCTATACTAAAGCAGCATTTTTCACTCTTAGTACTATTGACATCCTGGACTGGACAATTTTTTGCTGTGGGAGGCTATCCTGGACATTGTAGGATGTTTAGCAGTATCCATGATCTCTACCCCCTAGATGGAAGCAGCATCCTTCCCTGAGTTGTGACTCAGAAAATGTCTCCAGAAGTAGCCAAATGTTCCCTGGGGGTGAGGATAAGGGACTCACCACTCCTCCCTCATTGGGAACCACTGGGACTAGGAACTTCTTCCTGTACCAGAAACCTAGGTTAAGCCTTCCTTATCTCACCTTTCTTAAGCCAGAGCTCAGAAACGACAAAATTTATTTATCCTTGTTTATCCCTATGGCTGATCCTTAAATTCCTGACTGTCTGAAACAAATATTTACACTGGTGTTGGTACCAGAACCATCTCTTCTCTTAACTATGTGGGAAAGAGTTTTATATTGCATTAGAAGATAAAAGGCCTATTATTTCTATTTATTTATTTAATTTTTGCTTCTTGTCCTCTCAGAATCTGCTTGGCTCATTCATTCATTCTAACAATTAATTTAATGAGATATTATCAGGTACTCAAAAGATTAAGGCACAGTCCTGATTACTCACTTGAGGTCCACAGATAAAACAACCAGCGCAAAGTACAGCACAGTGAGGAAGGCTGAAACGAAGGCTGGAGGGGCCCCTCACTGAAAACTATAAAACCTTCACAAGCTGACAGGCTTGATTAAAACAGACTTTAATCTTAGTGACCAACTCACTGTATTTCCCTCCTTTATCACTTTCTTTCAAGTAAATAGTATAGCCAGCCTTTTTTTCACATGTGCTGAGTTCTTTAGATTTGCCATTTCCAATTATGTATTTTCTAAGTATAACCCTCTCCCATGACTAGTTTCAGCTGAGAACTATAACCTACAAGATGACCCTGAGAAAGTTAACACCAAGCTTTGGAGCAAACAAGATAAAGGAGAAACTGAGATATCCTTGGTGGCCCGAGAGGCCTGAGGGTGCCCAGTCCCATATTCTCCCCCCTTGTAGAGTTCATCTTTCTAGGCAGGCATAAGGTACCTGAAAGACTCTTCTCCTGACCAAGGATGGTTTCTATCACTGACCTGAAGAAGAGCAGAGAGGTCGCAAAGCAACAACAACCTGTCTCAATAACAAGAAGGAACCATTATCAGCATCCCTCAAGCCCTCCTACACCCTTAGCCCAATTCCCTTTAAAAACTCTGACAATTTCCCAGCTCGAGGAGACAGACACTTCAGAGAAAAGATTCTCACTGTCTCCTTGAGTATCAAAACTCAATAAACCTTTTGCTTTTTCTCTTTAACCAGTTGTGATCACTGGCTCTTCACAACAAGGCATGAGGACCTTGTTTTCCTATAACAACCATATACTAAGCTCTGTTGTTGTTGTTATGTGCTGTCGAGTCGGACCCGACTCATAGTGACCCCTCCTTGGGTTTCTGAGGTATCACTACAGAAGTAGATTGCCCCATCTTCCTTCCGAGGAGTGGCTGGTGGGTTTGAACCACCAGCCTTCTGGTTAGCAGTCAAGTGCTTTATGCGCTATGCTACCAGAGCTCCTATGCTAAGCTCTAGACCTATACTATTGTTTGCACATATGTACTTCACACTTGGAAAAGAGTGTTGCTGTGAAGCCAAATACCTTTCTTCTTTCCTCTAAGCTTGGGCTTCAGGGAGGCATGCATGGGTGTCTTGCCACCCTCTGCTGGCAAGCATGGGTACAGCACAAAGTTGGGTCTTTATTGACCTTTTGCTATTTATTCAGAAGCCAGCAACACTTTGGTTTTTTTAGAGCATTGAGGCTCTAAGCACTGCAGAGGTCAGAATGCAAAAGCATTCAAGCAGTCTGTCACAAATTAAAAGACTTTTTGGAAGGTTAAGGTGCTCTCATGGCACAGTGGTTAAAGCATACATCTGCTAATTTAAAGGCCAGCAGTTCAAACCTATTGGCTGTTCCACTGGAGAAAGATGTGGCAGTCTGCTTCCACAAAGATTTACAGCCTTGGAGACCCTGTGAGGCAGTTCTACTGTGTCCTATAGGGTTGCTATGAGTCTGAATTAACTGGACACCAGTGGGTGTGGTTTGGGTTTTGGTTGAGAGAAGGTTAGAGAAAAGAAAAGAAAGAAAGATGTTCCTTTCTAAGCGGGGAAGCAGGAGAACACTTTGGTTAATAATGTGCAAAATCTTTCACTATAGTAACTACATGCTTACAAAGTGCTCCAAAAAGGGAGGTGCTCATTGTAATAAACACACACATAATAGATGGACATATATTCATGTTGTAAATTGCAATTCCAAGAAAGAGTAGATATGTTTTCAATCTTAAATGCTAGAGATAAACAGGAAATCATTCTTATTTATTGAGCATCTATTATATGTCCAGTCCTTCTTTATCTGATTTAGTGGTAGGCACTAGTTTTAATTCCTATTTTATAAAAGAGGAAACTGAAGCTTAAATCAAACTAGGATTTAAATTCAGTTAATCCAGTTTTAGGGCTTGTGTTCTTAAATGTCTGTCTACCTATCTTATTTCTCATGGTCACTTTATACTCAGAAACCTATCAAAGTCTAATGGCTTTGGTTGTCCTCCACAGGGTCTGGCTCAAATAGTTTTACTTTACTGGCTAAAAACTGGCAATTGGTTACTTACATCTCACTTAAACAGCCAGGGAAGAAAGAGGTTGGAAACTTCTCCCTCTGAGTTCTACCTCAGAGTGTCTCCAAGCAGAATACAGGAAATCTGCATAGGGCCTGACTCTCTGACAGATGTTAACACAGTTAAAAAAAAAAAAAAACAAGGAAACAACTCTCTAGGGAATTTTAAAATCTTTGAGCTGGACCTTTCTTTTGTAAGACAGACAAGCTCTCAGGAGGGCAGTAGTCAGTCAGTGGGACTCATTTATCTTAGGCTACTGACCAGATCAAGTTCTTCCTTAATCTCCTCTTTCTGATGATTCTTTTTGCAGTTCCAATGCTTGTTCTTCAGGCCACTGTGCTTCTCCTTGCCATCCCCCTTTTCTGTTTTCTCCTTGTCTTTAGTTCCACTGAGCTCCACAGAGTAAATTTCTGATGTCTTCTGAAAGAGAAACAGGGATAATATTGGCTCCAAGTGGATTTTCTGAAGAGATTCTGAGCCTCTTCTAGTGAGGGGCTCTCTGTAGGTCAGGGACATACATAAACTTCATTTTCTTGGTCTGGAGTGGATAGAGGGAGGAAAACTGATTGTAGGCAGTTTCTCTCCCACCTTCAAGTAACAATTTCCCACCTCTTTCTTTTCTCCTGGAGCTCTGGTGGTGTAGCAGTTAAAACATTTGGCTGCTAACCAAAAGGTCAGTGGTTCAAACCCACCAGCAGCTCCCCAGAAGAAAGATGAGGCAGTCTGCTTCTGTAAAGATTTACAGTCTTGGAAACCCATTGACGTCACTATGACTAGAAATTGAATCAATGGCAGTGAGTTTGTTATTTTGGTTTAGTTCTTTTCTGTGGACAGTTTCTCCCCCCCCCCCCCCCCCCCCCCCCCCCGCCGCCTTCTTTTTGTCCCCTTCCATCTCCTGCTAGTTAGAAGAAAGTTTGGCCTACAGAGCCTCTTTTTAGGGTGATCCTCCCTTGTGGAAAGCAAGTGGAAAATTATTTTTCCCAACTCTAGACAAGCTCCCTCCAAGGAGCTGCAAGGTTTCCCTAGTGCCTTGTTCCCCACAGGCACACCCGATGTGCATGCCCTTTCTTGCCTAGAGGAATGGCCACAGAGATCCTGAACCTCACCTATGCGGACAGGGCAAGCCTACTGGCACAACTCCTCTCAGACCTCATTCCATCCATTTCAAACACCCATTTCCCCAAACACCATCATCGAAAATAGTGCCTAACAGGTGCTATTGGAGCTGGCCTAGAAGTCAGTGGCCCATTCCCGTACAATTGGATTGAATTATTTAACCCAGACCATCCTCGGGTGCGAACCATGGAGTTTTGCACCTGGTAAGTGTCACTCGCTAGTGTGGAGGAGATAAGCTACCTAACCACGTTAAGTCCAGAAACTCACGGCTGTCCAGTCGGATCCTATTTATAAGGACCCTTCCTTGGGTTTGTAGATTGCCCAATCTTCTTTCCCAGAAGTGGCTAGTGGGTTTGAACCGCCAGGCCTCTGATTAGCAGTCAAATGCCTTAGGCTCTACGCCAAATCAGACAATCCACAGTTTCTGTCCCTCCTCCTCCCTCGGGAACGCAGCTTCTCTTCCTTGCCCTTCTGAGCTTCCACTCCCAGCCCCGGCCCGACCCCAGCACGTCTTGTGGGACGCACACACCTTGTCCATGATGCGGAGAACAGGGTGGGTGAAGTCAGCAAGGGTCCGGGCGACTCCGAGGCGCCGAGTTTGGCGCGCTGCGCAGGGCCCGGAACGCTCAGGGCCTTCCTGGCTACAGGCGAGGTCAGCTGCTGCGCGGACCCCCAGCGGACATACCGAGTGGGGCGATGGAATTCGCTCAGGTTCCAGCTGGGATCGCCTGGCCCTGAAGCTTTTAAACCCGCGCGGCCCCGCCCCCTGCACCTGCCTGGCCGGCAGTGGCCCAGGCCAGAGGTGGCAGGAGCGCCCGAGGGCACGCGGCGCCGGGAGGGCGGCCAGGGACCAAGGGAGCCTGAGCCGGAGGAGTAGGGTGCGGCTGCCCGAGGGCAGAGACCCTGAGCCTAGGCACAGAGCTGGCCGGCTCTGGGGCGCAGGGGCCCCAGCAGGACTTCTCAGCAGCCTTAAGCCCTGTGGACACTTGTGAAAGTAAACACTTGTTTTTCTTTTTAAAATTCAATTTGGTTACCAAATAAACGACTTTATAAACATATAACCAGGCTTGGGTGAGGGAAAGGGGTAACGCTTGTTCCTAGCAGCAACTGCTCTCTAAGAAAGTGTCATGGTAACAAATGACTTTTCCTTGTCTGTGAATGGATTTCTTTAGGCAAATGTGGCCTCAGAGTGATTTGGGGGGGTAACAAGAGTCGTTGAATTACTTTGCAGGATCCAGACAAAAATGTAGAGTGCTGAAACAGTTTTGGAGCAAAGAAGAAGGAAGGAGAGATGGGAGAATATAGAGCACCCCAAGGGGTTGTGAGGGTGGGTGGAACCTCCAAGTTCAGGAGCCTAGTGAACTCTGGACAAGGCTGCCTGGTGGCCAAGGCTGAAGATATTTGGTGTGTGTGATGAATGCCTGCTCACTTCACAATTCATCCCTTCCTCTCTCTTTACTTTCCTCCTCCCTTTCCTTCTAATCTTCCTTTCTCCTTCTCCCCTTCTCTTGCTCTCTTCCTTTCATTCGAAAAGGGCAGAATTTCTTCCACTATGCAGCAAGGACACCACCACCAATGAGCCACTTCTTAAAACTAAACCAAACCTTAAGGGACAGGAAGTCTCCATGGGACATCTGTTTTACATATGCACATCACAGAATCTTTAGAGTTGCAGGGGAGGTTAAGTTCTAGCCCAAACTCAAGCAGCAATGGACTTCTAGGGAGGTCTGTGTGGTACCTTTCCACCACTTCTCCTGTGGAGATGCTCTTCAAAGCGAAACTTAGTAGAGAAAGTAAGTGATATAGATACGAAACTGCTTGCTGGCAATTCAAGAAGTTTTGCAGGCACAGGTGGCTGTCACTCCCATCAGTGGTTCACCCGCTCCAATTCTTTGGACAGATATGGAGTAGAGATTCCAGATGCCCAGAAAGATGTTCCTAAACTTAAGTCCCAGTCAAGCTCTAAGCACAGAAAACCCAGCTTCATTTAGACTCAGAAAACCCAGCTTTATTTGGACTTGATTAGGAGATAGAAGAATGGAAGTTGCCTTGAAGACAGAGGAGTCCTCCTCACCTTGCCGTGACCACCATACATGCATAATATAGGCACCTGGAGTAGTCTAAACATGGTACAACTATGAAATGGATTTCCCCTCAGAAATCTCTGCTCAAAGCTTTTTGGTCTCAAGGGTTATCATCTACATTGTTCTGGGCAATGTGCCCTGAATACAAAAGTCTCTAACTTCTAATGACCTTCCTTGAGTTGGCTGTAAAGCTAGGCTATAATGTGGACACTTTCACTGCCACTCATGTCCTCAAACTGCAGCTTCTACTTGAGGGTGGGTTTTCCTGTCTTTCAAAAGAAGCCTTCCATGTCAAGGGTCTCCTCTGGGATTGTTCTAACTGATAAATATTATATATTTGGGACAGGCTGACATGATATGTGTGACTATTCCTAGATAATTTTTAATCAATTAATACTTTTAATGTATTTGAATCTATACTAGACGTAGGGGTGGTGGGGAGAAATGGTTTTAAAATAGTCATTCTCTGTCTTCTAGGAAATTACACTTGAGTTGGAGAGGTAAAATTCATGAATAAACAATAGTAAATGACCCAAGAGAGAAAATTTAGCACAAAAGAATACAGAGCCTAAGTACTTTACAAATTTAAAGAAGAGAGTTCTTTGGTGGAGATGGCAAGATTTTTGTTACTTATAATTTTTTAGATCATTTTCCTATTCCTTTGCACCTTCAAGAAATGTAGGGAGAGAGACAGAAAGAGTAGCTGAGTTAGAGACTTTTGTTTGTTGATTACTTCTGGTGGCTCAAAGGCACACTATGTATAGCCAGAGTCTAGTAGAAAGGACTCACACCTCATCTCCCTCATCTGGGTTATGAGGTGTCAATTTGAGGATTCGAAGTATAGGGAAGAGAATCAAGGTAATAATGGGAAGAGGAAGATTCACTTCCTGCTTCATATCTGGGTTGGCTGGTACCTCTACTGTCCACCCTTCCTCATCCTCTTTGGATTCCTCTCCTACACACACTTGATTGTTCCTCACCCAGGAGCCACCCCACACACCTGTGTCTACTCATCTTGCCAGACTATGATGAGGCCAGAATTTCTCTACTGACTGAGGGCCTCCTAAAGTTGGAGTTAAAATGAAAAAAAAAAAAGAGAAAACTTTAGCTAAGTACAAATCTACACTGTTTCCAATTTCTTCATTTATAGGAAATCCTGATATTAACATCCTACAGAAAGAAGAGAAAATAGCACTTGTACTATAGTGATGATTCTACCTGGGGCTGTTAAAAACAATGAAGAGAGAGCAGTGGAGGCTTTTGGAGTCAGATAAAGGCCTTCAGTATGTCAGATAGTGGCCACTGGGGCCAATATATGGGGAACGTGTACATAGCTCCATTAAAAAGTACCCATTAGCTGGGATAATTTAGGTTACTATAGTGTTTATTCTCTGTGACCTATTCTGAGTAATAAAATACTTTTTTTCATAAAATTATCATTTTCCTTTTAAAACATGATTGAAAAAAATTTACTGCATTCTCAAGTTTTTTTATTTTTTGATCTTAGAGTGAAAGTATTTTCTCCGTGTGAATTATCTCCACCTTTACCATGGAAATCAATGGCATAAATGATGTTAGTCATAAAGGTACATTGGACTATGCAAGAATTTGGTCTTCTCATGAGTGAAGTGATGTCCTCTGGTCACCAGTTACCACACTGCCCAGAGAGAGGGAGAAAAAAAACAGACACTCTAATATTTATTTATTCATGAAATGATTATGAGAAGCTTGTTACATTTTTGTAGCACAGGTCCTTCCTCTGAAAGACTTGTTGGGGTGGTAAGACACATAATCCCCAAATTAGAATATTAACTAACATAAGATATGTCACAAGCCAGTAAATGACCCAATGCTGAGTCAGTGGTTCAGACATGAAGTTTCCAGAGGAGCAGAGGAGGAATGAGCTGTATGAAATTGAATGATGGGGAGCTTCTTGAAGTAGGTCAGGTTGAAGTAATTTCCAAGGAAATGTAACCTTTAGTCTTGAAGAGAAGAGAAGTGCATACTCTACTCAGGCAAGGAGTGAGAGAGAAGCAAAGAGGAGGGGAATGGCTGATGCAAAGATGGGAGGTGGAAGTAGGAATGAACATGGAAGTCAAGTGGACCTGGGAACTGGGACAGATGGGCTCCCCAGGGAGTAGCAGGAGATAAGGCTGTCAAAATGGGACTATGCAGGACCTTCAAGACCAGAGCGAGGGGGTTGAGTTTTAGCCCTTATGCCTTGGAGAACCATTGAGAATGAAAGTAGCATGATGGAGACAACATTGTGGGGAATGTGCTCTCATTCTCCTATAGCAAAACACAATTTCCCTCCTGACTCTCAAGTTGGGGGTTTGCAGAGTTTCAGCATGAACTAAACTCCCTTTTTTTTTTTTTTTTTCTTCCCTAGGCCCTGCCTGTGAGCTCACTGAAGCCAGGCAGGGAAGCTGGCTGCTTTAGCTACCTGTATTCCAGCAGCCTGAATTGTCTCTAAGCAACTTTTAATTCAGATAAAAACTCCTTGTTTTGCTGAGTCTTTGAAATAAGACCAGGGAAAGAGCAAATTGTAGCCACCCAATCCAAGTCAGAAAAGTTTATTCTAAATTTCCCCTCCCCATCCCCTAATTTTGTTTTTTTTTTGTTGTTGTTGTTCCAGGGTGAACTGAGCTAGTCTAAGAGCTGTATGGAGATGGGGAAGCTGTGAGACAAAGCAATATAATAAGAGAACCTGGCTGCTTCACCCACAAAGATTAACTTCAACTTCATAGTAACTTTGTTGTTGTTGTTGTTATGTGCTGTGAAGTCGGACCCGACTCATAGTGACCTCTCCTTGGGTTTCCGAGATGGTATCACTATGGAAGTAGATTGCCCAACCTTCCTTCCGAGGAGTGGCTGGTGGGTTTGCACCGCCAGCCTTCTGGTTAGCAGTCAAGTGTCTTAGGCACTATGTTACCAGAGCTCCCAAATAACTTTAATGTGCTGGAATTCCAAAATGATGCCATAACGAAACCCAAACCCACAACAATAGAGTCGAGTCCAACTCATAGTGACCACATAGGACAGAGTACAACTGCCCCATAGTGTTTCCAAGGCTGTAAATCTTTAAGGAAGCAGATTACCACATCTTTCTCCCATGGAGCACCTGGTGGGTTCAAACATTTTCATTAACAGCTGAATGCCTTAAACAAGGTGCCACCAATGATGATGTACATTAACAAATAGAGTTTGACATTTGACACTTTTTTTCAGTGATGTTAATAGAGTAGTTTAGTTCATCATCCCAAATTTTCATCCTTGATCTGTCCCTTGTGAGATGCCTGCTTAGGTTTTTGGGTGTATCAGAAGAACAACCTTGCCCATATGTTCCATATAAACCACACACAGAGGATGAGCACTTGGTTATCTTAGTTGTCTCTTTCTCTCTGATGTACTTTATATACTGTCTGTGATACTCCAACCTCTTAAGTCAGGATGAGATAAGTTGGTCTAGCTCTATGAACATGTCTATCCAGGGATCAGTACTTCAAAAGATTAAATCATCCCTTAAGCAAATGGGAAAATGAGAGAGGGCACTGCCTACATTTCTGGTCTTCTTCACATCATGTTAGCTTGTGCTGATCCAGAAAAGTGCACAGAAAGAGAATATGCCACAGTCCAGTCAGGAGTTAAAAACAAGAAAGACACTTCAGGCATTTTGTATACATATCTGAGAAAAGGAAAAATGTAAAATGATCTGTGCTATCAAGAGTGGCATGGTGCCTAAGGCACTTGACTGCTAATCAGAAGGTTGACAGTTCAAACCCACCAGACACTCTGTGGAAGGAAGATGGGGCGATCTACTTCAATAAAGATTTACCATCTTGGAAACCCAATGGGGTCAGTATGAGATGGAATCGACTTGATGGCAGTGGTTTCTTTTTTGTTTGTTTGTTTATATCAAGAAACAACAAGGTACAAGGTACCAGCTCACCCTATTAGAATGGCAATGACAGAGAAATAAAAGGAAAACAAAAGGCGCTGGAAAGATTGTGAAGAAACTGAAACCCTCATCCATTACTGGTGGGAGTGTAAAATGCTATAGTTACTGTAGAAAACAGTTTGATAGTTCTTCAAAAAGTTGAGCATGGAACCATGTGACTTAGAAATTCTGATCCTAGGTATATACACAGAGGTGAAGGCAGGAACACAAATAGAAACTTGTGTACCAATGATTATTTCAGCATTTTTCAGAATAGCCAAAAAGTGGAAACAACCTAAATGTCCATCAACACATGAATGGATAAACAAAACATGGTACCAACACACCATATTCATATTCACCCATAAAGAGAAATGATGTACCATTACATGCCACAACCTGGACAAGCCTTGAAAACATCACACTGAGTGAAATAAGTTAGTTGCAAGAGGATAAATATTGAATAATCCCACTTATATGAAATAAGCAAATGTATAGAAACCAAAAATCGTTAGTGTTTACCAAAAGTAGGAGTGAAGGAGGAAGAGGAGTTTTTGCTCAGGGACATTGAGTTATGCTAGAATGATATGGACAAGGATAGCGAGAATGATTGCACAACTTGAAGAATGTAATCAATGTCACTGCACTGTTCATGCAGAAACTGTTGAGATGGTGTGTGTATTGTTATAAATATTTGACCACAATTGAAAAAAACAAAAACAAAAAACTAGGCTGCTGTTTGACTGCAAATTCTACTGGGAAGTTCAACCAAGAGAGGGGTGAATAATAGAGATTCTGAAATTTATCCACCTGTCAAACAGATGAGGCAACACATTAGATCTGTTCTATAAAGTGTGTCTAGGTATGTGGGGGTCCCAGAAATGTTAAAAGAACCACATAACACCCTCAGCAGAGTCTATGCAGGAGGAGACAGTGGGACATTTATGTATGATTTTGTCATGGCTGTCAAAGTGTCCCTTAGGAAATAAAGCCACTAACTGCTGAGAGGTGATATGTTTTAGTTAACAGGAAACCTGCTTGATTACAGACTGGGAATTAGGCATAATGAAGAAAGGCTGGACAAGCTGCCTTTATTCATTTACTGATGACACAGAATAGGACCTGTCTCAGGTATACGAAAAGAATAAATTAAAATTCATAGAGGGACTCCTTAGCACTGGAATTTGAATTTGAGGACATTTCATATTATAGGATACTAAAGTATTTTACATGTCGTTGTTAGCTGCTATCGAATCAGCTCCTGACTCATGGCAATCTTGGCCACAATAGAATGAGACACTGCCTGGTCCTATGTCATCCAGTGATTGATTGCAGATCAGACCCATATGGTTTATGTTGGCTGATTTTCAGAAATCATTAGGCAGTCTCCCTAGTCTATCTTAGTTTGGAAGCTCTGCTGAAACCTGTTCAGCATCATAGGAACACACAAGCCTCCACTGACAGATGGGTGGTGACTGCACTTGAGGTGTATTGGCCAGAAATCAATCTCTGGTCTCCCGCATGGAAGAGAAGTATTTTACTAATGTCACTCACCTGAAGTATTTCATTTAGGTCCTTCAAAGTGTCTTCTTAAAGGAGAGTGTGTATAAAAAGAAAATATGGTGAGATTGAAATCAGCTCTGTGAATCTTCACAGAGAGTGAATTAAGCAGCTTCCAATGTTCTGTGTCTTGAACTTTTGTAACATGCAGCCAGCATGGAGGCTTATTTCAGAGTCATGGGGTGGCTGGTATATTCTTAAGTCTAATATTGTCACCAGCTCCCAGGCACCACCATGCTTTATCAGTTTTCATACAAGAGTTTTCTTAGACTTTACACTGACTTTTTTTCCATCCTTGTTCTTTTTTCTCTGTTAGGGTTGTTACATATAGTTATATTTCAGACAAGCAACATATAACTTTTTAGTATGTCTCAAATATTGCATATCAAAAAACCCAAACCCACTGCCCTTGAGTTGATTCTGATTCATAGCGACAACCATCGGGTTTCTGAAGTGGTTAATCTTTACCAAAGTAGATTGCCCCATCTTCTTTCCACAAAGTGGCTGGTGGGTTTGAACCACCAACCTTCTGGTTAGCAGGCAAATGCCTTAGGCATTGCACCCACAGAGTTCCTTATATTGCATATATAATATGGACCAGAGTAGCGACCCCTCCTTGAGTTTCTCAGGCAGTAGGTATCACTATGGAAGTAGATTGCCCAACCTTCCTTCCAAGGAGTGGCTGATGGATTTGAACCACCAGCCTTCTGGTTAGAAGTCAAATGTCTTAAGCACTATGCCCCCAGAGCTCCTAAATATTGCATAGGACATACTTATACTAACAGTTATTCACTGTTTCCATAAAATGGAAATTTAACTGGATGCCTGGTATATTTATTTGCTAGCAAATAAAATTTCCTCTAACTCTTTTGGGGGCCAGTCCTTTGTTGCTGTGTCACCTAGGGACCAGTCTCAGTAACACTTGTCTTCTTCTTTCTAGGCTAAACATTAAAATAAAAACAAATTTGGAGCCCATATGAGCCAGGTTTGCCTAAGATGGTCAACTTGAATGAGTGTGGGAATAGACTTCTTTCTTTCTTCTTTTTTAACTCACTATCTTTTTAGCCAGAAAATTCTTGCCACTGTGCAGGGCTCACATTCTCAGGTCTGAGAAGAATGGTATGGGAATTGAATCCACTCTCAATTTTCAACTTTTAAGGTAACCAGCAGAGGGAGTACATGCCAAAATGACATGCCTGGCTTGAAATGCAGTGCAAGATCATCACCATTGCATTAGAGCTTAAATTCTAAAGCACTTGGTTTGTGCAAGACTGTGGTCTACAGCTGGTGTCCTAACTCTATGTTGAGTCTCAATAATTTTTGAGTCTGAATAATTTTGAGTCTGAATAATTTCAGATGCCATGTGAGTTCTTTTATTTTAAATTTTATTATGCTTTGGGTGCAAATTTACAGAGCAAGATTTGTTTTACATTCAACAGTGTCATGTACATTTGATTTCACTCCCCAGTTACCATCCCCGATCATAACAAACTCTCCTCCCCTCCCATCCCTGTGATGATCCCCTCCTTGTGCCCTTCTTTTTTTTTTATTGGCTGTA
The DNA here is from genome assembly GCF_000298275.1 of Orycteropus afer afer. Lineage (NCBI taxonomy): Eukaryota > Metazoa > Chordata > Mammalia > Tubulidentata > Orycteropodidae > Orycteropus > Orycteropus afer. Next base: position 474,410 of record NW_006922148.1, on the reverse strand, counting down.
ATTTTTTTTTTTTTTTAAGAGCTGGTTTTACATTCAACGTGATGTGTACATCTAGTTTCATTCCCCATTTACCATGTCCAACTCTAACCCAGTCTCCTGCCCTCCCTACTCTGCAACACTCCCCCTGTGCCCCTCATATTTATGCACTCCTGTTTGTCCTGTATTTCGTCAATTTGAATGTTGGTTGTCTGGTGTTCCGTGGTCTATTGCTCTAAAGGATGTATTACCATGGAGTATGTGGGTGCAGCATTCTGGGTTGAGTGGTCTGCGTGTACATCTTGTTAACTATTGGGCTGAGAGCTAGCTCCTGGGGGTGGGTTTTCTTCCAGGGGCAGAATGTACTCCAGGGCCATAGTATTGGCCATATTTCATCTGACAAGTAATTCTGGTCACTATTGAGTTTTTGGATTTTGTTCCACATTTTCCCTCCCATTTTATCCAGGATCTTCAGATTTGATCCTTTCCTGAGTGGTTGGCATTGGTAGCCAGGCACCATCTAGTTCTTCTGGTCTCTTTTATTTTATTTTAAATTTTATTGTGCTTTGGGTGCAAATTTACAGAGCAAATTTTGTTTTACATTCAGCAGTGTGGTGTACATTTGATTTCACTTGCCAATTACCATCCATCTTGTCCTAGGGCTGATTGCTTCCAAATGCCCTTTTGTGTGTGTGTGTGTGTGTGTGTGTGTGTGTTCTTCCTCACTTCCGATGCTAGGAGACGGTTAGCTGCATCTTAGATGGCCGCTTGAAAGCTTTTAAGACCCCAGTTGCTACTCTCCAATGTAGAATGTGGAACAAGGCTTTTATGTATTTTGTTGTACCAATTGAGTCTGGTGTCCCCCAGTAGTATGGTCCTGAGACGGTAGATCTGTTGGAACTCACACCCATAGCACCTGGTTGTCTGTTAGGGATTACTCTGTGTCTATCTTCTATTGTTTTTGTAAGGACTGCAGGCATTTTGTATCGCTGGTGCCTGTGCAAGATTAGCCTCAGCTGAATCTATCCTTGGTATAGAGTATACTTCTGTTTCCTGACCCCATCTGATCATCTCAGGTGTTTATGTGTTTATCTGTAGCTTGGTGTTTGGTGTTAATGGCAAATGCAGTATTGTGGTCACATTGGTTGGTATTAGCATCTGTTGTCTATCTCTTAAGTGCACAATTCAGTGTCCTCCCATTCCCTAATGTTATCAGATCCTTCCCATATTTCCCTACCCATGTCAGTGTGTAGGCCCCAATTAGCCCAAAATTAATCCCTTCTTTTCCCTCCCCATCCCGGTAACCTACTAAGTGCATTCCCTTTCCCATCCAAACCCTTCTTTGTCTTTTTACAGTAATGGGCTCATACAGTACTTGTCTTTCTGCAAATGACTTATTTCACTCAGAATAATGTCCTCTAGGTTCATCCATGTTGCGAGATGATTCGCATATCCCTCATTGTTCTTTAATGTAGCATAGTATTCCACTCCTCGCAAGGAAAGTTGGGCAATCTACTTCCATAGTGATACTGCCTGGGAAACCGAAGGAGGGGTCGCTGTGAGTCTGGTACCATTCCACGGCACATAACAACAACAACAGTATTCCATTGTGGGCATGGACCATAATTTGGTTATCCACTCATCCATTGATGGGCATTAGGTTGTTTCCATCTCTTTGCTATAGTGAATTGTGCTGCAATGAACATAGGTGTACATATGTCTGTTCGTGTGCTATCTCTCACCTCTTTAGGATATATTCCTAGTAATGGAATTTCTGGGTCAAATGGTACTTCTATTTTCAGTTTTTTAAGGAAACACCATATTGTTTGCCACAATGGTTGTGCCATTTTACAATCCGACCAGCAGTGCACAAGAGTTCCAATCTCTCCTCAATCTTGCCAGCATTTGTTATTTTCTGACCTGTTGAACTTTGCTGTTATTGCTGGGGTGAGATGATATCTCATTGTTGTTTTGATTTACATCTCTCTAATGATTAATGGTGGGAGCTCTGGTAGCATAGTGCCCGAGGCACTTGACTGCTAACCAGGAGGCTGGCGGTTCAAACCCACCAGCCAGTCCTCGGAAGGAAGGTTGGACAATCTACTTCTGTGGTGATACTGCCTTGGAAATCCAAGGAGGGGTCTCTATGATTCGGGTCCGACTTGACGGCACATAACAACAACAACAACAATGATTAATGATAGCGAGCAATTTCTCATGTGTTTTTTGGCTGCCTGTATATCTTTGGTGAAGTGTCTGTTAAAGTCTCTTGCCCATTTGTGAATTGGGTTATTTGTCTTTTTGGTATTGATGGGTCTATATGGATGGGTCTATATCTGGACTTTCAATTCTGTTCTATTGGTCTATCTATCATTGTATCAGTATCACACTCTTTTGACCACTGTGGCTGTATAGTAGTTCTTAATATCTGGGAGTGTGAGACCTCTCACTTTGTTTTTCTTCTTGAGAAGTGCTTTGCTAATCTGAGGTCTCTGCCTTTCCATATGAAATTAGTAATTAGTTCTTCCATGTCCTTAAAAAATTTTTGTCGAAATCTGCATCAGGATTGCATTAAATGTATAGATTGCATTGGGTAGTATTGACATTTTCACAATATTTAGTCTACCTATCCATGAACAAGATAGGTTCTTCCATTTATGTAGTGCCCTTGTTGTCTCTTGTAGCAGTGTTTATAGTTTTCTTTGTACAGGTCTTTTGTGTCTCTGGTGAGGTTTATTCCTAGATATTTTATCTTTTTAGTAGGTATTGTAAATGGTATTGTTTTCCTCATATCTTTATCAGAGGTCTCTGTTGGTGTAGAGGAATCCACCTGATTTTTGTATGTTGACCTTGTACTCTGCCACTTTGCTGAACCTCTTTATTAGTTCCAGTAGCTTTTTTATTGAGTCCCTTGGGTTTTCTATGTACAGGATCATATCATCCGCAACTAGAGATAGTTTTAGTTCCTCTTTGCTAATTTGTATGCCTTTTATTTCTCTTTCTTGCCTTATTGCCCTGGCCAGCACTTCCAGTACAATGTTAAATAGAAGTGGTGATAGAGGGCATCCTTGTCTGGTTCCTGTTTATAAGGGGAATGCCTTGAGTCTTTCTCCATTAATAATGATGTTGGCTGTTGGCTTTGCATATATACCCTTTATTATGTTGAGGAATTTCTCTTCTATACCTATTTTGCTGAGAGTTCTACACAGGAATAGATGTTAGATTTTATCAAATGTCTTTTCTGCATTGATGGACATAATCATATGGTTCTTTTCCTTTGTTTTGTTTATGTGGTGGATTACATTGATTGATTTTCTGATGTTGAACTACCTTTGTAAACCTGGTATGAATCCCACTTGGTCCAGGTGTATTAAGTTTTTGATATGTTGTTAGATTCTGTTGGCTAGGATTTTGTTGAAGATTTTTGCATCTATGTTCATGAGGGATATTGGTCTGTAGTTTTCCTTTCTAGTGGTCTTTCCCTGGTTTTGGTATTAGTGTTACGCTTGCTTCATAAAATGAGTTTGGGAGTATTCCATCTTTTTCTATGTTCTGGAATAGCTTCAGTAGCACAGGTGTCAACTCTTCTCTGAATATTTGATAGAATTCTCCAGTGAAGCCATCAGAGCCAGGGCTATTATTTGTGGAAAGTTTTTTTTATGACCTGTTCAATTTGTTCTTTTGATACAGCTCTGTTCAAATTTTCTATCTCTGAGTGAGATAGTTAGGTAGGTCTTATGATTCTAGAAACTTGTCCATCTCTTCTATGTTCTCAAATCTGTTGGAGTACAGTTTTTCATAATATTCTGTCAGTATCTTTTTTATTTCAGTTGGTTCTGTTGTGATGACACCATTTTTGTTTACAATCATTTGATTTGGATCTTCTCTTTATTTTCTTTTGTTAGATCTGCCAATGGTTTTCTTTCTTTCTTTTTTTTTTTTTTAGTGATTTTTTTTTTTTTTTTTTAATTAGGATTTGGGTGAAGATTTACAGAGTAAATTCACTTTTCATACAGCAGTTCACATATACTTTGTCTCATGT
>NW_006922148.1:458173-469077 GCF_000298275.1 Orycteropus afer afer | reverse complement strand
CCTAGTAATGGGATGGCTGGGTCAAATGGTATTTGTATTTCCAACTTTTGAAAGAATCGCCATACTGCTTTCCACAATAGTTGTACCATTTTACAGTCCCACCAGCAGTGTATGAGAGTCCCAATCTCTCCACAACCTCGCCAGCCTGCCAATGGTTTTTTAATTTTATTAAACTTTTGAGAACCAGCTTTTTGTTTTGTTGATTTTCTCTGGGTTTTTTTTTTGTTTGTTTGTTTGTTTTCCGTTTCATTTATTTCTGCTCTGATCTTTATTATTTCCTTGCTTCTAGATACTATAGTATTCTTTTGTTGTTCTATTTCTAGTTGTTGGAGTTGATGAGCTAGAGTGTTGATTTTGTTTCTTTTCTCTTTTTGATGTAAGCATTCATTGCTATAATCTGTCCTCTGAGTACTGCTTTCACCATGTCCCATAGGTTTTGGTATGATATATCTTCATTTTCATTTGTTTCTAGGAGTTTTTTTTTATTTCAGTTTTTATCTGTTCTTTATCTGGTAGTTTTTGAGCAGTGACTTGTTCAGCTTCCATATGTTTGGTGCTTTTTCCTTGCTATTCCTATTATTAATTTCTAATTTTATAGCATTGTGGTCCAAGAAGATGCTTTGTAGTATTTCAATGCTTTTGAATTTATTGAGGCTTGTTTTATGTCCGGTCCTAACATATGGTCTGTTCTGCAGAAAGATTCATGTGCACTGGAGAAGAATGTGAATTGTGGTTTTGTTGTGTGGAATGCTCTGTACATGTCTATGAGGTCGAGTTGGTTGATTGTATTGTTGAGTTCTTCTGTATCTATATTGAGTTTTTTTCTAGTTGACCTGCCCCTCTTTGAGAGTGGTGTGTTAAAGTCTCCTGCTACTATTGTAGAGTTGTCTATTATCCTTTTTAATTCAGTTAATATTTGCTTCATGTATTTTGGAGCACTTTCATTGGGTGCATAAATATTTATTATTGTAACATCTTCTTTGTCAATTGATTCTTTCAGCATCATATAATGTCTTCTTTATCTCTTATGATGTTTTTCACCTTAACGTCTATTTTGTCAGAAATTAATATTTCTACTCCTGCTCTTTTTTGGTTTCCATTGGCTTGGTATATTTTTTTCCATCCCTTAACTCTTAATTTGTTTTTGTCTTTGTGTCTAAGGTGGGTCTCTTGTAGGCAGCATATCGATGGGTCTTCTTTTCTTATCCAGTCTGCCACTCTTTTTCTCTTGATAGGTGCATTTAGTTCATTCACATTGAGTGCAATTAGTGATAGGTATGAATTGATTGCTGCCATTCTATGTGTTTTTTTTGTCATGTTGTTGGTGTTTCCTTGGTCCATATACTTTGCTGTGCTGAGTTTGGTTTTGTTGGCTATTGCTTTCTCCCTTTTCTTCTGTATTGTTGGTTTTGTGCTTATTAAACCCATATGTTTTCCTTCCTTCTGTATTTGCTTAGGGGGATTGCTACTTTTCTCTGTGGTTACCTTGGTGTATCTTCTTGTCTCTACATTTTTAGAACAGTACATACCATGAAGACATTGTCCTGTTTTCCTCTCCATTTGGAAGTTTGTACCTAGAAGTTTTATTCCCTCTGATAGGTTAGTCACTGTTGCCGTGTGCTGATTGACTTCCTTTGGTTTTTAGAGTACAATGTTTTATGGTCTTATTTTGAGTTTCTATTTCTGATTTGGTTTTAGTGTTCATGACAAGTATCCTGATTTTCTTGATCTCTGTTGTGGATTCTCTATTGGAAAAACTTCCTTAAGCATTTCTTGTAGGGTTGGTCTGGTTTTCACAAAATCCCTTAATTTCTGTTTGTCTGAGAATGCCTTGATTTCACCCTCATATTTGATGGATAATTTGGCTAGATATAGGATTCTTGGTTGGAAGTTCTTTTCCTTCAGTGTTTTATGTATGCTGTCCCATTGCCTTCTTGCCTGTATAGTTTCTGCTGAGTAATTGGAGCTCAGCCTAAGTGTTTGATTATTATAAGTAGTATTTCTTTTGTCCCAGGAAGCTCTCAAATTTTTTTCTTTGTCTTTGGTTTTGGAGTGTTTGATTATAATATGACTTGGTGTTTTTCCCTTGGGATCTATGTTGTGTGGGGTTCTATGAGCTTCTTGGACAAATATCTTTTCCTCTTTCATGATATCTTTTCTTCTTTTCATGGGGAAGTTTTCTGTTAGCAGGTCTTCCACAATTTTCTCAGTGGTGTTTTTCACCTCTTCTTGTTCTGGAATTCCAATGAGTCTTATGTTGTTTCTTTTCATGTCATCCCATATAATTCTTAGGTTCTCTTCATTTTTCTTAAATCTTTGTTCTGATTTTCCTTCATACAGGCTGGTGTCCAGGGATTTGTCTTCTAGTTGGGATATGCATTCTTTAGCCAGTCTAGCCTACTCTTTTGTGCTTATACTGTATTATGTAATTCTGTAATTTTGCTATTCATCTTCTGGATTTCTAGCTATTGTTTTTGTATGAGTTCTGATTATGCATTAATCTTGTTATTTTGTTATTGAATGATTTTCCTGAGTCCTTCCAGGGAACTGTCTGTGTTCTTCTTGCTTCTGTTTGGGGTTTCCTTAGACTCTTGTAAAGGTCTATAAACATATCTTCTAAATTCCTTCTCAGATAATTCTATTGCCTTCTCTTCCTCCATGTTTAATGAGACCTTTGTTTGTGGTTTTGCTTCTAGTGCCTTGTCCTATTTTTTTGTTTGATTTGAAGTTGCCTGTTGTTTCCTAGACATATTGAGGTTGTCTTTAACTGTTGGTTAAATACCAATTTGTTTTGTCTTAGTTTTATGGGTTAATATTTTGAAAAGGTGAAGCTGGTGTATTTATTTATTATTATTTTTTTTTAGTTAATAATTCAGTTATGCTAGGTTGCTCTGCAGTTTTCTTTGTGATGATGGAATCACTGTGTGGAATGTGGATATGGATTTCTGTTTGTTATAAAGAGGATTTAGAATTCAAACCAGGAGGTTTTATGTTGGCTGAATGTGGTTTCTTCTATTGGATGAGTGAAGGTATTGGCAGAGAAGGTGAGAGTAGAAGAAAGAAAGCTTGCTGTTGCTAGGGTTGGTTTCTAGGGCTTTGAGTGGGCTGCTATTGATGACATCGTACTGTTATTTACAGGCTCACAGCTCAATTTCAGCAAAGACTCCAGTTGTTAGGGGGTCACCACTTTCCACCAGGCTCAGACACATGCAAAAACCCAACTCCTGAGGCCCCTCAGCACCAAAAAGCCTACCCAAGACAACTTCCTGGCTCCATATTCCACCGTGGGGGTTTCTCTCTCTGGACCCTCATGCCCATGGCACCAGCCCAACCAGCCCAGACAGTGATCCACCTTGGGAGTTCCTCTGTGGGTCCACCCACCCATGGCACCAAATATCTACTCAGTTTCAGTGGCACTGGAGTCAGAAGAGTGCCTTCTAGTAATCTGTGGTCCCAGTATTACTGATAAAGTCAAGAACAGTGCCACTAAGCTGACCCAAGCCTACTTGGTGACCAGCTGCAGGGGCACTACCCTGGCCTGCCCTCCTGCAGCACCAGTGGACTCTCTGCTCAGGTTTCAGCAGTGCTAGATGTGCCCATCTGGCCTCAGCAAACCCAAGTTACTGATAAAATCAGGTGCAGAAGGTAAATCCTTGGGGTGATCACTGGTATGCTGGTGTGGTCTCTAGTATGCTGGTGTAGTGTGTCTTCTTCCTTAACCCAGGGAAGTCTTGGATGGCCATTATCATCTCCCAGTTGCTCCCACAGGGAAGCCTCTGATGGCCTTTCTCAGCTGCCTTTCAGTGCTCCACAGGATAGATCTTCTGAACTTGTTATCCCCCCCCCCAATACCTTCCTCCTTTCTAGTTCTACTCCTCTGAGTTTTGTGCACTCTGATTCAGTGAGCTGTTCAGAGCACCAGAATCCCTAATTCAAACTGCTATACCTAGTTTTTCAAGCACTAAGATGCTAGAGGGAAATAGCGTGGTGATTACTGGCGAGACTCCATTTTGGATCCCCATCTGAGTTCTTTATGTGACTTCCCCAATGTTTGCTGACCATTCATTCAGCAATGTGGCTATGCTTACACAAATGAAGATCAAGCCCAGGGAGAGGGATCTTGTCTTCAGGCAGAAAAGTGCTAACGCAAAGAACTAGGGAACTTGCCTGGACACATTTACTTAAAGTAGGCAATCAGACACAAGTTATCTAATTAAATTAAAGTTTGTGGTCCTAGTGACTAAGACTCAAGATCTCTTGATACTGAGTCATACCCCAAACACCACATTTTCAACTAATCAAAACCCCCAAACTAATCCTATAACCTTTCTAAACCTACAATAATGTACATATCTCAATCATGGTCATTTCCCTGATTCAGTAGTCCCACCTGCAAGAGTGATGAACTGACCTCTCATAAATCATGACCTTGTATGATTTTCTTTGTTATCTGTCATGTATAATAAAAGCCATGGCTATAATTTGCTGAACTCCATTAGGCTCTTTACTGTGTACATGCTGACAGTTTCCCTTTTCCAGGATGATTGTCTCTGTCCTGTTTAAGGCTTAATAAAAATGTCTCTCTAGAACATATTTGAATCTGGGGCCTTCTTTCCCTAGCACACCATCAAGGGTACCTGGAATCACTCAGGCAACAAGAGTTTACAGAACACCCACAGACCACACAGTTATGTTCCAAATACTTCATTTCTAAATGAACAAAGGGCAATATGTGCTGCATCTGGCAAAACTGCACAAGTCATGAAACGAAGCAACATGAAAGGGTTAATGTCTTTTTTAAAGGAATGGGGACCAGGCAGATGCCCTGCATATTCTTCAAGAGTGACCACTGATGCCTTTATTCTACTTTATTTATATGTTTATACATGATTACATCATCATTCTTGGAATCCATATACTCAGCTTATTCTCTACAAAGTTAAAGTTTTACTCCTCTACGTGCACAGGGACAACAGGTGGTCATTGAAACAATCACAAAAGCCTCCTCAGGAATAAGGAATGTAAAACAATAAATGTTTACTAGGACGTAGTGACCCAAAGTATGAAGAATTCCAATAAGATAAAAACATGGACTACTGGACTAACATCTACTTTTAATACTTGATGTTTTGCCAAGTAAGCATTTAACCATGAGACAGCCCTTGCCTTCTCTTGTCACTGTTGGACATGTGCCTTGCACTCATGTCCTTTGATAATTTCTCTCTTGGTCTCTAACAAACCTGAGTAAAAACAAACCTAAAACAAACAAATAAACAAACTAGCACATTTAAATAAATAAATAAAAGGAAAGAAACAGCAAGAAATTCCAATTATAATCAGCACTAACACCAGTAAGATAGTGGAATAGACAGACAAACTACACAGACCTTCTTCAATGAAGAAAAGAGAAACCAATTGACACACAGAGAAAATAATCCTGGAGTCTTGAGTTTTAAAAGGAAGGATACAGAAGTGGATTAAATACCAACTAGTAGAAGAACTTTAATGAAAACAGTGAATAAGTAAACAAATGGAGATGTGAACTTCAGCTATCCTGATGGCACAGTGGTGTTAATACCTGAGAATTAACCTGAAAATAGGCCCTGCTTGCAAAGGACTGGATGGACAACTGCACTGGTGGCTGATAACTAAAAGGGGAAACAGCAGAGAAATGAGCTGTGGACTTTTGGCTGTCCAGAAGGTGAAGCCATGTTGAATATTTATGAATGGTGTGGTCATTTGGATATTTAAAGTGAGAGCATTCCTGTTCTGATTCCAGGGACCTAAGAATAGGCTCTACTTGCCAGGACAACACAGGCAACCACACTGGAGGCGGATGACTGGAAAAGTTTGATATTCCACTTGTTAATCTGATACCCCACACCCTCTTGGTGAATGGAGGTGCAGCCATGCCACCTGTCTTCTGGACCAGCAGGAATTCCATCCCAGTCTGTGTGCACTGATGGAGCATGGGTGCCCTGCCTCACCACTCCCCCAGATTTTTGTTTGTTAAATTATTCATATTTTTCTTCCTTTTAATTTTTATTCTTTATTTTTCCTTTCCAGAGTTCTACTTTTTATTTTTTTCTCTTCCCTTTTCCTGGTTTCCATCTTTTTTTTGTGTGTGGTTCTTCCCATCCCTTGTTTTCCTTTCTGCATTTCTCTTATTTTTTTTAAATTATTCTTTTATTCTAGCTCTTTTCTCTCATTCCCCACTCCCCATATATTGTGGGTTTTTTTAATTCTATTTCTTTAATTTATATTTCTTTTTTTCAAAAAATATTTCCTTAAATATTCTCATTTATTGCCTTTTTTTTTTTCTTTTTTTCTTTTTACTTTCTCTTTCTGGTGATTGTGCCTATGTGTTTATGCATTGTGCATTTTCTGTCCTCTTGTTTTTACTTTGTGTGTTTGTATGTGTGTATGTGTGGTTTTCTTGATTGTTGTTTTTGTCTAACTAACTGGGAAATAGCAACTCTGTTCATAGGACCCAACCATATCCTCACCTCCTGTAGCCCCACCTACTGAGTGAGAGCCAATGCTTGCTTCTGTATCACCTGGCCAACAAAAAATGACAGCCAATGCAAGCCTGTCTCACCCTTAACTACTCACCACAAACAGTTAACAGAGATCTGTGCACCCACTCTCATTCTCTATCACACCTATCCAGAGACAGGTAGTGAGTGCATAAGTGCTGCCAACTAGTGAACAGAGAAGTACAGTACCATGCTTATTCTATCAAAACAAAACAGAAGAAAAAAAAAATCTTGGGCAAATCACACCAACATACAACCATGAATTAAATACAACAACATCACAATGTCTTGGAGAAAACAGACCATCACAGTCCTTACAAAGAAGCAAGATAAAGTAGTAAAAACAAGGAACCATGATACAGACCCAGAAAACATCCTTGAGGAAGAAGCAGCATTGAAACTTCCTGATAAAGAATTCAAAAGAACTATATTTAGGTACCTTCAATGGGTTGAGAGACAGATTACGGAAAACACTGATAAAATTAAGGAAAACACAGACAAAACCCTAAAACAAATTGGGTAGACAATACAAAAACAAAATGACAAAATAAATGAAAAATTAGAAGTGATACAAAATCAACTGATAGAAATCCATAGGATTAATACTAAATTTTCAGAAATAGGTAACACGTTGAATGGGCAAAGAAGTAGAATAAAATCAATGGAAGATAGAATTAGTAAGATTGAAGACAAATACCTCAATGCTACTTTGGTAAGGGACCAATCTGAAAAAAATATCAAAACAAAATGAAGAAAGCCTAAGATTCACATAGGATACAATCATGAGGATTAACTTAGATGTAATGGGAATTCCAGAACAAGAAGAGACAAAGGAAACTACAGAGAAAATTGTTGAAGATTTGTTGGAAGAGAATTTTCCTGATATGATGAAAGACAAGAATATATCCATTCAAGAAATCCAACAGACTCCAGACAGGATAGAGTCCAAAAGAAAATCACCAAGACATCTCATCAACATACCCACTAAAACCAAAGACAAATAAAGAATCTTGACAGCAGCATGGGAAAAATGAAAAGTTACCTACTAAGAGGAACTAAGTTCTGATTTCTTACAAGAAACAATGCAGGTGAGAAGGAAATAGGATGGTTTATATAAAACCCTTAAAGAAAAAAATTTCCAACCAAACATTATATATCCGGCAAAATCGTTCCACAAATATGATGGTGAAATTAGGACATTTCCAGATAAGCAGAAATTAAGGGTTGTTGGTAAAACCAGACCAACCTTATAAGAGATGTTAAAGGGAGTACTTTGGACAGAGAACCAACCAACAACAGCACAACAACTGACCAGTAACATACTTGATGGCATAACCCAGAAATCAATGCAATTATGGAGGTATCCAAAGTAAAATTAGCTTTCAAGACCGCAAACAGGGTACCAGACACATCAATTGGCAAAGGACAACTACAAACCAAAAAGAGGGAAAAAACTATGTCATTACAGAACTTCTAAGTGGTGAAGAAGTCAAGACACCTTTAAGATAGAATGGACTGTTCTAAACTTGCAAAGAAAATGATAAATCACAGGGTAATCTCAGAGAAAAATGATAAACCTTCACATCAAAATAAAAAAGAGGACAAGCACAAATATTTAGCAAATACTAAAACCATAGTAATGAAGAAAATGATAGCATGATTCATAAACAAAATGTGCTCAACACAGAAAATTATATGGAAAAAAGAAATCAGCAACACCATGAAAAAACATAACAAAATGACAGCAACAAATTCATATTTGTCAATAATTACACTGAATTTAAATGGATGAAATGCACCACTTAAGAGATCGAGAGTTGCAGACTGGATAAGAAAACATAGTCCATCAATATGCTGTCTACAAGAGACACACTTACAGACAAAGACAAAAAAAAACTAAAAATCAAAGTTGGAAAAAAGGTATCAAGCAAATGGCAATCAAAAAAATAGCAGGAGTGGCAATATTAATTTCTGATACAACTGACTTTAAGACAAAAGTCACCATAAGAGACAAGGAAGAACATTATATAATGATTAAAGGATCATTTGAACAAGAGGACATACCATAATAAATTTGTATGCACAATGAAAAAGGCCCAAAATACATAAATGAATGAATGAAAACATAAAAAGATGATTCCACAGTAATAATGTGCAAAATGTAACCACTATTGTGGAGTGGTATCCAACTCATAGTGACCTCCTCCTTGGGTTTGCGAGGCAGTATCACTACAGAAGTAGATTGCCCAACCCTCCTTCTGAGGAGTGGCTGATGGGTTTGAACCATCAGCTTTCTGGTTAACAGTCAAATGCCTGAGGCACTACAGCACCAGAGCTTCCACAGTAAAAGTAATAGACTTTAATGCACCACTTTAAAAAAAAAATCATTGATCAATGAAATGTAGAACAAATGGAAAAAAACTCAGCAAAGACACAGAAGAAATAAACGACACAATCCACCAACTTGACCTTATGGACATCTACAGAGCACTTCATCCACCAACAACACAATATATATTCTTTTCCAGTGCACATGGAACACTCTCTAGGATAGACCATATGTTAGGCCATAAAGCAGGCTTTAATAAATTTTAAAGCTTTTAAGATACAAAGCATCTTCTCAGATCACAATGCTGTAAAATTAGAAGATCAACAGAAAAAAGCAAATACATAGAATCTGAATAACACCCTTCTTTAAAATGACTGGGTAATAAAAGGAATAAAAAATGAAATTAAAAAATTCTTTGAGGTATAAACAGCCAATTTCATTGAGGTTTATTGGGGGGACGTCCTGGCCAAGAATAGCCTAGAGAGGGGGAGGAAGATGACATTGTACTGATAGTACTCATGTTGGTCCCTCTATCAACCTATATTTAAATAGCTAGGTAAATCAGATACAAATAATGATACTGGAGTTATGAGCAACTAAAGAGAATATAAAGTATTAGATCCAGTGAGAAAGGGAGCAGGTTAAACGACTGGGGAAAAAAGTAAACAAACCCACCCAGAAGGGTTTGGAGATGGAGAAGAGTCATCAGAAATACAGAAGAGGGTGAGGAGGAGGAAAAGAAGAAAAAGGCACATCACTGAATGCACAGAAATTGGGGACTCAGAATAGCTACATGGGAGTTTTTTTGAGGTGAGCTGGGGCTTTGAGTGGAAATGAAGATCTTACTGGGAAATGGATCAAGACACCCCCACCCACATCTTGGCTTGGGCTGATGCAGAGTTCAGAAGGGAATGAAGAAAAGGGAGAAGAAACACTCTCCGAGTAAGTGGAGCCTAGAGCAGATACACGGCAGTGGGCTTGCATCCAACCCTTGGTAACTCTTTTTGGCACAGAGTGGAGCTGTAAACTTGGATTTTGCTGCTTGTTGATCCATGCAGAAAGGGGTGGCCCTTTGCCCTTTGGGGCAACTGTCAGGTTTGGACTGTGGGGTTTTTGATTGATGGCTGGGCATCATTGGCAGACAGCCCCCAAAGGACCCAGGGTGCCTTTCCTATGCCTTCAGAGCTCAATGAATTATCTCACCCCAAATGCAGAGAACTTCTGTCTTTCTATCCTGTGGTTTGCTTCTGGCACCTTTTCTTTTTTTTTTTCATTTTTTCCTTTTCTCCCCCGCTTCATCCAATAGGAGGAACATATTAAACCTCATCTAAAACAAAAAACAAAGTCACTGCCATTGAGTCATTTCTGACTCGTAGCAACCCCTCCTTGGGTTTCTGAGGCAGTATCACTATGGAAGTAGATTGTCCAATCTTCCTACTGAGGAGTGGCTGGTGGGTTTGAACTTCCAACCTTCTGGTTAGCAGTCAAATGCCTTGGGCACTATGTCACCTGAGCTCCTTAACCTCAACTAGGCAACCATATGTATTACAATGAACACATCACCCAATAGACAGGTAACACCAACAGCTCCTCCACCACAGGATCAATGACAGATGATGGATAATACTTGCTTGTCTCAATTCCAAATCCTCTTTGAATGAACTCAGAACTGTACCCACATCTCTACCAGTGATTCCTCCAATGCACAGAAAGCTGGAGAGTGACCCAATACAGTCAAGTTAATAAACAAAGAAGAACACCAGCTCCACACTTCCAGATATAGTAAACCATGAAATCAGGGTATAACAAATCAATACACAACTAACAATGAAAGACAACAACTTCAAAATGTCTAGGAAACAAAAGACAACCTTAAGTCAAACAAACAAACAAAAATCCAGGACAAGATAATAGAAACAAAAGCCAAGGCTAAAGAATTGTGTACCTTGGGGGAAGGACAACCAATAGTACTACCTGAGAAGGAATTCAGAAGGTATATATATATATATATATATATATATATATATATACACACACAT
>NW_006922148.1:456274-457728 GCF_000298275.1 Orycteropus afer afer | reverse complement strand
TGAGTCTTGCTAGCAGGAAATTTCCCCATATCATGAAGAAAGAAAAGATATTCATCCAAGAAGCTCAATGAACACCATACAGGACAGATCCCAAGAGAAAGTCACCAAGACATATCATAATCAAACTTTCTAAAACCAAAGACAAAGAAAGAATCTTGGGAGAAGTGTAGGAAAAATGAAATGTCACCTACAATGGACAGCCAATAAGACTAAGCTCTGATTTCTCAGTAGAAAATATGCAGGCAAGAAGGCAATGGTATGACATCTACAAAACCTTGAAGGAAAAGAATTGCCAATCAAGAATTATATATCCAGCCAAACTGTCCCTCAAATATGAGGGTGAAATCAAGACCTTCTCAGACAAAGAGAAATTAAGAGAATTTGTGAAAACCAAACCACCTCTACAGGAAATGCTAAAGGGAGTTCTTTCAATAGAGAACCTACAACAGAGAACAACAAATTAAAATCAAGACACTTGACAACACCACCTAGAAACCAAACCAGAAAAAAGATTGTCAAAATAAACTCACAAAAAAGTGTGCATAGAGAAATAGGGGAGTCAATCTGCAGAGGACACCAGCAACAAAGCAAATAGAGGGAATGAAAGTTTTAATTATAAAACTTCCAAATGGAGAGAAAGACAGGACAATGTCTTTATAGAACAGACTGTTCCAAATTTAGGGAGATAAGAATTTACTTCTCAGTAACCACAAAGAGAGTTAACAATCCTTCTAAGGAAACTCAGCAAGAAGAAAAACACAAGAGTATAGTAAGCACAGAACCAACAATAATGAAGAAAAAAAATTGATAACAAAATGAACTGAGCACAGAAAAATATATGGAACAAGGAAACCACCAAAAACAACAAAAAACACAATAGAATGACAGCAATAAATTCATACCTATCTCTAATTGCACTCACTATGAATGGATGCAATGCATCAATCCAGAGAAAGAGAGTGGTAGATTGGATAAGAAAAGAAGACCCATCTATCTGCTGCCTACAATAAAACCACCTTAGACACAAATATAAAAATAAATAAAAAATTAAGGGTTGGAAAAAATATATCAAGCTAATGGCCACCAAAAAAGAGCACAAGAGGCAATATTAATTTCTGATAAAATAGACTTCAAGGTGAAAACCAGCATAAGAGACAAAGGACACTATATGACCCTAAAAGGGTCAATTGACCAAAAGGACATTACCATGATAAATATCTATGCACCCAATGAAAGAGCTCCAAAACACATAAAGGAAATATTAACTGATTTGAAAGGAAGAATAGACAACCCTAGATCTGGTGGCATAGTGCCTAAGGCATTTGACTGTGAACCAGAAAGCTGGCAATTCAAACCCCCCAGCCACTCATCAGAAGGAAGATTTGGCAGTAGATATACTAACTTGGAAACCCAAGAAGGGGTCACTATGAGTTGGGACTGACTCAATGGCAGTG
>NW_006922148.1:453581-455223 GCF_000298275.1 Orycteropus afer afer | reverse complement strand
ATTGGAGAATTCTACAAAACGTTCAGGAAGAGCTGACACCTAAGCTACTTAAACTATTCCAGAACATAGAAAATGATGGAAAAATCCCCAATTCATTCTATGAAGCAAACATAACACTGATAGAACACTGATACCAAAACCAGGTAAAGAAACCACTAAAAAGAAAAACTTTAGGAGGGCAAGAACTGGTAGGCAAGGCCAGGAAGCGGGAGTGGAGCAGTTTGGAACAGCTAAGGGAGACAAACTCGTCTATCAGTTTGTTGTCCTGTGGTAGCTTGTGTGTTGCTGTGAGGCTGGAGGCTGTACCACCAGTGTTTCAATTGCCAACAGAGTTAGCCATGGTGGACAGGTTTCAGTGGAGCTTCCAGCCCAAGACGGACTCAGAAGAAGGAAGGGGCTATCCACTTCTCAAAGAATTGGACAGTGAAAACCTTATGAATAGTGGTGGAACAACTGTCTGATATATTACTGAGAAACAACCCTGAGTTATTGACTGATATAGTGTCACAGGATGAGCCCCTAAGGCAGAAGGGACTCAAAATATGACTAGAAAAGAGTTGCCTGCTCAGAATAGAGCCAACCTTAATTATGTGGATGGAGTAAAGCTTTCAGGACCTCCTTCTGCTGATGTGGTACAACTCAAGATAAGAAGAAAGAGCTGCAAATATCCATTAATAATTGGAACATGGAATGTATGAAGTATGAATCTAGGAAAGTTGGAAGCTGTCAAAAATGAAATGGAATGCATAACGATCGATATGATATCCTAGGTGTTAGTGAGCTGAAATGGACTGGTTTGGGTCATTTTCAACTAGACAACCATGTGATCTACTATTCTGGTAATGACAAATCAAAGAGGAATGGTGTGGCATTCTTCATTACAAAGAATGTTTCAAGATCTATCCTGAGGAACAATGCTGTCAGTGACAGGAAAATATCCATACTCCTATGAGGAAGACCAGTTAATATTACTATTATTCAAATTTACACACCAAACATTACAGCCAAAGATGAGGAAATTGAAGACGTTCACCAATTTCTGCAGTCTGAAATTGACCAAACAAGCAATCAAGATGTATTAATTATCACTAGTGATTGGAATGGAAAAGTTGGAAATG
The DNA here is from genome assembly GCF_000298275.1 of Orycteropus afer afer. NCBI lineage: Eukaryota > Metazoa > Chordata > Mammalia > Tubulidentata > Orycteropodidae > Orycteropus > Orycteropus afer. The sequence goes on along the minus strand of NW_006922148.1, from coordinate 454,105 downwards.
TTGAACCACTGGTATTTGGAAATTATGGTGATAGAGATGATGCTAGAGATTGCATGATATAATTTTGCAAAACCAACGACTTATTCATTGCAAATACCTTTTCTCAACAACACAAATGGTGGATATACATGTGAACTTTGCCAGACAGAGTACACAGGAATAAGATTGACTACATCTGTGGCAAGAGGTGATGGAGAAGCTTAATATCTTCAGCCAAAACAAGGCCAGGAGCTGACTGTGGAACAGACCACCAACTGCTCATATGCAAGTACAAGTTGAAACTGAAGACAATTAAAACAACTCCATGAGAGCCAAAATATGACCTTGATTATCCCTTCTGAATTTTAAGGACTATCCAAAGAATAGATTTGATGCATTGAAAACCAATGGCCAGAGTTCCGGCAAGATGGCAGACTAGGCAGAAGGACTGCACAGACCCTCTTCAACAAAGAAAAGGGAAACCAATTAACACAGACACAGAAAAAAATCTTGGACCCCTGAGCCTTGAAGAGAAAGATACAGAA
>NW_006922148.1:419971-439044 GCF_000298275.1 Orycteropus afer afer | reverse complement strand
TCAAGAACATCATCCATGAAGAAAGTAGAAGGTCATTATTAAGAAGGAAAAGAAAGAAAAGACCGAAGTGGATGAGAGAGGAGACTCTGAAACTTGCCCTAGAATGAAGAGTAGCTAAAGCAAACAGGAGAATCAACAGGACAAAAGAGCTGAACAGAAGATTTCAAAGAGCAGCTCGAGAAGACAAAGTCAATTATTATAATGATTTGTGCCAAATGTTGGAATTAGAAGACCAAAAGTGAAGAACATGCTCAGCATTTCTTAAGCTGAAAGAACTGAGGAAAAAGTTTAAGCCTCAAATTGCAAAACTGAAAGATTCCATGGGCAATATATTGAATGATGCAGGAAACATCCAAAGAAAATGGATGGAATACAGAGAGTCACTGTACCAAAAAGAATTGGTAGATGATTATCCATTTTAGAAGGTGGCATGTGATCAAGAACCAATGGTATTGATGGAAGAAGTCAAAGCTGCACTGAAGGAATAGGTGAAAATTAAGGCTCTGAGAGTTGAAGGGGAAGACCCATTGAGATGCTTCAAGAAATGGATGCCCTGCTGGAGGTACTCACTTGGCTATGCCAAGAGAGTTGGAAAACAGCTACCTGGCCAACTGACTGGAAGAGATTCATATTTGTGCCCATTCCAAAGAAAGGTGATCCCACAGAATGTGGAAATTTTTGAACAATATCATTAATATCACACACAAGTAAAATCTTACTGAAAATAATTCAAAAATGGTTGCAGCAGTATATTGACAGAGAACTTCCAGAGGTGCAAGCTGGATTCAGAAAGAAACATGGAGCAAGGGATATCATAGCTGATGTCAGATGGATCTTGGCTGAAAGCAAAGAATACCAGAAAGATGTTTACTTGTGTTTTTTTGACTATGCAAAGGCATTTGATTGTGTGAATCATAACAAATTGTGGATAACATTGAGGAGAATGGGAATTCCTAAACACTTAATTGTACTCATGAGGAACCTGCGTATAGATGAGGAGGCTGTCATTCGAATACAACAAGGGGATACTGCGTGGATTAAATGCAGGAAGGGAGTGCATCAGGGTCGTATCCTTTCATCATACTTATTCAATCTTTATGCCGAGCATATAATCTGAGAAGCTGGACTATATGAAGAAGAACATTAACAACCTGCAATATGCAGATGACACAACTTTGCTTGCTGAAAGTGAGGATGACTTAGAGCACTTATTGATGAAAATTAAAGACTACAGTATACAGTATGGATTATACCTCAACATAAATAAAACAAAAATCCTCACAGCTGGACCAATAAGCAGCATCAGGATAGATGAGAAAAGATTGAAGTTGTTAAAGACTTCAAATTACTTAGTTCTACAATCAATGCCAATGGAAGTAGCAGTAAAGACATCAAAAGACATATCACATTGGGCAAATCTGCTGCAATAGACCTCCTCTAAGCACTGAAGAGCAAAGATATCTCCTTGAAGACTAGGATGAGCCTAACCCCAACCCATGCTATTTTAAATCATGTCATATGCATTTGAGAGCTGGACAATGAATAAGGAAGATCAAAGAAGAGTTGATGCTTTTGAGTTGTCGTGTTGGTGAAGAATGGTGAAAGTACCGTGGACTGCTAAAAGGACTAAGAAATCTGTCCTGGAAGAAGTGTAGCTGGAATACTCCCTGGAAGCAAGAATGGCCAGACTTAATCTCACCTACTTCGGTCATGTTGTTAGAAAGGACCATTCTCTGGAGAAGGATGTCATGCCTGGTAAAGTAGAGGGTCAATGAAAGAGGGGAACACCCTCAATGAGATGGATAGACATGGTGACTGCAGCGATGGACTCAGGTATAGTAGGGATAGTGAGGCTGGGACAGGACTGGGCAGTGTTTTGTTCTGTTGTACACGAGGTTGCTATGAGTCAGAGAAGAGTTGATGGCACAACAACAACAAAAAGGAAAACTACAAACCAATATCCCTCATGAATATAGACACAACAATCTTCAACAAAATCCTAGCCAACAGAATCCAACAACATATCACAAAAATAATACATCATGACCAAGTGGGATTCTTACCAGGTACGCAAAGATGGTTCAATATCAGAAAAGAAATAAATGTAATCCATCACATAAAAAAAAAAAAAGAAAGAAGAAAGCCATATGATCATACCAATAGATGTAGAAAAGGTGTTTGATAAAATCCAACACCCATTTCCATTCAGAACTCTCAGCAAAATAGGGGTAGAAGGGAAAATTCTCAACATAAAAAAGGGCATATACACAAAATCAACAGCCAACATTATTGTCAATGGAGAAAGATTCAAAGCATTACCCTTGTGAACAGGAACCAGACAAAGATGCCCTCTATTGCTACTTCTATTTAATATTATATTGGAAGCCAGGGCAATAAGGGAAGAAAGAGAAAATCAATGGCATCAAAATCAGCAAAGAAGTAAAGCTATCTCTATTTGCAGATGACATGATCATATGCTTAGAAAATCCAAGAAACTCAGCAAAAGAAAATTATTGGAACTAATAGAAAGGCTCAGCAAAGTGGCAGGATACAAGGTCAATATACATAAATCAGTTGGATTCATCTAGATCAACAAAGAGTCCTTTGAAAAGGAATTAAGGAAAACAATACTATTTGCTACCAAAAAGATAAAATACATAGGAATAAATCTTACCAAGGACACAAAAGACCTATACAATGAAAACTATAAAACACTACTGCAAGAAACTACAAGATATTTACATAAATGAAAGAACATGCCACGTTCATGGATAGGAAGACTGAATATTGTGAAAATGTCAGTACTATCCAAAGCAATTTATATATTCAATGCAATTCCGATCCAGATTCCATCACTATTCCTTAAAGATGTGAACAAACCAATCACTAACTTCATACAGAAAGGAAAGAGACCTTGGATAAGCAAAATACTGCTAAAGAAGAAAAACAAAGTAGGAGGTCTCACAACCTACCATACAGCCCCAATAGTCAAAACAGGGTGTATTGGTACAATGATTGACAAATAGACCAGTGGAATAGAATCCAAAACCTAGAAATACATCTATGCATCTATGAACAGCTGATCTTTGACTAAGGGCCAAAAGGCATTAAATGGGGGGAGAGATTGACTCTTTAAAAAATGGTGCTGACAAAATTGGATATGCACTTGCAGAAAACGAAACAAGAACCATATCTCACCCCATACACAAAAACCAACACAAGTTGGATCAAAGACTTAAACGTAAAAACCGAAATCATAAAACTCATCAAAGATAAAATATGGACAAATCTAGAAGTCTTAATTTATGGTATAATCCAAAATGCACAGGCAGTGGAAGAGAAACTAGCTGTCTGGGAACTTTTAAAAATTAAATTCTAATATGCATTGAAAGACTTCTCCAAAAGGATAAAAACAGAACCTACAGATTGGGAAAAAATATTTGGCTATGAAATATCTGACAGAAGACTTGCCTCCAAAATTTATAGAAAATTTCAGCACCTCACCCCTAAAAAGATAAACAATCCAATTCAAAAATGGGCAAAGGACGTGAACAGACAGTTCATTAGAGAAGATATACAGGCAGCCAACCAACAACCAACACATGAGGACATGCTCATGATCATGAGCCATTAGAAAGAAGCAGATCAAAACAACAATGAGATACCATCTTGCCCAAGCACTAATAGAAAAGTTCAACAAGACAGACAATAATGATACAGAGAGATTGAGACTCTCATACACTGCTGGGGGGACTGTAAAATGATTCAATCACTGTGAAAATTAGTATGGCAATTCCTTAAGAATTTGGAATTAGAAATATCATTTAATCCAGCAATCCTAAACAAGTGAGAGGCAGAACAAGAACAGATATATGCACACCCATGTTCATCATAGCACTATTCACAGTAGCTAAGAGATGGAAACAACCTAAGTGCCCATTAACAGAAGAATGCATAACCAAACTATAGTACATACATACAATGGAATACTATGCAACACTAAAGAATAATGTAGAATCTACAAAGCAGCACATAAGGTGGATGAACTTGGAGAAGACTATGCTGAGTGAAATAAGTCAATCACAGAAGGACAGATATTGTATTAGTTCACTATTGTAAAAAGTCAAGGAAAGGTTTGTATATGGAAGGAAACTTTGTTGTTACCAGGTGTTCTGGTTACCTAGTGCTGCTCTGACAAGAAATATACCACAAATGGTATGGCCTTAAAAAACAGGAGTTTATTCTTACAATTTGGAGCCTTTAAGTCCAAGTTCAAAGTGCCAGGCTCTAGGGGCTGGGTGAAAACCCCTCAACCTTGGGGTCCAGCTGTGCCTCCTGCTCAGCCCACTGGAACTAGAGGTGTTTCTTCACTCAGACAGCTGCTGGCTGCTGAGGCTGAGAAGCCCCAAGGTTGACAAATCAAAAGGCACAGTCCTGATATTACCAAACCACATGGCAGGCCATTAACTTAAGTCCATTGTAAGTCCCAAAGTTGGTAGAGCATAGCAGGCTGCTGAACAATGACACAGCTACATGTAGGGTCTAAGCGTGCCACAAGCTGGAGACCATTCCCAAGGCTTCTGCTTAAATACAGGAGGCAGACCACATCCCAAAGGCAGCTACCCAGCTACTTGTGGTAGATCCCACCATGTAGTTGATTGCCAGTCTCATCATGGGGAATAACTACCACCAGCTGCCCAGCCACTCAACCAGGCCTAGCCAAGTTGACACACAAATGTAACTACCACACCAGGGATGGAAGGAGAGAGGAGGGAACACTGCTAGATAGGTAAAGACAAATACTGATTTGGGTGAACAGAGGGGCGATGTACCAAAAGCAAGTGATCAACACAGTGGCATTGAGGAAGAGGAAGACAGAGAGAGGTACATAAGAGGTACAGACAACAAAGATGAACCCTTTTTGTGTACAGTATTTCATGGTCAGTAATGGCAAGCATTGATATACAGATAGATTGGTGGACAGGCTGAATGATCAGGTATGTCTAGGTAAGGGATAAGTGTGTCCATAACCATGTACAGGTTTGGCAGATGATGTTTCTACAAGCGTATTTGCATTGCTGTAAGAATGTCAGGGTATATAGTAGAGCTGACAAGAGACAAGGTTGTGGTGGCTTCTTGGCCACAGCCAACTACCTTGAGGGAATGAGTAGTTGGACCTGTGGGCTCAGGACCATGATTCCAGGGGATATCAAGCTCAATTGGCATAACATACTACACAAAAACATTGTTCTATATCTTACTTTGGTGAATAATGACTGGGGTCTTAAAAGCTTACAAGTGGCCATCTAGATGTAATGATGGGTGTCTCATCCAGAGTAAAGAACAATGAAGAAAAGCAAAGACACATGAAAACAAGTAGTCCAAGGGACTAGTAATCCCTGTCATCCTCAGCCTTTATGACCATGAGACCAGAAGAACTAGATGGTGGCCAGCTACCACTGCCAACCTTTTGAAGGGGGATTGGTGCATGAGAGCCTGGATAGAGTGGGAGAAAAATGTGGAACAAAACTCAAAATCATTAAACCAAAAAAGAGACCAGGTTTACTGCTCTGATAGAGCCTGGTGAGATCCCAGAGACTATCACCCCTAGTTACCCTTCAAGTCTGGAAATGAAGTCAATACTGTGGCTTCAGGCCAAAGTCTAGACAGGAATATGTAGTGAACATCTATATCAAGTAGATAGACTCCTTGGAGTGATCAATAGGGGGAGAACAGAAGGGCAGTGTTTGTACAGGGAGATAGCTCGTGGGTGGGGGGAGTGCATGGGAGGGAAGGACTGGGAAGAGCTAACTGCAGGAAAGAATTGGGAAGAGAGTTGTTACATTGTAGGGAACTGTAATCAATGTCATGAAGCAAAATGTGTGTGAACTGCCATATGGAAAATGAATTTGCTCTGTAAACTTTCACCCAAATCACAATTAAAAATTTTTAAAAAATCAGCACTAAGAAACAAAAATCAGTAAGTCTGTAACACAAGTGGGAGCTCTGGTAGCGTAGTGCCTAAGGCACCTGACAGCTAACCAGAAGGCTGGCAGTTCAAAACCACCAGCCACTCCTTGGAAGGAAGATGGGGTAATCTACTTCCATAGTGATACCGCCTCAGAAGCCCAAGGAGTCGCTATGAGTCGGGTCTGACTCAATGGCACATAACAACAACATAACACAAGTAGTGAATGTTCCCTACTCCTGAGGTGAAGAGTAGATGTTTGGAGATACCATCTTCAACCTTATGTGCCCCTTTAAGACTTGCTTCTTACAGTTCTTGGATTGCCTTGTTTACATGTGCTTGTCTCCCCAACTAGGACCTATATTCCTTGAAACCCAGAACATTGTCTTCTGTTTCTTCTATGTCTCTCAAAGCCACTGCTACAGTAACTGGCATGAAGTAGCACATGTACTCTCAATTATCTTAGAGAAAGTAAGAAATATAGTTTTAAAATATCATTTTTAAAGGAGATCCCTGAATCTCCCTTGATTATGCTTAACAGTGATGGACTCTTGTAATTAGACAAGTTTTCCTATTAAATAACGTAAAACACTCATTTTGCAGCTGACTTTTATTTCTAGATGCATTTAATCTATTGCTGATAAAATAGGGAAAAAACACATCATTTTAATTTTCATGAATTCTGAAAGACATCTCTTTCCAGCGAAAGAGAGAGATTTAATAATGTCTTCATTATTTAATGCTGAATTGAGAATCTATGGGCCTGGGTTCTGGTCCTGGTTTTCTTGTTCACTAACTACGTTTTCTTTAGAATACAGTTAATCTTTCTGTGGCCTTGGATGGTATAGGAACTAGAGTAGATCAATGGTTCCCAAACCTGACTGATCTTAGAATTTCAGGAGCTTTAAAAATATTGATTCTTGGAACTATATACCCACTGTTATCAAGTCAGTCATGACACAGCGACACTATAGGACAGAGTAGGACTGCCCCACAGGGTTTTCAAGGCTGTAAATATTTAGGGAACCAGACTGTCTCATCTGTCTCCTGAGGAGTCACTGGTGGGTTAGCAGCCCAATGCTTTCACCACACCACCACCAAAGCTCCTGAAGGGTATTTAAAAATTAATTTCCCCTGATGCAAAGAGGGAAAGAGATTATTTTTTTCTTTTCTTAAAGCTTTCACTTTAAAAATAACATGGAAATTCTTTCTCTGTCTTTTTTGAAATGTATATAAATCCTTTTAAAAGTCTAAATAAGAGTAACCAGTTTTATTGGAGTCTCTGGGTGGTGCAAATGTTTAATAACTTTGCTATTAACCAAAAGGTTGGTGGTGGGAGTCACTCTGGAGGTGAACAAGGACCTTGGAGTAAAAGCCTGGTGACCTACTTCCTAAAGGTGACCTTATGACTGATGGAGCATAATTCTACTCTGATACACATAGGGCCTGCTCAGACACACAGTTGAAGTCAGCTTGACAACTGGTGTCAACTTTACAACACAGAAGTTTTCCTCAAGGACTTGGGAACCAATCCTTTGGAATGCTATCAGGAAATGCTATCACCAGGAAAGATAACACCTCTGTCTCCCAGTCTGTGGGAGAGTAGGAACCTAGTTTCTAAGAGAAACCTGTTCTAAGTTACAAAACTACTTCCTATCTTAAAGATAAGAAAAGTTTATTTTTCTTTTTGGATAAAGGCAATTAAGGAACATAGGTGGCTACTCCAAATACTAGATAAATGGATGCATTATATGTAAAAATGGTGCTTTAAAATTTTCTGATTTGAGGATTGATTATCATTTGGAATCTCTAGGAGGTGTAAATAGGTATTATCCCAAAGGCTGGAGGTTACAGTCCACTCAGAGGCACATTGGCAAGAGGTCTGGTGATCTCCTTCCAAAAAACTAGTCCTTGAAAACCCTGTTTAGCACAATTCACACATAGGATTGTAATGAGTTCAAATCAACTCAGTGACAACCAATTTTAATTATCATTTGTCTCAAAACCTGTATGAACTGAGTTGCATCTACTTGGCTACAAAAGGATGAGATTCCTTTCAGTCTTGGTGATCTCTTCAGCAAATTCTTGTGATTCATCACATTCTGGTTTAAGGCTTATTCAATAATAAAATTGTTTTTGTTTCTCCCAAATTTGTGAATAGGTTTTCTGGATTGGGAACAGATTTTGTGTTTAATTATATTTTTCCCAACAGTCTCACACCCAAATGAGTCTGGATAAGTCTTGGAGGTTTATTTTTATAAAGCCCACAAGGTAACTCTTAGGAACTAGTGCATTTGAGAACCACTGGATTAGAACACTGATTCTCAAACTTTGCTGCACATACTGATACCTACCCCATGCAGAAAGTCTAATTTAATTGGTCTGATGTGACCTAAATGTTCCCCCGGGTGATTCTAATGTGCAACCAAGGTTGAGGACCCTGGACTAGATACTCTTTAAGATGTTCTCTGGCTCTAACACATTATGATTTTAGAACTCTCACTTCACTTTGCCTTTATAAGTACTTACTTGATGATTTTACTGCATTTAATTAAAATGTATGGTCTACTATTACAGCTCATATCTGTGAACTAAGGGGCTTTTCTCTGCTCTTTGGCTCATGGTTTCATATCTACCCCCTGACAATGGGGTTCTCATACTGCTAAAAAGAATAAGGTGTGTTCTTCAAACAATCAGCCATACCAGAACATAATGGTAGCATTTGCCCAGGGATAAAGCTCAGAAGACAGAAATGGGTAGGAAAGAAGGACGAATGGAAATGAGAAACACAGTGAGGAAGTGAAAAGAGTGATGTTACATTGTGGGAATTTCAAAATGAATGTCAAAAAACAAAATATGTATGAATCGTTGAATGGAAAATCAGTTTACTCTGTAAACTTTCACTCAAATTACAATAAAAAGTAAAAAAAAAATCATTTAAGTGGGAACAGCTTCATGTGAAAAGATTTCTAAATTTGTGTTTGCAAATGTAATTAATATAAATAAAATAACATTTAAAAAAAAAAGAAAAAAGAATAAGATGAGGGAATACGGATGAATCCATATAAGCCAATTACTACTATAAAAGAAACAACTCAAAGTATACATCTTACCAAAAGTATGTTAGAAATGTCACAAGAAAGTTTTGGCTTCTGGTTTCTGTGTAATTATTATTGCCATTAATATAGAGTTTTTCATAAATAGAGAAGTAGATCAATTTTATCAACGATGTATTGAATTGAGATGACCCAAAATTAAGCACATTTCAAATTATTTCTGTATTCTTAAATGATAATTGATATACAAGTGTTTCCACATAAGGACAAGGGAACATTGTAAATGTGGCAGGAGTTCCAGCTTTGGCCTAAATTTTGTCAGTCACTATATCTGAAGCTAGACATGTTTGGGCATGTCTGATTAACTAGTGGACAGACTAAGAGGAAGTCTATTTTGGGGCTCAGAAAAAGAAGCCTCCTTGGAGGGTAGAAGTTACCAGGCATGAAATGGTTGGCCCAGTACAAAGCCTTAGTCTGTGAAAGAAAGTCCAGGGTGTATCATTCTGATTTGTCAGTGACCCAGCTCCTGGACTCATCTCTGGCTATAAGAAGAGAGAGTATTCATAGGAAAAGCTCACAAGTCTGAGGTTTTGCCACCTTCGTGCTCTGTGTGTTGGTTGTGGCAATGTGTGCTATAGACTGGGATGTTCAGCAGATCCTTATAGGAACTGGTAACAAACCCTTGTGTTTAGTGGACACGGAATTAGTTACCCATGGAGTGTTCCCAGAACAGGACAAAGGGAAAGAAAGGAGGATGCCATGTTAGAGTTGTCTAGATAGGTCTGGACCCTGAGTAACTGTAGGATACCTCCTGGGAATATGCATAACTACTGATGTGCCTCTGGAGGTGAACAAGGGTTGAAAAAATTCAGCTACATAAATACTGTCAGTTTCTAAAGCCACAGACAGATATTTTCTTTACAGCCAGAGCTCCTGCAATATCGTTAAGAGATATTCTAATTCTGTTCAGCAAATTCCAGGCTTTGACAATTGTTTTCCACTCCTATATGAGTCAGGGCCGACTGGACGTGCAAATAACAACAACAACAACATATGACTCATTATTTGTTTGTGATGTAATTAATGTTAAGAGCCGCTTCTTCAGCAGTTAGAATGAACTTGATCCTGTGGTTGCTAAGTGAGTGGAAATTCTGTTAGTATGGACAACTACTGTCTATTCAGAGCTCTAAACTTTTTCTCACGAAGGGCCTGTGAAACCCTAGCAACATTTGTGTGGTAACTTAGAGGCATCTTTCTTCCCTCATTTACTTCCTTCCCTCCATAGTTGGGAAAGCATGTCATTGTTCACACTAGCTTAAGTTGGATGTAAGAGGCCAGGCTCTGGGCTGTGGGAGCTTCTATCATTTCAAGAGGGTTGAGCTTAATATTGAATCATGTTTTAAAGAATCATGTCTTCTGCCAGGAGCATCTATTTTTCTCAGCCTTAGCAAGTAATGAAAGGCATGTAATACAGACGTCAAAAGCTGGTTTTAATTCAAATCAGTCCATTTTATTTCTGATGCAACCTTTCAGGTTTCTGGGAATTCTGAATAAAGCTCCTCCAGCTCATCAGCCTAGGAAACCATGCAGAAATCTTCCAGTAGGTAGAAAAGAAAGGAAATGTAAAAGTCATTTTTCAGTCATTATCTGCAAACTAAAGAAGCCCTATAAGATTGATTTTCTTTTAGGATGGGATTTACATGAAATATTATATAGGAAAGCTCAAGTATTAACAAAAAACTGTTTCAATTGGGAGCTCTGGTAGCGTAGTGCCTAAGGCACTTGACTGCTAACCAGAAGGCTGGCAGTTCAAATCCACCAGCCACTCCTTGGAAGAAAGTTTGGGCAATCCTACTTCCGTAGTGATACTGCCTTGGAAACCCAAGGGGGGGTCGCTATGAGTCGGGGCCAACTTGACGGCACATAACAACAGCAACATTCTAGAATTAGATTCCCTTGTGGTTTATTCTGAAGCTGTTTTACTGGAGTGAAGATGCCCATGCAGCAGTGGAGAGGTCAGTGAACTATTAAATTCAGGTAAGAGAAGCATAGATAAGGTTCTGATTTGGAATTATTTGAGAGCCTGAAATGATTTGAAGTTTTCAGTTTTCCCAGGAACTCAGAGAAGCCAAGTTACTTTTGCCAAATTCATATTGCCTGTAAACTCTATTTTCAAAAGCAGCATTTAAACTTGATCATTGCACCACCAGGGCTCCTTATTAAAGGTCCTATATCCCTATTAAGGAGCTCTGGTGGCCTAGTGCCTAAGGCGTTTATTTGACTGCTAACCAGATGGCTGGTGGGTTTGGCACCAGCCACTCCTCAGAAGGAAGACTGGTTAATCTACTTCCGTGGAGATACTGCCTCGGAAACCCAAGGAGGGGTTACTGTGAGTCTAATTATTTTATTATTTTTTTAAAATATCTCTGTTAAGAAGGAGCTCTGGTGGTGCAGTGCCTAAGGCATTTGACTGCAAACCAGAAGGTTGGCTGTTCAAACTCACAAGCCACTCTGTGGAAGGAAGACAGGGCAATCTACTTTCGTAGTGACACTGCCTCAGAAACCCAGACAGGGTTGTGGAGTTGGAATTGACTTGATGGCAGTGGGTTTGGTGTTATTATTATTATTTTTATAAGCCTGTTAAAAGTCCTCAGAGGGGCATTTTTTAGAACAGAAAAACTGTCCTAGAAGATTACTGATTCCTAGAAGCACAGAGAATATCCCTGAAACATCAGGAACTCTATGGGAGACTTATATGGAATTTGAGATGAGAGCCTTTATCTCCTCTCCACCCAAGTGCTGAGCAGACCAAAAAACCAAACTCACTGCCGTCCAGTCAGATTCAACTCATAGTGACCCCTCCTTGGGTTTCCAAGGGGATAGCACTACAGAAGCAGATTGCCCAATCTTCCTTCCAAGGAATGCCTGGTGGGTTTGAACCGCCAGCCTTCTGGTTAGCAATCAAATGCCTTAGGCACTAGGCCGCCACAGCAGGTATAAATACAATGTTACAATGTGCTTTTTATTTTGGAGGATACAAAGAATTAATGTGAGTGGTTTTTAGTCTCAAGTGGCCTATGATCTAGCTGCAAAAATAAACATGAACAATTAAGAGGCAGTATATGGTGAATGTCTTTGTTCTTTAGTGCTGCTACAACAGAGATACCACAAGGGAACAGATTTAACAAACAAATTTATTCTCTTATGGTTTAAGAGGCTGGAAGTCTGAATTCAGACTTTGTGTTTCTTGTTCCTAGAGGATTCCCGCCCAGGGACCCTCCCAGCCCAAGGACATTCTCTGATCCTGGTTCCTTTCTTGGTGGTAGTAGATCCCCTTTTTCTGCTCCCTTCCCTTTCCTTTTATCTGTTATTTTAATTTTATTTTATTTATTTAGGATAATAATTATTCATATACTTTAGGATATGTTAGGAATTGATCCCGTCCTTTTGTAAAGCTATCCAGCCATACATAATAACCAACCAAACACACAGCCATCAAGTCGGTTCTGATTCATAACAACCCTATAGAGCAAAATAGAACTGCCCCATAGGGTTTTCAAGGCTGTAGATCTTTATGGAAGCAGACTGCCTCATCTTCCTCCTGTGGAGCAGCTGATGAGTTCAAACCAGTGATCTTTTGGTTAACAACTAAATGCTTTAACCACTATGTCACCAGAACTCCTTTTCTGTACATAATAGAGCCAACAAAATTGTTCACATTTTTAGTGCAGCAATTCCAAATTTGGGATTGATTATACTCAAAAGTTAAAAAGGTTATTTGCATAAGTATGTTCACAACCTAAAAACCAGATGCACTGCTATCGATTCTGACTCATGGTGGATCCATGTGTTACAGAGTAGACTTGCTCCATTAGATTTTTTTAATCTATAATCATTATGAAAGCAGATTGTCACAGTGCTTTATAAATCATAAACTACTAGAATGGCCAAAAAGGGGCAATGACTTAAAACTACAATACATTAACATGAGAGAATGCTATGAATTAATCACAAAAAAGTGATATATATGTAGAAAATATCACTACAAATCTGTTACTATATACCTTTTAGTGGTTTCAGTTCTCTGGTTTAACTCTGACAGAATTTCTAACACCTTTCATAGACTGAAAAATGGAAATTGAGAGTGAATAAGTAGTTTTCACAATATTATACAGCAAGTAAGTGATAATGCAAGCAGTAGATTGGGGCCTTCAACTTGGATTTATTTCTGCCATGTAGCTTGTCTGGCAAGGAAAAGGGAGTTTGTTAAACCTTCCCGATAAAATCCTACAGAGAATTTTATGAGAGCTGATAAAAGTGAAATGGCTAGAGAATCACTTTCTTGCCCAGAACTCTCCCTTGTCCTGACTTTAAGAACAGACTATTTTAAGAATATTTTCAAATATCTCCTAGGAGACAAATGAATTTATTGCTGCTCCTGGACAAAGCACTGGTGTTGGCTGAGTGAGGGCTGAGGGCAGAGAACAGGAAGCCAAGTTGGACCATGAAAAGCTTGATGGTTGTGTTCCAAGAAGAGATGAGAAAGGGATTCTAAGGTAAACTGGCAAGTATAGCTGAGTAAACTCACTTCCAATCTAATAGCCACATAGGAATTTCAGTACTTGTAGTTCAAGTACTTGGATTGGGAGAGGGCCAAAAAAGTATAAGCAAAGGGCTCTGTATAGAAAACTTTCACACAGGTGATATGTAGCCTTCTTTTCTTTGAACCTTGAAAAAGCCAGTTAATCAACTCTGAAGAGAGATAGATAGACTAAAAAGTCTTGGAAAGATCTTTCTAGGAGAATAAGTTTGTAAGTAATATGGTACAAAATGCACCCTTCAGGGTCAGAGGGATGGCTATTTTCCTATACTCAATAACTACTGTTTGTAACAGGGAGAAAGTCCTCCCTGTTAAAAGTAAATAAATAAATATATTTACTTAGAATTAAACTTTGTAGTTTCCTTATGAGCTCATTATATCCTTAGAATAGAATTTTTATCTGTGTACTCATAAAATCTATGTCAATATGAATTTTAAAATAGAAAATTATGTCATCAAGGACACCTGTGTAAAATGTATGAATTGCACACAAGATTCAGCTTCCTCATTTTATTCCTTCATTTCAGGAGCAAGGAAACAGGAAAACATAGTTTCCTTTTTAGAATTAAAAAAAATAATAATAATTACAAATGTAATATAGCACTATATAAAGTAAAATGAAAGTCCTTTATGCTCCTTCCCTCCATCTTGCTTCTCAGAAGTAGTCACCCTAATAGCTTGGTGGAGAACATAGTTTCAAGAGGCACAGTTTCTCTCTTTACTGTCCATTTATAGAGTTCATTCAAGTGGTGACCTCTGTGGTTTAGGTTAAGGATCATGAACCATGAATACTTACTGGGCATGGGGCAGTAAAACTCAGACTATACATTTGGATGTGTGAGAAATAGAACTTACTATATATAGTATATAATTAAATTGAATTTCTATTTCAAAATCTACTTTTCTAGGTGTTAGAAACTTAGTATTGGGTCTAACAGTGTGTAGATGCATATATTGCCCAAAGTGTTAGAGAAGAGACCATCTGTTCCTGGAGTCTCTGTCCACTTTGAGGGACAAAGCTGCTATCTGTTCTAACTGCACAATTTTAGGCATTAGGGGTTTTGTCGGGGAGGCATTTGGAGTACAGGGCCTCTTGGTACTGCACACTGTGAAGTTTGGCCTTGCCTATGAATTGTACAAAACTTTCTTATCAGTGCTTCTCTACAAACTGCTGAGTCAATGCATCCTTCAAGAAAGCTATGGGGTGACCACACTGGATTGTTCCATTTCCTACTTGATCACACAATTGGGAAGCTGATGGGCCATACTGTTAGGAGGAAGGAAAAAGTAAGAAGTAGAAAGAAATGATTTGAGAAATATATAAACTATTATGAAGTACACAAAATGGGCAGACAAAATTGGGCTCTAAGCTGAACCACTGACCTTCCGGTTAGCAGTCAAGTGCTTTATCCAGTATGTCACCAGAGATCCTTTATGTGAAGAGGAAGAAGAGTGAGCAGGTCTGGTTGTATATGACCACTCAGTCCTCCCATCCTTTTGCTGGACCTGCAGAACCCTTTGGGCTGGTCTGCATTCCAGGCAAACAAAACTCACAGAGAGCATGTGCGATCTCCTACAGGAATGTGGCTGCATTTCCGCAGTTGTGTAAGTGGTATGCCACTCTATCTGGACCCTTGATAGGTCCGAGAGTCAGAAAGAAAGCTACCTGTGGTCTGGGATCCTTTGTCTGTATACTGATACTTTTGGTGACTTCTTAGATGACACCTTGTTCCCCATAGGTTTTGGTATCACTGGGAGCTGTGGTAGTGTAGTGCCTAAGGCATTTGACTCCTAACCAGAAGGCTGGTGGTTCAACCCCACCAGCCACTCCTGGGAAGGAATGTTGGGCAATCTACTTCTGGAGTGATACTGCTTCGGAAACCCAAGGAGGGGTCGCTGTGAATTGGATACTACTCGACAGCAGTGGGTTTGGCACTGGTGCTGTGGTGCCTAGGCATTTGACTGCTAACCAGAAGCCTGGCAGTTCTAACCCACCAACCACTCCTCAGAAGGATGATTGGGCAATCTACTTCCATAGAGATACTGCCTCAGAAACCCAAGGAGTGGTTACTGTGAGTTTGGATCGACTCAATGGCAGTGAGTTTAGTTTTTGATTTGGTGCACTTCCTGGGGTTTTGAGGCACAGTTAATTCATTAACAATTTCTAGGCTTGTGGTCCTGGAGCTCTGGCCCTTGGGGTGGCAGCTCTGAATTAGGAGGTCTCCAAATACCTGGGCAGACCCAATCTTAGGGAAATGGATTATCAGGTAGGCCACCAGTTTCATTTTTAAGGGCCTAGGGTAAGTCTTCCCTCTGTTCCCAGAGTCCCTCTCTATTAAGTTGCATAGTTAAAACTTTCCTTTGACTTCAGCCAAATAGTAACTTGAATCTCTTTCAAAATGTTAATATAGAAATTTACTCATTGTTTAAAATCACAAACATTTGTGATATATGTATGGATATATGTTTTGCTTACTTTCTCCTGAGCTCCAGATAAACATTCCCAATTACCTTCCCAAGTCTAGAACAAAGATGACAAAACAGCCTAAAAGATGTCTAGATGGAAATGTCTACAGCAAAGATGGGACACACCTCTCCCTACTCTCTACCTGGGCAAGCTATCACTAACAGATAGCACTCTACCTCTACCTCAAAGTTCTTTTTATCCATAGCTTGGTTGTGATGTCATTGCCATCTACCTGGCCGCCCAAGAAGAAAGCTCAAAGTCTATCCCAGCTCCTATTTTCTCACAACTCAAGTTCAAATGATAAAGTCCCTTCAAAATTAACTCTGAAATATCTCTGAAATATATCATCTTCTCACCACTTCTACTGTCTTTAAGACCTCACAATTTTGGGGAGTCAAGGAAGACCTGTATTATTGCAATGACTTCTTATTTTTTTTATGTGCTGGATTTTAAAAATACAGACAAGCACAGAATATAGACATAAATATACATAACATACACCCATGTACATGCCACTCAAAATTAACAAAGTTAACATGTCTAACAGATGCTTAAATATTTTTCAAAGAAAACTATAGATAAAATGGAAGTACCTATATTTCTCTTTTTAGTCTCATTTTGTCCCTCCCTCCTCAGAGGCAACCACTAGCAATGAAATAGAATGTTTATAAACATTCTTAAGTATGTCATTTGTGTATAATGATCTGTAACTTATTTTGTCATTAAAATTGTTATTTTGTCATTCAAAATTATATTTTTAAGGTCTATGCTTCTTCATAGCTAGTTCCTTCATCAAACTATGCTACAGTACTTCATTAATGAATATACCAAAAGTTATTTACCCATACTCTTAGTGGCAGACATGAGCTGTTTCTCATTTTCTAGTATTAAAAAAAAAAAAAGTGTTGAAAAAGCATATTTAATCTGATATCTTGGATGAAGATTTTCCTAATGTATGTGTTTTTAAGGAATCCTGGTGATACAGTGTGGCTGCTAACTGAAAGGCTGGTGGGCCAAACTTACCCAGTGGGTCCTTGCCAGCTCCCATAAAGAATTTAGCCTAGAAAACCACATGGGGCACTTCTGTTCTGTCACACAAGGTTGCTATGAGTCAAAAATCTATGCAATGCCACACAATATAACAGTGTATGCATTTAGAAGTGGAGTTTCTGGATCCTATAGGGCTGTCACTTGACTAAATATTGTTAAATCACATGCCAAATTTTTGTGTCAGTTGACTTACCCTCCAGCAGTGTATGAGAGTTCTGTTTCCTCTAACACATGGTATTGTCAAATTTGTAATGTTTAACAAATAGATGGATGAAAAAATAATATCTCAATATTGTTTTAATTTGCATTTCTCTGACTACTAGTCAGGTCAAGCAACTTTTCATATATTATTTATAGATCATTTGAGCTGCTTTTTTAATTTGTCTGTATTATTTGCCCATTTATACTGGGTTGTTCATAATATTCTCAAAAAGGTCTTGCATATCTTTTACTGTTTTTATTATTGTGATATGGGTGAAAGTTTACAGAACAAATTGGTTTTCCATTCAACAATCCATGCATACTCTATTTTGTGACATTTACTTTAATCTCCACACTGTAACAGCATTCTTCCTCCCTGCCCACACTCTGGTGAGAAGGCGGGGAAGAGGAAAGAAAACCAGGTGGACAAGAACAGAGCGAGCAAGTGGCAGGGATCCAGGTAAGGGGAGGGTGAAGAGGTTTCGAACAGCTAAGGGAGACAAACTTATCTGTCAGTTTGTCATACTGTGGTGGCTTGTGTGTTGCTGTGAGGCTTGAGGCTGTGCCAGTGGTGTTTGAAACACCAGTGGGTTGCACATGGTACACAGGTTTCAGCACAGTTTGCAGACTAATACAGACTAGGAAGAAGGAAGAGGCCATACACTTCTCAAAGAATTGGACAGGCAAACACTGTCTGATACATCACTAGGCAACTTCATGAATAGCCCAGAAACATTGTCTGATAAAATGCAGGAGGAAGAGCCCCTTAGGTTGGAAAGCTCTCAAAATACGACTGGGAAAGAGCTGCATCATCAGAGTAGAACCAGCCTTACTGATATGGATAACGTAAAGTTTTTGAGACCTCTATTTGCTGGCGTGGCATGACTCAAATTGAGGAGAAACAGCTACAAACATCCATTAAAAATTGGAACATGGAATGTATGAAATATGAATCTAGGAAAATTGGAAGTTGTCAAAAAGAAAATGGAATGAATTAAGATTTATAGTCGAGGCATTAGTGAGCTGAAATGGACTGGTTTGGGCCATTTTGAATCAACCATATGATCTATTATGCCAGGAAGGACAATTTGAAGAGGAATGGCACAGCATTCATCATCATAAAGGATGTTTCAAGAACTGTCCTGAAGTGCATCAGATCCCTTTGAGGAAGGCTGGGAGAAAAACTGACATTATAAATTTTTGGCAATGTAGTGGGGTCCTTCCTTAAAGCACCCGGCTTCCCCTTCATTCAAGCAGTTGTGGGTCTGTAAACTGACTCAAGTCTGGGAATTGATTGAGAGGCCATGACTCTGTATTCTGGTGATTCAATCCAGGTTGCTGTTCACCTAGAATTCTTCTGTCTATACAGATCAAGTAAATATTTAGTAGATTTGCCATATATTTCACTACTAGGAACACCATGCACAAGTAGCCAATGCCATAATTCCACATGAGTCAGAATATTCTGATTACTGTTCTGACTCTGCTGTCCATTATGGTAACCATGCCCACCTTGCCTTTGTCAATTAACTTCTGCCACATGGCCCCTACTACCATGGGGTCCTATCAGCCTCATCATATTTAAGTGTCTTAGTTCAATTAGGGTGGTTCCCACTGTCAAATCTGGCTTACAGAGGCGGGGCAAGATGGCGGACTAGGCAGAAGGATTGCACAGACCCTCTTCAACAAAGAAAAGGGAAACCAATAAATACAGACACAGAAGATAATCTT
>NW_006922148.1:416288-419676 GCF_000298275.1 Orycteropus afer afer | reverse complement strand
GTTAGCAGTCAAGTGCCTTAGGCACTATGCTACCAGAGCTCCTGTACTTAGTGGGCCTAAATCAATAAACTTAAGACTGATCCAATGTTACATTCCTTGCACCATTATCTCACACCATCAGTAGCCATTCCCATACATATTCTGCAGGTTTCTGTCTGTACATGTAAGGAAAATCAAGTAGATCTTTTTGGGTGTAGCATACCACCTCTTCAGTCACACTTTGTATTTCACCTTTTGGAGCTTGATTGGACTTAAGTTTAGTTACAGGTCTAGCAGCAACAATGGGTGATTGGGGCAGTTCCTGAGAACAGTCAGCAATGTCCTCTATGGCCTCTGCCTCAGGCAATGACTCAGCAGGAAGAGTTGGGTTAATCCCATCAAACTGAGGTGGAGGGGATAATGGTTTTGCAGCAATCCCTTCAGATGGGAGGGATTCAACAGAGTTTACATACTCCATATCCTGCTTCCTGACTATCTGCCCATATGTCCCCATTCCAGGTTTCAGGATCCCATTTTTTCCCAGTCAATGCCCTCACTTTAACTTCAGACACTGGTCTGGGTTGGCAATTTAATTGACATTGTAATTCAGCCACCCTTACAATAAAACTATGGGTTTGGTTTTTGGCAATATCAGCTCTGTTGCTAGAAGAAATAAGGCTTTATTTCAGAACACAATTAGAAACATTGATGTCTTTTATGCCACGCTTAAGCTGTGACTCAGCAGCCCTGAGCTCATCTTGCTCTTTCACTGCTTTGTCTAGTGCAAGTAGGATCAGTCAGCTATCTTCGTTATACTTCTAATTCTGACAAAATTGCAGAAAAGTATCAAATATGTGATTAACCAGAGCCTCACTTCTCAAAAGTACTTGACCTATTGGTGGTGCTATTTTGCATATTAATGTTGCCACCTCATGCCATGGATTAGCAGGCCCCTCTTTACTAATGTAGGTAAGGTCACCAGTGCCTTTTCAATTAATCAAATTGGAGAACCAACTTAGCATGCCCATACTTAGATTTTGTCTCTCTAGAAGCACTCCCAGTACTAAATGTGTTGGACTGGGTTCTCTAGAGAAACAAAACCAGTAAAGCTTATATATATAGAGAAAGAGAAATTTATCTTAGGAAAATGGCTCATACACTTATAGAAGCTGGCAAGTCCCAAGTTCTTGGATTAAACGTCAAGCTGGAGGCTTTTCCTGACTCACACAGCTGCAGGGGCTGAGGAGCTAAAGGTTGGCAAGCAGTATACTGGCTGTTGACTCCAACAAATGATGAATCCAAGATCTCCAGGCTGAATGGTGGGCTGTTCACTCACAGACAGTTGTAGGCAGCACAACAGAATTCTGATCCACAAAAGAGTGTCTTTTTTTCCCAGGATGTCCATAAATATAATGGAAGCAGGTCACAGCCCTAGGGAAACTCCCTTTCAATAGATTGGCTGCTCAAAACATATACATCTGATCCCATCATTGGAACAACCCACATCACAGTTGCTTAAACCACACATAATTGTGGTCCAGCCAAATTGATATACAGCTCCAACTATCATACACATGGAGATGTTTCAACAAACAAAGGCCCCATAGGAGGCACTCACTTGATTATACCAAGAGATTTGGAAGACAGCTACCTGACCAACAGACTGGAAGAGATCCATATTTGTACCCATTCCAAAGAAAGGTGATACCACAGAATGTGGAAATTATATAACAATATCATTAACATTGCATGCAAGTAAAATCTTACAGAAGACAATTCAAAAACAGTTGCAACAGTATATTGACAGAGAACTTCCAGAGGTGCTAGCTGGATTCAGAAGAGGGCATGGAACAAGGGATATCATTGCTGATGTCAGATGAATCTTGGCTCAAAGCAAAGAATACCAGAAAGGTTTTTATTTATGTTGTATTGACTATGCAAAAGCATTTGATTGTGTGGATCATAACAAATTGTGGATGACACTGAGAAGAATGGGAATTCCTGAACACTTAATTGTACTCATGAGGAACTTGTTCATAGGCTTTCATTCAAACAGAAAAAGGGGACACTGCATGGTTTAAAATCAAGAAGGGAGTGTGTAAGTATATTCTTTCACCATACTTATTCAATCTATATGCTGAGCATATAATCTGAGTAGCTGGACTAAATGAAGAAGAACGTGGCATCAAGATTGGAGGAGAATCATTAAACCTGTAATGCACTGATGACACAACTTTGCTTGCTGAAAATGAGGTTGACTTGAAGCACTTACTGATGAAGCTTGAAGGATATAGTCTGCAGTATGGAAAAATGAAAATCCTCACAAGTGGACCTATAAGCAGCATCACAATAAATGGAGAAAATATTGAAGTTGTCAAAGACTTCACATTGCTTGGTTCTACAATCATCACCAATGAAAGCATCTGTCAGGACATCAGAAGATGTACAGCACTTGGCAAATCAGATGCAAAGGACATTTTTCAAGTGCTGAGGAGCAAAGGTGTCTCCTTGAGGACTAAGGTGAACTTGACAGAAGCCATGATATTTTCAGTTGCCTCATATGCTTGTAAGAGCTGGACAACGAATAAGGAAGACAGAAGAAGAATTGATGCTTTTGAGTTGTGGTGCTGGTGAAGAATGCAGAAAGTACCATGGACTGCTAAAAGAACTAACAAATTTTTCCTGGAAGAAGTGCAGCCAGAATGTGCCTTGGAAGTGAGAAAGGCCAGACTTTGTCTCACCTACTTTGGTCATGTTATCAGAAGGGACCATTTCCTGGAGAAGGATGTCATGCTTGGTAAGGTGGATGGTCCACAAAAGAGGGAAAGGCCCTCAATGAGGCGGATTGACACAGTGGCTACGGCGATGGGCTCAAGTATATCAGGGATCACGGAGCTGCCACAGGACCGGGTGCTGTTTCATTCTGGTGTGTATAGGGTTGCTATGAGGCGGAGACAACTCCATGGCACCTAACAACAACAAGCCCCCACTCTTTCCTTTTGTCCTTTCTTCTCATCCCCTCCTGCCTTCCTAGCTCTGTCCCTGGGCAAATGTTTTCCTCTTTATCTAATATGGTTGATTGCTCTAATGAGTGCACACCATCCTAGTGTTTTTATTCATTTTATAGGCCAGTCTATCATTTGGTTGAAAGTTGAGTCATAGGGGTTAATTCAGTTCCTAGCTTGAAGAATGTTGAAGGTTCCACCTGTTTTCATTAGACCAGTAAGACTAATCTTTTTTTATGGTTTGAGTTTTGTTCCACATTCTTCCTCACTCTATCCAGGACCTCATATAGTGATCACTTTCAGAGCAGTCAGCAGTAGTGGCCAGGCACAAAGGTCTTTTTTTTTACAGTTCTTTTTTTTTTTTTTTTTTTGATCACTTGTAAATTTTCTCCCTTGATATTGCC
>NW_006922148.1:395072-398492 GCF_000298275.1 Orycteropus afer afer | reverse complement strand
CAGTATTGAATTCCTTATTCCTTCTTCAGCAACCTCTTTGCCGGTGTAGAGGAATCCAACTGATTTTTGGATGTTGATCTTATATCCTGCCACCATGCTAAATCTCTGAATTAGTTTCAGTAGATTTTGACTGAGCCTTTTAGGTTTTCTAGGTATAGGATCATATCATCTACAAATAGGGATTGTTTGACTTCTTTCTTACCAATTTGGATGCCTTTGAGCTCCCTTTCTTGCCTTATGGCCCTGGCTAGGACTTCCAGTACATTGTTGAGTAGAAGTGGTGATAGAGGGCAGCCTTGTCTGGTTCGTGTTCTCAAGAGGTATGGTTTCAGTCTCTCTCCATTGAGAATAATGTTGGCTGTTGGTTTTTCATAAAAGCCATTTATTATGTTGAGGAATATCCCTTCTATTCCTATTTTGCTGAGAGTTTTGATCAGGAATGGGTGTTGGATTTTATCAAATACCTTTTCTACATCAATTGATATGATCATGTGATTCTTCTCCTTTGTTTTATTTATGTGGTGGATGACATTGATTGTTTTTCTAATGTTGAACCATCCTTGTAAGGCACAAAGGTCTTGCATACATCTTTTCTTGATTTATTTCTAAGCAAGTTGATGCATAAAAACATTACTAATTTTTATATGTTGACAGTGGATCTACCAGCCTCTCCCAACTCTCATATTACTTTGAATAGTTTATGGATTCTCTTTGATCTGTTTGATAAACAGTTTATCATTTGAATATAATGATTTTCCTACTTATTTTCTGACAGGTTTTACTTCTTAGTGTGTTGATGTGGTAAAAGTAGGTATCTTTGTCTTATGTCTGAATTTAAGTGGAAAACTTCTAATGTTTCACAATTAAGTTTGATGTTTCTGGCTGAAACCGTTTATTAGGATATGGAAATTCTCTTTTATTCCATGTTTGTTAAAAGCTTTTTTAAAGAAATCATTGATTTATTTAATAAATCATTATTGAGGCCCTAATATCTGACAAAAAAATAAGTTGTTGAACTTTATTTCATTATTTTTCTGCATCTGTATGATATGATCATGTATTTTTATTAACAGGCTTTATTTTTTAGGACCATTTTAAATTTAAAGAGAAATGAGCAGATGTATAGAGGGTTCCCATATCCCTCACCTCCCCACCAATACACATAATTTCCCTATAATCAACATATTAGTATAGTGCTTTTGTTACAATTAATGAGTTAATATTGATACACTGTTATTAACTAAAGTCTATACGTCATTCAGATTTCCTTAGTTTTTACCTAATGTAACTTTTCTGTCCCAGAATCCCATCCAGGATGCCACATTACATTTAGTTGTCATGTCCTTAGGCTCCTCTTGAATATGACAGTCTCTCAGACTATTTTTGTTTTTGATGACTGTCTTAGTTCTCTAGTGCTGCTATAACAGAAATACCACAAGTTGATGGATTTAACAAATAGAAAATTATCTTCTTATAGTTTAGGAGGCTAGAAGCCCAAGTTCAGGGTGCCAGCTCTAGAGGAAGACTTTTTCTTTTGTGTCTCTTGTTCGTAGGAGGATCCCAGCCCAGGGAACCCAGGCTGCACCTTCTCCTTTTTCTTGGTGGTAGGTACTAGGTTTCCTTCCCTCTCATTTTCTCTCTTGTAAGAGAAAAGGTATTGCAGGCCACACCCCAGGGTGTGATCCTTATATCTGGATCAGGGCTGTGATAGGACTAAGGGTGTTGCAACCCATCCTTAATCTTAATCCTTTTACACTTGATCGCTTTATCACATCATGACATATCATATATCTGCCATATTACATAACTTCTAAACCACTGAGAATCATGTCTACCCAAGTTGACACAAATTTTGAGAGAGACACAATTCAATCCATGACAACGAGCTTGACAGTTTTAAGGACTACCGGTCAGGGATTTTGTAAAATATCCCCCAGTTTTGGTTTCTCTTATGTTTTTCTTATGATTAGATTAGGGTAATGTATTTTTTAGGAAGAAGACCACAGAAGTAAAGTGCCATTTTCACATTACCATATCAAGGGTACATCCAGTAAGCATGACCTATCATTGCTACTGACAATTTTGAGTACCTGGTTGAGGTGGGGGTTTCTAAGATTTTTCATCTGTAAAATTACTCTTTTCCCCCTTTCCATTGCCTTAGGCATTATGCTACCAGAGCACGTAAAGTTACTCTTTTTCCCCTTTTTGTAAGGTGCTCTTTGAAAGTCTTCACTATGCACAGTCCACACTTCAGGAATGAGGAGATAAGCTTTCCTTCCTTGAGGACAAAACATCTACATAATTTGTTCGAATTCCTCTGCACCAGAGATTAATCTTATGAGTTTGGGCTGACTCGATGGCACATAACAACAACAACAACAACAACAACCCCATTTATTAGTTATTCCCTGCTATTTTTTGTTGGGTGTTATCTTTTGGAGTACTGAATCAATTTCTCTGATTTTATTGGTCTATTTGATCTTCTATTCATTCTTTAGACAATTTTGGTAAATTACATTTTTCTAGGACATTTTCTGTTTCAATAATGGTTCCTAGTTTATTAACATAAACACTATAGCAATTTCTTACGGTTTTAAAAACTCCACTGAACATGTAAGCATGTCATCCTTTTCATTTAAGTTTAGTTTATTTGTAGCTTGTTTTTCTTCTTGCCTGATCAATCTTCCAAGGCATTTAGAACTTTTATTAGTTCTTGTAAAGAATCAATATTAGTTTGTTGATTGTCTTTATTGTTTTTATTTCATTACTTTTTTTTTTCTTTATTGTGATTTGGGTGAAAATTTACAGAGCAAATTCACTTTCCATACAGCAATTCACATATACTTTGTCTCTTGACATTGACCACAGTTTACCACAATGCAACAGCTCCCCTCCCACATCCTCCCCATAGTTACCTCTTCCCAGTGTCCATCCTTCCATGCACTCCTGCCCCCTGAGCTGTCTCCCTGTGCATAACAGCCCTTCTTTCTCCCATGATTGTTCTCTCCAAGGAGTGTATCTACTTGAGGTAAATGTTCAACTCATATGCCTGCATTTTGTTTGGCTGGAAGCCACAGGTGTGGGTTCAATTCCAGACCTGAAGGGCAGCTAGGGACCATTGTCTCAGTGGTTCCACCAGGCTCTATCGGACCGGCAAACCTGGTCCCCCCCTTTTTTTTCTCCAAATGATTTTGAGTTTTGTTCCACATTGTTCTCCCTCTCTATCAAGGATCTCCTACATAGATCTCCTTCCAAGTGGATGACAGTGGTAGCCGGGCACCATCGAGTTCTGGTCTTATAGTTGCATAGGCTGCAGATTGGATGGTGTACCAGTTGCTAGGACTAATTGTTTCCATGAATTTTGGTTTTCTTCATTCTTCTTTGCTCTGGACAAGGAGAGACCCATCGTTGCATCTAGAT
>NW_006922148.1:389685-394187 GCF_000298275.1 Orycteropus afer afer | reverse complement strand
GGGTCAAATGGTATTTCTAATTCCAACTTTTGAAGGAATCACCATACTGCTTTCCACAATGGTTGTACCATTTTACAGTCCCACCAGCAGTGTATGAGTCCCAGTCTCTCCACATCCTCACCAACATTTGTTATTTTCTGTCTTGTTGAACTTTGCTACTCGTGCTGGAGCAAGATGGCATCTCATTATTGTTTTGATTTGCATCTCTCTAATAGCTAATGATTGTGAGTATTTCTTCATATGTTTGTTGGCAGCATGAATATCCTCCTTGGTGAAGTATTTCATTTCTTTTTACACTAATCTATTTTATTATCTTTCTTGTACTTTCTCTGGGTTCAGTTTGTTGTTCTTTTCCTAGTTTATTGTATTTATTCTTGATCTTTCACATTGTTACATTAATGAACCAAAACAAAATCAAACTTACTGTCATTGAGTTTATTTCAACTCCTAGTGACCCTATAGGACAAAATAGAACTAACCCACATGTTTCCAAGGCTATAATCTTTTATGGAAACAAATTGCCACACCTTTTTCCCACAGAGCAGCTTATGGGTTTAGAGTGGCTGACTTTTCAGTTAGCAGCCAAGCACTAACTGCCACCATGGCTCATTCATAAATGTACATAAGGTAGAAATTTTTCTACCTGTTGTATTAGGTGTTTTCCACAGGTATGTTTTTAAATGCAGTTCTTTAGTTGTTAATTTAGGAACATTTCAAAATTCTCTTTGTGGTTTTCTTTTCTTTCTTTCTTTTTTTTCAAAGACATCTAAGTGTAGGGTACCTGATCTCAGAAAAAATTCCTACTGGCAAAAAAATCCTACTGCTGGGAACTGGACTCCTACTGCCAGGACCAGGATGGAATTATGTCAATCCAGCAGGTGAATGTGGGGAATGGCCACACATCCGTTCACCAAGAGGGTGTATGGTACAAGGGGAACAAGGAGAATATTTCACCTTTCTAGTCATCAGCCACCAGTGAGTTTGCTCATGCAGTCCTCAACAAATGGAGTTAATTCTTAGGTTGCTGCCTGGATTGGAAAATTGCTTGTAAATATTCAGAATGGCCACACTGTCAGGACGGCTGACATCCACAGCTCCATTGTCTCCTTATTTGCTGTTTTCACCCAAATTTTTCTAGTAGTCTATATTTAATCCACTTCTTTTTCCTTCCCCTCAAAGCTCAGGTTTCCAGGATTATCTTCTGCATCTGATTCAATTGGTTTCTTGTTTCTTTGTTGTAGAGGGTCTGTGTAGCTTGTCTGTCTATTCCACCATCTTGCTGAGAGTCCCTCACATTGTGTTTTTCTGATGCGCCAATGATATTTAGCAGTATGCTTTTAAATTTCTAGATATAAGTGTGTTTTTTTTTTCCCGATTCATTATTTATTGAGAAGGTGCTATGCTTCAGGCACTCCTCTTTTTTTATTGTAATTTCAGTGAAACTTTACAAAGCAAATTCATTTTCCATTGAATAGTTCATACACATTCTGTTTTGTGACATTGATTGCAATACCTACTGTGTAATCTTTACCCTATGTCCTTTGTTCCTATGCATTCCTGCTTTCTGAGCTATCACCCTGAGCAAATTCTGCCCTTTTGATCTCCTATGGTTGATTATTATAAGGAGTTTACCTACTCAGTGTAATTTTTCACATCGTCATCGTTGTTTTTAGGTGACATTGAGTTGGCTCTGACTCATAGTGACCCTATATACAATAGAATAAATCACTGCCTGGTTGTACACTAGGCTCACAATCCGTGCTATACTTGAGCCCATTGTTGCAGCCACTGTGTCAATCCATCTTGTTGAGGGGCCTTCCCCATTTTCACTGACCCTCCACATTACCAAGCATGATATCCTTCTCCAGGGAATGGTCCCTTCTGACAACATGACCAAAGTAAGTGAAACGACGTCTAGCCATTCTTACTTCCAAGGAACATTCCAGCTGCACTTCTTCCAAGACAGATTTTTTAGTGAGTTCAAATCCAGGCCCAAAGGGTAACTAGGGGCCATTGATTTGTGAGTTTTACCAGTCTCTATCAGACCAATAAGTCTGGTCTTTTTTTTGTGATTTTGAGTTTTGTTCCACATTTTTCTCATACTCTGTCCAGGATCTCCTGCACTGATCCCTTTCTGAGTAGGTGATGGTGGTAGCTGCGAACCATCTAGTTCTTCTGTTCTCAAGCCATGTAGGCTGAGGTTCACATATTGCACTAGTCACTTGGACTAATTGTTTCCATGTTTCTTTGGTTTTCTTCATCTTTCTTTGCTCTGTATGAGGAGATACCAATTGTTGCATCTTAGATGGCCATTTAGAAGCTTTTAAGACTGCAGTTGCTACTCACCAAAGTGTGATGTAGAACAATATTTTTACATAGTATGCAATGCCAATTGAGTTTTATATCCCTTGTGACCATAGTCCTTAGCTTATGGCCCAGTGACTCACTCCCAGGTGTTTGGCTGTGGCTAATAAGTTCTCATAACTTTGTCCTGTTAGCTCTATTATATGTATGGACACTTTTTTTTTTTTTTTAATTTTGATTTGGGTGAAAGTTTACAGAGAAAATTCACTTTCCATACATCACTTCACATACACTTTGTTTTATGACATTGACAACAACTTACTACAATGCAATAGCTATCCTCCCACTTCCTCCCCATAGTTACCTCTTCCTTGTGTCCTTTTCTCCATGCACTCCTGCTCCCTGAGCTATGTCCCTGTGCATACACAGCCCTTCTATTCTCTCATGATTGTTCTCTCCAAGAAGTGTATCTACCTAGTGTAAATGTTTACCTCATATGCCTGTCTTTTATTTGGCTGGAAACCACAGGTGTGGGTTCAATTCCAGACCTGAAGGGCAGCTAGGGGTCATAGTCTCAGTGGTTCCAACAGGCTCTATCAGACCAGCAAACCTGGTCCCTTTTTGTTTTCCCCAAATGATTTTGAGTTTTGTTCCACATTATTCTCCTACTCTCTCCAGGATCTAGATCCCCCTCTGAGTGGTTGACAGTGGTACCTGGGCACCATCTAGTTCTTCTGGTTTCATAGTTGTATAGGCTGAGGACCGCATAGTGTACCAGTTGCTTGGAATAATTGTTTCCATGAATCTTTTGTTTTCTTCATTCTTCTTTGCTCTGGATGAGGAGAGACCCACCATTACATCTTGATGGCCGCTTGCAAGCTTTTAAGATCCCAGTTGCTACTTGCCAAAGTAGGAAGTGGAACAATGTTTTATGTAGAATGTTATGCCAGTTGAGCTGGATGTCCCCTGTGACTATGGTTGTATGGACATTCTTACAACACATACAAATATGTATGTAGAAATATTGTCTGCCAAACTTGTACATGGTCATAGGTATATTTAATTTTGCCTAAATATACCTGATCATTTATCCTGTCTACTTGTGTTTCCACCTGTAGAGCAGTGTTTGTTGTTACTGATAATACAGTATTGTGTATGTATAAGTATTTACCTTTGTTGTTTGTACCTCTCATGCACATCTTGCATGTCTCTGTGTCTTCCTTTTGCTTAGTGTTGCTGTGCTGGTCACTCACTTTTGGTAAATTGCTATTCCTTTTACCAAAATCAGCATGTGTCTCTTACCTAGCAGTTTCCATTCTCCTCTTGTCTTAGGCTAGGTTCTCTAGAAAAGCAAAACCAGTGATGTGTGTGTGTATGTGTGTTTATGCCACTGCCATTGAGTTGATACTGAGTCATAGCGACCCCAATTGGGTTTCCAAGGCTGTAAATATTTACTCAAGTGGATTGCCTCATTTACCTCTCGTAGAATAGCTGGTGGTTTTGATTCCTCAATTTTCTGGTTAGCAGCCAAATGCTTTATCTACTATGCCACTTGGGCATGTTGTTGTTGTTGTTGTTGTTGTTTTCCACCACTTGGGCATATATATGTAAATATATATGTGAATTTGTCTCAAGGAGTTGGGTCACACAGTTGTAGAGTCTGGCAAATCCCAAGTCTATGGGTTAAACTTCAAGCTAGGGGCTTCTCTTGACTCATGCATCTGTAGAAGTTGAAAAACTCAAGATCAGCAGGCAGTATATAGCAGTTTGCTGGCTTCAGAGGCTGAAGAATCAAAGATCATGTTGTGAAATGGCAGGTTGTTAACTTACAGGCTACAAAGGCAACAATCTCAAGATTGGCAGACTGTATGTCAGGCCAGTTGTTCAAGTCCAGGAGTTGCAGATGATGAAGAGCCATATGCAGAATCAAGATCCAGTAGAAAGCCTGAGAATTTTCCTAGGGTGTCCATATATATACCAAAACCAAATCATTGCCATAGAGTAGATTCCAACTCATAACAGCTCATAACAGCTTACATTGGGTTTCTGAGGCAATACATTTTTATGGAAGTAGATTGCCCCATCTTCCTTCTGTGGAGAGCTGGCGGTTTGAACCACCAAAGTTCTGGTTAGCTGGCAAATGCCTAGATGTAAATGCCACCAGAGCTTATATATGTATATAACTCACTGCCATCGAG
>NW_006922148.1:383066-384575 GCF_000298275.1 Orycteropus afer afer | reverse complement strand
ACAGAATTTCTAAATGGTGAGGAAGTTAAGAAAGTTGAAAGATAGAATGGACTGTTCTAAACTTGGTGATAAATTTATAAATCATAGGGTAACCTCCAAGAAAAATGATAAACCTTCACATCACAATAGAAAAGAGGACAAGCACAAATATTCAGCATGTACTAAAACAAGAGCAACAAAGGAAATGATAACATGAATCATAAACATAACAAGCTCAGCACAGAAAATAATATGGAACAAAGAAACCAGGAACACCATAAAAAAACACATAACAAAGGAAATACCATATCATTTTTCACAGCGGCTATATCATTTTACAATCCCACCAGCAGTTAATGGGAGTTCCAATCTCTCCACACCCTCCCCAGCATTAATTATTTTTTGTCTTGCTGAACATTGCAATTATTGCTGGAGTGAGATGATATGTCATTGTTGTTCTGATTTGCATCTCTCTAATGGCTAGTGATCATGAGCATTTCCTCATGTGTTTGTTGACTGCCTGTATGTCTTTTTTAGTGAAGTGTGTATTTATGTCTTTTGCTGATTTTTCAATTGGATTGTTTGTCTTTTTGTTGTTGAGGTGCTGAAGTTTTCTATAGATTTTGGAAGTAAGTCCCTTGTCTGACATGTCATAGCCAAATATTTCCCCCAATCTGTAGGCTCTCTTTTTACCGTTTTGGAGAAGTCTTTCAATGTACTTAAGCATTTAATTTTTAAAAGGCCCCAGTCATCTAGTTCCTCTTCCACTTCTTGTGCATTTTGGATTATGCTCAATAGACTATGCCATAAATTAGGCCCCTTAGATTTGCCCCTATTTTATCTTTAATGAACTTTATAATTTTGGATTTTACATTTAAATCTTTGATCCAGTTGGATCTCATTTTTGTGTGTGGGGTGTGATATGGGTCTTGTTTCATTTTTCTGCAGCCTCAGCAGCCAGCAGCTGCCTATAAAGAAAGCCTCCAGCTTCAGTGGGCTGGGAGCAGGAGACAGAGCTGAAACCCAAGGTTGAAAGGCTTTCATCCAGCCCCTAGAACCTGGCACCTGGAACTTGGACTTCTAACCTCCAAAATTGTAAGAGAGTAAACTCCTATTTGTTCAAGTCATCTCATTTGTGATATATATTCCTGTCAGAGCAGCACTAGGTAACCAAAATAGGGGACATCCTTGTCTGGTTACTTTTCACAAGACTTTGAGTCTTTCTCCATTGACAACAATGGTTTTACGTATATGCCCTTTATTATGTTGAGGATTTTCCCTTCTATTCCTATTTTGCTAAGAGTTTTGAACAGGAATCGGTGTTGTATTTTATCAAATACCTTTCCTGTATCAATTGACATGATCATATGCTTCTTTTGTTTTGTTTATGTGGTGGATTACTTGATTGTTTTTCTAATGTTGAACCATCCATGCATACATGGTATGAATCCCACTTGGTCATCATGTATTATTATTATTGACACATTGTTAGGTTCTGTTGGCTAGGACTTTATTGAAGACTTTTGTGTC
>NW_006922148.1:379331-382551 GCF_000298275.1 Orycteropus afer afer | reverse complement strand
ATATATATATGAGAAGCAGGCCAAGCCACACCCCTGAAGGAATGCCCTTATGAATAACTGGCTGGTCATTGCACATCTGATCATGGAGTTGGTTACGTTATGTTAGATCTCACCATCATAACTACTAAACCACTGAGAATCATTGTGAAGGATCAGTGTTCCATAGGTGGATGGATCCATTTCTGGATTTTCAATTCTATTCCACTGTTTTATGTGTCTGTTGTTGAACTAAAACCAGTCTGTTTTGACTACCATGGCTGTACAGTAGGTTTTGAGATTGGGGAGTGTGAAAACTACTTTGTTCTTCTTCAGTAGTGCTTGCTTATCCAGAATTTCTTCCCTTTCCATATAAAATAGGTATTTGTTTTTTTGATTCCTTAAACAGTGTTGATAGAACCTGATTTGGAGTTGCATTGAATCTGTTGATTGCTTTGGGTAATATTGAAATTTTCACAATGTTCAGTCTTCTTTTCAATGAGCATGGTATGTTCTTCTATTTATGGAGATGTCTTATAGTTTCTTGTAGTAGTGTTTTTTTAGTTTTCTTTTGTGTAGTGCCTAAGGCACTTGACTGCTAACCAGAAGGCTGGTGGTTCAAATCCACCAGCCACTCCTTAGAAGGAAGATGGGGCAATTTACTTCTGTAATGATACTGCCTCGGAAACCCAGGGAGGGATTGCCATGAGTTGGGTCTGACTCGATGGCACATAACAATAACAACAACAAATGTCCTGCACACAGCTGCTTTTTGAGCCAGCTGGAACTTCCTCTGGAACCAGGTACCTTACTCTCAGTCACCTTTTGGACTGGCAGGAACTTTTCCTGGGTCCAGGAGCCCTGCCTCCAGATATTTTCTGGACCAGCCGGAACTTGTCTTCGATCAGGTGCCCTGTCCCTATTTGCCTTCTAGGTAGAGAGGAACTAGCTCTAAGATCAGCTGCCTACTCCCAACAGCATTTAGGGATGGCAAGAACTTTTGATTGGACTGAACATCCTACACCAACCCCCTTTTTGGAACAGCTGGAACTTTTCCCAGGTCCAGGTGCCCTGGCCCCAGACATCTTCTGGGTCAGCAGGAATTCATCTGAGATCAGCTGCCCTGCCCCCAGTTCCCTTCTGGATAGGTGGAACTGGTACCAGGACCTGGTGCCCAGTTCCCCATTGCCTGTTTGGCCAGCAGAGACACTGACTGGGTGCCCTGCCTCCACAATTTTGTTTTTGCTTGTTTGTTTTTAAATTATTCTTTTTTTTTCTTCCTCCTTCCTTTCTTTTTAATTTTCTCTCTTTATCTTCCCTGGTTTTTGTTTCTCCTTTGAATTTCCTGGCTCTCTTCTTTCTTTCTTTCTTCTTCTGATCCCTTGGTTTTCTTTTAACAATTTTCTTTATTATTCTTTTACTCCTTCTCTCTTCTTTCATTCCTGCATCCCCAGATATACTTTTATTTTATTCTTTTCTTTTTTTCTTACATGTAATTGCAAATTTCTTTCTTGCAGATTTTCTTTTTTTAATTTTTATTGTACTTTGGATGCAAATTTACAAAGCAGATTTGTTTTACATTCAATAGTTCATGCACATTTGATTTCACAACCCGTTACAATTCCCAACCATAAAAAAACTCTCCTTCCATCTTCTTCTTGTGACTACTCCCTCCCTGTGCCTTTCTTATCTATTCATTTCTGTGTGTCCAGCTTTCCCTGTATGTGAATGCTATCTGATGCCCTCTGATATCTGATGGTTGACTGATTTAAAGTGTGCATATCCCTAGGATACATGTGTGCATCTCCATGGGATAAGTGTTCTGCATGTAGGTCTTTCTGCTGTTGGGCTGAGAGCCAATCTACTGAAGTGAGTCCATTTCTAGGCCTGAAGGATAGCCTGGGGCCATGGTCTTCTGGATTCCACCAATCTCCATCTGACCAGTAATTCTGGTCATTTTTATGTTTTTGAATTTTGTCCCACATTTTTCCTCCCACTCTAACCAGGCTCTCAAATTTTGATCCTTTTCTGAGTGGTTGGCATTGGTAGCCAGGCACCATCCAATTCTTCTGGTCTCAGGGTCAAGAAGGCTGAGGTCCTCATGGTCCATCATATCTTTGGATTAATTATTTCCAAACAATTTTTATTTACTTCACTGTTCTTTGCTCCAGGTGAAAGGAGACCAATAGTTGCATCTTAGATGGCCACTCTAAATCTTTTAAGACCCCAGTCACTGCTCACCAGAGTAGGAAGTAGAACAAGATTTTTATGTACTGTGTGTGCCAATTGATCATTATGTCCCCCAAGTCTATAGTGCTGAGCCCACAGGCCAGTGATTCCCTCTCTCAAGGTGCTTAATTGTATCTGAGAAGCTACTCCAACCCTGTGCTCTGTTCCTTCTGTAATGTATGTGGATAATTTTGTAGCACAAGTACATAAGTAAGATTATCTTCAGCTAAATCTATCCTTGGTCTTGGGTATATTCCTGTTTACCTATCCCTACCTTATCTTTTCACCTGTCTATACATTTACTCATTGCCTAGTGTTTGGTGCCACTGGTAGTGAAGTACTGTGGATGTAATAGTATTTGCCTCTGTTGTCTCTATCTTTTGTGCATGTTTCTGTGTTCTCCCTTTCCCCATTGTCACCATGCTGGTCACAGTCTCTTCCCATACCATCCTTCACTCACTGAAATCAATATGTGACCCAGACACTAGTCCAAAAGTTTCCCTCCTGTTCCCTCCCATCCCTGGTAACTGACAAAGTGAATTTCCTTCCCTGAGTAAACTTTTCCTAGACTTTTTACAATAGTGGACTTATGCAATTCATGTCCTGTGATTGACTTATTTCACTCAGCATAAGTACTCCAAATTCATCCACATTGTGAGATGAATTCATGCATTCTTCATTTCTTTAATGTTTCATACTATTGCATTGTGTGAATGAATCATAATTTGGTTATCCATTTATCTGTTGATGGGCATTTACGTTGTGTCCATCTCTTTGCTATAGTGAATTGTGCTGCGATGAACGTGGACGTGCATATGTCTGTTTGTGTCCTGTCTCCTACCTCTTTAAGGTATATTCCTAGTAATAGAATTGCTAGAACAAATGGTCTTTCTATTTTCGATTTTTAAAGGAAATACCAGGAGTTCCACCAAGATGGCGGACTAGGCAGAAGGACTGCACAGACCCTCTTCAACAAAGAAAAGGGAAACCAATTAACACAGACACAGAAGATAAT
>NW_006922148.1:352271-374866 GCF_000298275.1 Orycteropus afer afer | reverse complement strand
TTTTTTTTTTTTTTGTGGGGAGTTTTTTCGTTTTGTTTTGTTTTTTATGACCTGCTCAGTTTCTTCTTTTTTTGTGGGTCTGTTCAAATATTCTGCCTCAGTCTGTGTTAGTTTAGGTAGGTCTTGTGTTTCTAGAAATTTGTCCATGTCTTCTAGGTCTTTGAATCTGTTGCAGTACAGTGCTTTATAATATTCTGCCATTTATCTTTCTTATTTCAGTTGGCTCTGGTGTGATGTCTCACTTTTCATTTATTATTCATGTTATTTTTATCTTCCCTTTTTTCCCCTTGTTAAATTTGCCAGTGATTTTTCAATTTTGTTAATCTTTTCAAAGAACCAGCTTCTTGTCTTGTTGATTTTCTCTGTTTGTGTGTGTGTGTGTGTGTTCTGCTTGATTTATTTCTGCTCTGATCTTTAATGTTTCCTTAATTCTGGTTACTATAGGTTTCTTTTGTTGGTCTTTTTCTAATTGTTGGACATGTTGAGTTAAAATGTTGATTTTCATTCTTCTTTTTTGATGTGTGCATTTATTGCTGCAAATTACCCTCTGACCACAGCTTTCACTGTGTCTCAAAGGTTTTGGTAAGTTGTACTTAAGTTCTCATATGTTTCTAGGAATTTTTTTATTTCACAGTTTATTTCTTCTGTTACCCAGTAGTTTTTGAGCAGTGTATTATTCAGTTTCCACATATTTGATTTTTTCCCTTGATCTCTCTATTATTGATTTATAATTTTATAGCATTGTGATCTGAGAAGATGCTTTGCAGTATGGCAATGTTTTTGAAGTTATTGAGGCTTGTTTTGTGGTCTAATATATGTTCTATTCTGGAGAATGATCTGTGTGCACTGGAGAAGAATGTGTATTGTGCTTTTGTTGAGTGGAGTGCTCTGTAAATGTCTTTGAGGTCAAGTTGGTTGACTGTGTTTTTGAGTTATTCTGTATCTTTGTTGATCTTTTTTTCTAGTTTTTCTATCCTTCTTTTAATGTGGATATTAAAATCTCCTACTGCTATTGTAGAGTTGTCTATTTTTCCTTTCAATTCAGTTAATATTTGCTTTATGTATTTGGGAACTCTTTCATTGGGTGCATAGATATTTATTATGGTAACAGCGTCTTGGTGAATTGACCCTTATAACATAATATAACGTCATTTTTTCTTCCTTCCCTTATGCTGGTTTTCATCTTGAAGTCTATTTTATCAGAAATGAATATTGTCATTCCTGCCCTTTTTTGTTTGCCTTTAGCTTGATGTATTTTTTCCACTCCTTGATTTTTAATTTATTTTTATCTATGTTTTTATGGTGGGTCTCCTGTAGGCAGCAGATAGATGGGTTTTCTTTTTTCATCCAGTCTGTCACTCTCTTTCTCTTGACTGGTGCATTTAGTACCTTCACATTGAGTGTAATTAGTGATTGGTATGAATTTATTGTTGTCATTATATTGTGCTTTGTGTTGTGTTGAAGGTGGTTTCTTTGTTCCGCATATGTTTCTGTGCTGAGTTCCTTTTGTTATCAAGTGTTTTTCTCTTTTCTTCATTATTGTTCATTTTGTGTTTATGCAGTTGTTGTGATTTTCTTTTCTCAATTTTTTTAGAAGGATTGTTAACTTTCTTTGTGGTTACCCTGAAGTAAATTCTTATCTTCCTAAGTTTGGAACATTCTGTACTAGACAGACATTTCCCTGTCTTTCTCTCCATTTGAAATCATTGTCATTAAAACTTACTCTCTCTATTTGCTTTGCTGCTGCTTTCATTTGCAAATTGATTCCCCTATTTCTCTACGTACATTTTTTTTTTTTTTTTTTAGCTCACTTTGAGAATCTTTTTCTGGTTTGATTTCTAGGTGGTGGTGTCTGGTGTCTCAATTTTAATTTGTTGTTCTCTGTTGTGGGTTTGCTATTGGAAGGACTCCCTTTAGCATTCCTTATAGGGTTGGTCTTGTTTTCACAGATTCTTGTTTGTCTGAGAATGTCTTTATTTCACCCTCATATTTAAGGG
The DNA here is from genome assembly GCF_000298275.1 of Orycteropus afer afer. Classification (NCBI taxonomy): domain Eukaryota; kingdom Metazoa; phylum Chordata; class Mammalia; order Tubulidentata; family Orycteropodidae; genus Orycteropus; species Orycteropus afer. The sequence goes on along the minus strand of NW_006922148.1, from coordinate 372,869 downwards.
ACAGTTTGGCTGGGTATATAAATCTTTGTTGCCAATTCTTTTCATTCAAAGTTTTGTATATGCCATTCCATTGCCTTTTTGTTTGCATCATTTCTGCTGAGAAATCAGAGCTTAGTCTTATTGGTTGTCCATTGTGGGTGAAATTTCATTTTTCCCAAGCTGCTTCCAACATTCTTTCTTTTTCTTTGGTTTTGGAAATTTTGATCGTGATATGTCTTGGTGACTTTCTCTTGGGATCTATCTTGTATGAGGTTTGCTGAGCCTCTTGGTTGGATATCTTTTCTTCATTATATGGGAGAAGTTTTCTGTTAGCAAGTCTTCAATAATTTTCTCAGTGGTTTTTGTTGCTTCCTCTTGTTCTGGCATTCCAATCAGGTGTAAGTTGTTTCTTTTCATGTCATCCCTTATTACTCTTGTTATGTTGTTGTTATGTGCCATGGAGTTGGACCCGATTCATAGTGACCCCTCCTTGGGTTTCTGAAGCAGTATCACTATGGAAGTAGATTGCTCAACCTTCCGTCCGAGAAGTGGCTGGTGGATTTGAACACCAGCCTTCTGGTTAGCAGTCAAGCACCTTAGGCATTACACTACCAGAGCTCCTATATTACTCTTTGGTTCTTTTAAATCTTTGTTTCAATTTTTCTTCATATAGGCTGGCATCAAGGGATTTATGTCTTTTTATTCTAGCTGGGAAGTGTGTTCTTCAGCCAATTCTAGTCTACTCTTTTGTCCTTTCACTGTGTTATCTCTCTCTGTAATTTTAGTGTTCATCTTCTGGATTTCTAATTGCTTTTTTGTATGACATCTAATTCTGTATTTATCTCATTATTTTGTTCTTGAATGATTTTCCTGAATTCTTGGGGCACTGTCTGTCTTCTTGTTATTTCTGTTTATGGTTTCCTTGATCTTTTTGTGGGTCCTATATGTATTTTTCTTAATTCTTTGTCAGATAGTTCTATTGTTCTTCCTCCCTGATGTGTTAATTCTTTGGTCTGGGCATTTGCTTCTATTATCTTGCCCTGGTTTTTTTTGTTTGTTTGTTTGATTTGAGGTTGTCTGTTGTTTTCTAGACATTTTGAAGTTGTCATCTTTATTTGTTAGTTATGTGCTGCTTTGTTTCACCCTGACTTTATGTTTTACTATATCTGAAAGTGTGGAGCAGGTATAGTTCTTTGGTTATTAACTCAGCTGTACTGTCTTTTTCTGTGTTGGTGAAATCACTGATGGGCATGTGGGTGCAAGTTTCTGTTTGCCATGAAGAGGACTTGGAGTTGGGATGAGTAGGTGCTGTTCCCCATCTGTTGTTGAGCTTGTGGGGCAGGGGCTATTTGTGTTACCTGTCCGTTGGGTGATGTGTTTGGTGTAGTAGCAACTGTTGACTAGTGGAGGGTTAATATGTTCCTCCTATTGTATAAAGCAGGGGAGAGCAGAAGTAAAAAAAAAAAAAAAAAAAAACCAGAAATGAACCCCAGGGTATAAAGGCAGATGTTGTTTTCTATGGGTAGTGTGAGGTAATTTAGTCAGCAATCCAGGCCCATCTAAAGATAGCATCCTCAGACCTTAGGTCCATCTGGGGCTTTATGGCAATGATGGCACCCAGGAATCAATCAAACCCTGGCAGTTCAGACAAAATAGTTGCCCCCAAGGACAAAGGGCCATCCATGTGGATCCACATGTTGCAAAATCCCAGGTCCTAGATCTACTCTGTGCTAAAACAAAGGTTGCTAAGAGCTGGACTTGGGCCCACTGCCATGTATTTGCTTTGGGGATCTGTGTATTTGGTGGGAATTTTTCTTTCCTTTCCCCCACTCCCTTCCAGATTCTGTGGCTGTTTAAGTTAAGGGTGCCCTGTTCCATTTCCCAGTATGATCTTTGTCCCTCACTCAAAGAACCAACTCACTTTGAAAAACTCTTGGTGTGGCTATTCTGAGTCTTTAACACCTGTGGGTTTAGTGATGTGATTTTTTTTTTTCCTCCCCTTCACTCCTCTTCTGCTATGGTGCCACTGGCTGGGCAGGTTTCTTTATTTTTCCCAGTCACTTAACCTACTCCTTTTCACCTCATTCACTGGATCTAATACTTGGTCTTCTCATTAGCTGCTCATAACTATAGTATCATTATTTGCATCTGCTTTACCTAGTTTCTCAACTCCTCTATTGATAGAGCACATAAGCTTGCAGACTGCCAGTATGATGTAATCTGTCTTTTTAAAATATTTTTTTTCTTTTTGTATTGCCTTTTCTTTAATTTTTTGTGGTTGTTGCTGTTTGTGTATGTGGTTTGTGCTTTTTTCTCTTTGTGTGTGTGTGTGTGTGTGTGTGTGTGGTGGGGAAAATATGTCCAACAAAGTGGGAGACAAAGAGCTCTTTGGCACAGTGCCTAAGACATTTTCCTGCTAACCAGAAGGTTGGCAGTTCAAACCTACCAGCTGCTCCATGGAAGGAACATAGGGCAATCTATTCCTATAAAGATTTACCACCTTGAAAATCCAATTAGGGTGTCTATGTGTCATAATCAACAGGATAGCAATAAGTTGTTTTTTTTTTTTTTTGTAGGAGGAGGGATACATCAACTATGCTCACATGGACCAATCACACTCATACCTCCTGCAGCTCCACTCACTGGACAAGGGCCACCACTTTCTTCTGTACCCAACTGATCAATGATAGACAGCAGTCAATATCAGCCCAACTCACCCTCATCCTATCTACACAAACAGCTAACAGAGCACACATACTCATCCTCTAGCATACCAACCAAGAGACAGGTGATGAGTGCCTAAGTGCTGCCAAACTAGTGAACAGAATATCACACCAGTTCAGCTCACTGTGAGATACCAAAAGCAAAAATAAAAAATAAAAACCCTAGGCACATTACACCAACATCCATCATCATCATCATCAATTAAATGTAAATACAATGACATCACAATGTCACATGAGACAACTGATCACCCCAATTCATACAAAGAAGCAAGATAAAGTAGTACAAACAACCAACCAGAAAACAGAGACAGAAAATCTCTCTGAGGAAAAAATGACATTGGAACTAACTGTTAAGGAATTTAAAAGAAGTATATTCAGGTACCTTCAAAGGATTGAGAGACAGGTGAAATAAAGTATTGACAAAATAAAGGAAAACACTGACAAAGTTAAGGAAAACACAGACAAGTCTCTAGAACAAGTTAGGAAAACAATACAAGAACAAATGGACAAAATAAATGAAAAATTAGAAACTATACAAAAACAGCAAATAAAAATTCAGAAGATTGATACTAAGATTTCAGAAATAGATAACACATTAAAAGGGCAAAGGGGTAGAATCAAATCAATGGAAGACAGAATTAGTGAGATTGAAGAAAAAACTCTTACTATTCTTTGTTAATAGATCAATTAGAAAAAAGATCAAAATCAAATGAGGAAAGTCTAATATTTAAGTGGGACACCTCAAAAAGAATAACTTACATGTGATCAGAATTTCAGAACAGGAAGAGATAAATAAAACCACTGAGAAAATTGTTGAAGGTTTGGTGGAAGAGACCTTCCCTGATATGATAAAAGATGAGCAGATATCCATTCAAGAAGTTCAATGAACCCCAAACAGGATAGACACCAAAAGAAAATCACCAAGACATAACATAATTAAACTTACCAAAACCAAATAAAGAATCCTGAAAGCAGCACAGAAAAAGAAAACAGGTACCTATAAGGAGCAACCAATAAAACTAAGTTCTGATCTCTTGGCAGAAACCATGCAGGTAAGAGGGCAATGGGATGATGTATAGAAAACCCTGAAAGAGAAAAATTTCCAGCCAATAATTATAAACCCAGCAAAAACGTTCCTCAGATATGATGGTGAAATCAGAACATTTCCATATAGACAGGAATTAAGAGAATTTGTTAAAACCAGAGCAACCTTACAAGAAATGCTAAAGGTACCCAGAGCAACCAAGTAGTTGATCCTGCGGGCTTGGGACCATAGTTGCAGGGGACATCAAGCTCAATTGGCTTAACATACTATACAAAACATTGTTCCACCTCCTACTTTGGCAAGTAGCAACTGGGGTCTTAAAAGCTAGCAAGCTGCCATCTAGATGCAACAATGGGTCTCTCCTTGTCAAGAGCAAAGAAGAAAGAATAAAACCAAAATTAATGGAAACAATCAGTCCTAATGACTGGTACACCATCTGATCTGCAACCTATACAACTATGAGACCAGAAGAACTAGATGGTGCCCGGCTACCACTGTCATCCACTTGGAAGGGATGTATGAGATCCTGGATAGAGAGGGAGAACAATGTGGAACAAAACTCAAAATCATTTGGAGGGAAAAACAAAAGAAGGCTGGGACCAGGTTTGCTGGTCCAATAGAGCCTGATGGAACTACTGAGACTATGGCCCCTAGCTGCCCTTCAGGTCTGGAATTGAACCCACACCTATGGTTTCCAGCCAAACAAATTACAGGCATGTGAGTTAAACATTTATCTCAAGTAGACACACACCCTGGAGAGAACAATCATGGGAGAAGGAAGGGCTGCTTATGCACAGGGAGACAGCTCAAGGGGCAGGAGAGTATGGAGGATGGACACTGGGAAGCAGTAACTATGGGGAGGAAGTGGGAGGGGAGCTGTTGCACTGTGGTAAACTGTCATCAATGACATGCGACAAAGTATATGCAAACTGCTGTATGGAAAGCGAATTTGCTCTGTAAATCTTCACCCAAATCACAATAAATAATTAAAAAAAAAAAATGCTAAAGGGAGTCCTTCAGACAGAAAGCCAGCAACAATAAACAATGATTAACATAAAAGATGACATAAGCCTGAAACCAGCCCAGTTATAGAAGTATGCACAGTAAAATGAAATTATAAGACTGTAAACAGGGAACCAGAGATCTCAACTGGTAAATGCAGACAACTACAAAACCAAAAAGAGTGAATAAAGAGTGTTAGTACCAAAATAACTCACTGCCATGGAGTTGTTTCTGACTCATAGTGACTCCCTTTGGGTTTTCAGAGTGGTAAACTATAAGGAAGTAGATTCCAAATTGAGAAGAAGTCAATAAGATTGTGAGATACAACAGACTGTTCAAAATATGGTAAGAAAATAATAAATCACAGGGTATCCACAAGGAAAATTAATAAATTTTTTATCAAAATAAAAAATGGGAAAGACATAAATATTTAGCAAATACTGAAACAAAAGCAACAAAGGAAATGATAAAAACATTCATAAATGAAATTATCTCAGCACTGGAAATTATATGGAACTAAGAAATCAGCAACACTACAAAAAATACATAACAAAACTACAGCAATAAATTCATGCTTTTCAATAATTACACTAAATGTAAGTAGATTAAATGCCCCAATTAATAGTTGGAGAATTGCAGACTGGATAAGAAAACAAAACCCATCAATATGCTGTCTACAAGAGACTCATCTTAGACATAAAGGCAAAAATAGACTAAAAATCAAAGGTTGAAAAAAGGTGTATCAAGAAAATGGGAATCAGAAAACAGCAGGAGCAGCAATATTAATTTCTCCTAAAATAGACTTATAACAAAAACCACCATAGGACACAATGAAGAACATTATAGTGATTATAGGATCAACTAAACAAGAAGACATAAATATAATAAATATCTATGTATCCAATGAAAGAGCCCCAAATATATAAATCAGACTTTAACAGAATTGAAAAGGCAAATAGATGGCTCCACAGTAATAGTAAAATACTTCAACATACCATTTTCAATGAAAACTACAACAACTAGAAAGAAATGCAACAAAAACACAAAAAGATTTAAACAATACAATTAACCAACTTGACCTTATAGACATATACAGAGCACTTGACCCAACAACAGGATGATATATATTATTTTGCAGTGCACATGGAATATTCTCTCAAGTAGTCCATTTTTTAGGCCAAAAAGCAAGCCTTGATAAATTTAAAAACATTGAAACACTGTGAAGCATCTTCTCACATCACAATGTTATAAAATTAGAAATTATCAAAGGAAGATGAAGGGAAAAAAAAGCAATAGCATGAAGACTGAATAACAGTCTCCTTAAAAACTATTGAGTAATGGATGAAATAAAAATATTATTGGAATCAAACAAAAATGAAGACACGGCAAAACCAATCTTTGAGATCAGGGAAGTGCAATGATCAAAGGGCAGTGTAGTATAGCAATAAATGCACACAGCAAAAAAGAAGAAAGATCCAAAATCACAACTTAACCCAACATCTCCAAAAAGCAGGAAGAGAGCAGCAAAAAAAAAAAAAAAAAAAGCCTGTAGTCACCAGAAGAAAAGGAATAATAAAAATCTGAGAAGAAATAAATGAAATAGAAAAAGAATAGAAAAACTCAACAAGACTAGAAATTTGTTCTTTGAAAAGACTAATAAAATGAGAAACCATTGGCAAATGTAACCAAGAAAATGAAGAAGATGCAAATAACATGAATAACAAATGAAATGGGCAACATCACTACATAATTAACTTAAATAAAAAAGATAATACCAGGATATTATGAAGAACTGTACTGCAACTAATTAGAAAGCCTAGAAGAAATGGACAGATTTCTAGAAACACTTTACTAATTTACCTAAACTAACAGAGACTGAGGTGTAAAATTTGAACAGACCCATAACTACAACAACAACAAAATTGAACAGGTCATAGAAAACTACCACCACCAACAACAACAAAATCCTGGACCAGATGCCTTCATAGGAGAATTCTGCCAAACATTCAGAGAAAAGCTGACAATAATTTCACTCAAATTGTTCCAGAATATAAAAAAAGGATGGAATTCTTACAAATTCATTTTATGAAGCAGATATGATGCTGATACCAAAATCAGTAAAGACCCCAATAGAAAGGAAAACTACAGACCAATATCCCTCATGAAAAATCTTCAATGAAATCGTAGTCAATAGACACCAACACCATATCAAAAAAATACATTGACTCATTTCTGTGGCTTCTAGCCAAACCATAGACAGGCCTACAAGGTGAACAATTCCACCAGAGGGGTACAATCATTAGAACAATAAACCATAGGAGACCAGAAGGGCAGCATTTGCACAGGGAGATAGCTCTCTAGAGGTCAGGAATGCATAGGAGAAGACACATAGAAAAGGTAACCACAGGGAGGAAGTGGGAAGAAAGCTGTTACAATATGGGTATTACAACTAGCATCAAGAGACAAAATATGTATGAACTGTTGAATGGAAAACAAATCTGCTCTGTAAACTTTCACCCAAATCACAATAATAAAAAAATTAGCAAGTGTAATACATACCAGGTTTGCAAAGGACTGTTCAATATTAGAAAAACAATAAATGCAATTCATCACAAAAGTAAAATAAAGGAAAAGAACCCTGTGATCATATCAATTATTGCAGAAAAAACATTTGATAAAATCCAACACCCATTCCTCATAACAATTCTCAGCAAAATAGGAATACAAGGGAAATTTTCAACATAATAAAGGGCATATACACAAAACCAACAGCCAAAATTATTCCCAGTGGAACGAGACTGGAACCATTCCCTTTGTGAATGGGAACCAGTCAAGGATGCTTGTATCACCACTTCTTTTCAACATTGTATTAGAAGTCCTAGCCAGGACAATAAGGCAATAAAGGGATTAAAAAAAAAAAAAAAAAAGTATTCACATTGGTAAAGAAGAAGTAAAACTATCCCTGTTTGAAGATGATATGCTCCTATACATAGAAAATCCCAGAGACTTAGCAAGAAAATTACTGGAATTAATTGAAAGATTCATCATAGTGGTAGGATACAATCTAAACATACAAAAATCAGTTGGATTTCCTACATCAACAAAGAGATCTCTGAAAAGGAAATAAGGAAAACAATATCATTTACAATAGCTAACAAAAAGACAAAATACTTAGGAGTAATTATTACTAGATTCACAATAGATCAATAAAAATACAACTACAAGATACTACTACTGGAAGCTATAAGAGATCTATGTAAATGCAATAAGATACCATGCTCATGGTTAGGAAGACTGAACATGTGAAAATGTCAATATTACCAAAGCAATCTATAGGTTCAATGCAATCTTGATTCAGATTCCACCACCATTCTTTAAATACATGGTAAAACCAATCACTAATTCTATAGGGAAAGAGACCTTGGATAAGCAAGGCATTAATCTCTAAACGTATTATACAGCCACAGTAGTCACAATAGCCTAGTATTTGTACAATGACAGATACATAGAATTGAGAACTCAGAAAAAGATCCATCCACATATGGACAGCTCATCTTTGACTAAAGGCAAAAATCCATTACATGGGTGAAGAGACAGTCTCTTTAACAAATGTGCCAGCAAAATGAGATAACCATTTACAGAAAAATGAAACAAGATCCATACCTTACACCATACATAAAAATTAATTTTAGATAGATCAAAGACTTGAATGTAAAACCTAAAGCTATAATGTTCATCAAAGAAAAATATAGAAGCAAACCAAGGAACCCTAATATATGGCATAAATAAACTATCAAACAAAACTAAAAATGCATAAACAGTAGAAGATAAACTAGATGACTGGGGCTGTCTAAAAATGAAATTCTTATGTGCATCAAAAGACTTCTCCAAAAGAGTAAAAGAGTTATTACAGATTGGGAAAATACATCTGACAATTTCAGGTAAGTATCTAGATAAGTATCTCTAAAATATTTAGAGAACTCCCACACTTCAATGTCAAAAAGACAAGCAATCCAATTTTTAAAATGGGCAAAAGAAATTAACAAACACTTCACTGAAGAAGATATTCAGGTGGCCACCAAACACATGAAGAAATGCTCAGGATCATTAGCAATTAGAGAGATGCAAATCAAAACAACAGTGAGATATCATCTCATCTAAGCACTAATAGCAAAGTTGAAAAAGACAGAAAATAAATGCTGGTAAGGGTATAGAGAGCTTGGAATTCTGATACAATGCTGGTGGGATTGTAAAATAGTACAACTTCTGTGGAAAATGGTATGGTACTTACTTAAATGTTGGAAATAGAAATGCCATTTGATCCAGCAATCTCATTACTGGATGTATATCCTAAAGAAGTGAGAGCTGGAGTGTAAATAGATACAAGCACACCCATGTTCATTGCAGCACTATTCCCAATAGCAAAGAAATGGAAACAAGTGTCCATCAGCTGATGAATATGTAGCCAAATTATGGTACACAATGCAGTACAATGCAACACTAAAGAGTAATGAAGAATTTGCAAAACATTTCCCAATGCGGATGAACTTGGAGGACATTATGTCGAGTTAAATGAGTCAATCACAGAAGGACAGATATTGTATGAGTAAACAATTGTAAAAAGTCAAGGACAGGTTTACACATGGAAGGAAATGTCCTTTGTGGTTCCCAGGGATGAGAGTGGAAGAGAGAAAATTGGTAGCAAGAAAGAGACACATATTGAGTTTAGTGATGTTAAAGTTAAGATGCCAAAAGCAAGTGACCAGCACAATAACACTTAGGAAAAGGAAGACAGAGAGAGGAACACAAGAGGCACAGACTGAAGAAGTAACATGTACACACACAATATTGTATTATCAGTAATAACAAACATTAATCTATAGTCCATACATAGATAGACAGGCAAAGTGATCAGGAATGGGTAGGTGAAAAGAAATATACTGATGCATACGTAAGTTTGGCAGACAGTATTTCTACATACATGTATGTATGTGCTTAAGAATGTCAATGGGACTTTGATTATATTCCACCTGAATTTAAAGACCATCTGAAGAATAGATTTGACATGTTGAATAACAATGACCGAAGACAAGACGAATTGTGGGATGACATCAAAAACATCATACCTGAAAAGAGCAAAAGGTCATTAAAAAGACCTTGAGTGGAGATAACTAAAGTGAAAGGAAAAATGGTGAAATGATGAAAGAGCTGAAAAGAAGAGTTCAAAGTGCATCTTGGGAAGACAAAGTAAAATATTATAATGAAATGTGCAAAGACTTGGAGTTAGAAAACCAAAAGGGAAGAACACACTAGGCATTTCTCAAGCTGAAAGAACTGAAGAAAAAGTTCAAGCCTATAGTTGCAATATTGAAGAATTCTATGGGCAAGGTGACTTCCAATAAGATGGCAGAATAGACAGACAAGCTACACAGACCTTCAACAAAGGGAAGAGAAACCAGTCAACACAGGTACAGAAGATTATCCTGGAGCCCTGAACTTTGAAAGGAAGGATACAGAAGAGGATTAAATACCAACTAGTAGAAGAACCTGAATGAAAACAATGAATAAGGAGACAAACAGAACTGCAGACTGTCAGCTATTCCAATGGCATGGACAGTTTGAATATCTGTAAGTGGTGGTAAGACCTGAACTGTAACTGAAAATCAGCCCTGTTCACCAAAGGCTGCATGGACAACTGCACTGGTGGCTGATGACTAAAAAGGGAAACAGCAAAGAAGTAGATAAACTGAGCTGTGGTCTTTTGACTGTCCAGAGGTCTTTTGACTGTCTGGCAGCCATTTTGGTTATTTACAAGTGGTGCTGCCATTTTGAATATTTAAACTGGCAGCATTCAGATCTCAGCAAAATTGCCAAGGACAGCAGGGGCAACCACACTGGAGGTTGATGACAGGAAAGGTACAGTATTCCTCTTATTACTCTTAAACTCCACACCCTCTTGGTGAACAGAAGTGCAGCCATTACCCATACCCACCTACCTTCTAGACCAGCTGGAATTCTATCCCAGTCTGTGTGCTATGATGGAGCCTGGGTGATCTGCCCTACCCTGGCACACTAGATCTCTTTTTTTAAAAAAATTTCTTGTTTTTTTGTTTGTTTTTAAATTACTTTTTTTAAAATTCCTTTTTTACTTTTTATTTATTATTCTTTCTTTATCCCTTCCCAGGTTCTAGTTTTGGGTTTTTATTTTTTGTCTTCACTTTTCCTCATTCCAACCTATTTTCTTTCTATTGATTTTTCCCATCCTTTGTTTTTCTTTTTTGTATTTTTCTCATTTTTTTCTTTATTATTCTTTTACTTTAGCTCCTTTCTCTTATTCCACACTCACTAGATACTGTGCTTTTTTCCTTCTCTTTTTATGCTTATATTTTGTTTGTCTTTTAAAAATATTTCTTCTCATTTATTGCCCCCCCCCTTTTCCCTTTTTTTTCTGTTGGGGCATTGTTCCTGTGTGTTTATATGGTTTGTAGTTTTGTCATCTTGTTTTTGATTTTTTTAAATTGCTTTTATCTAACTCAGTGGAAGACAGCAACTGTGCCCATATGACCCAACCATACCCACATCTTCTGCAAACCCACCTAATGAGTGAGGGCCAACATTTGCTTCTGTACCAATGGGCCAAAGACAGATAACAGCCAATATGAGTCTGACTCACCCTTTATTGTTATTCGCAAATAGATAAACAGCTAAAAGAGATCTGTGCACCCACTCTCATTCTCTATCACACCCACCCAGAGATAGGAGGTGAGTGAATAAGTGCTGCAACTAGTGAATAGAGAAGCACAGTACCCTGATTACTCAGATATATCAAAACAAAACAAAGAAAAAAATCTTGGATGAATAACACTAACATACAATTATCAATTAAATATAAATACAACAATATCACAATGTCTTAGAGACAACAGAACATCACAGTCCACATTAAGAAGCAAGATAATGTAGTAGAAATAAGGGACCATGTTACAGAACCAGAAAACATTCCTGAAGAAGCAGCATTGGAACTCCCTGATAAGGAATTCAAATGAATTATATTTAGGTACCTTCAGCAGATTGAGAGACAGATCAAGGAAAAAATTGACAAAATTAAGGAAAACACAGACAAATCCTAGAACTACTTGGAAAGACAATACAAAAACAAAATGACCAAATAAATGAAAATTTAGAAATGATACAAAAATCTACAGATAGAAATCCAGAAGATTAATACTAAATGTTCAGAATTAGACAACACATTGAACAGACAAAGGGGTAGAATCAAATAAATGGAAGAGAGAATTAGTGATATCGAACACAAATACATCAATACTACTTTGGGAAGAGATCAATCCAAAAGAAGATCAAAACAAAATGAAGAAAATCTAAGATTCATGGGGGATACCATCAAAAAGAATAATCCACGTGTAATCAGAATTCCAGAACAGGAAGAGACAAATAAAACCACAGACAAAATTATTAAAGATTTGTTGGAAGAGAATTTCTCTCATAGGATGTAAAATGAGAATATATCTGTGGTAGTTATGTTTGTGTGTCAACTTGGCTGGGCCTGGTTAAGTGGCTGGACAGCTGGTGGTAGTTATTTCCCATGATGAAACTGGTAGTCTCCACAGTGGGATCTACCACAAGCAGCTGAGTAGCTGCCTTTGGAATATGGTCTGCTTCCTGTATATAAGGAGAAGCCTTGGGGATAATAGCTAGCTTATGGCACCTTGAACACTGCATGTAGCCATGTCATTGTACAGCAGCCTGCCATGCTCTGCCCAACTGGGGACATACAATGAACTTCAATTAATGACCTGCCCTGTGGTTTGGTAACATCAGGGCTGTGCCTTTTTACTTGTCAACCTTGGGCTTGGCAGCCTCAGCAGCAGCAAGCTGTCTAAGTGAAGAAACGCCTCTATCTTCAGTGGACCAGGAGCTGGAGGCAGAGCTGAAGCCCAAAGCTGAGGGGCTTTCACCCAGCCCCTAGAGCCTGGCACTTTGAATTTGGACTTAAAGCCTCCAAACTGTAAGAGAATAAATTCCTGTTTGTTAAGGCCATCCTATCTGTGGTATATTTTCTTGTCAGAGCGGCACTAAGTAACCAGAACAATATCCATTCAAGAAGTCCAACAGACCCCAAATAGAATAGACCCAAAAAGAAAATCACCAAGACATATCACCACCAAACTCACCCAAACCAAAGACAAAGAAAGAATCCTGAAAGAAACATGGGAAAAACAAAAAATTACCTACAGAGGGCAACCAATAAGGCTAATCTGATTTCTCAGCAGAAACCATGCAGATGAGATGTCAATGAAATGGTATATATTCAACTCTGAAAGTGAAAATTTTCCAACAAGAATTATACACCTAGCAAAATTGTCCCACAAATATGATGCTGAAATTAGGACATTTCCAGGTAAGCAGAAATTAAGGGAATTTGTTAAAACCAGACCTATCTTACTAGAGATGCTAAAAGGAGTCCTTTGGACAGAGAATCAACAACAGTAAACAACAACTGACCATTAACACACTGGATTATGTATTCCAGAAACAAACCTATTTATGGAACTATCCAAAGTAAAATAAGCCTACAAGACTGCAAATAGGGAAATAGAGACATCAATTGGCAAATGAGGACAACTATAAACCAAAAAGAGGGAAAAAATAGTGTAGTTACTATTTTTACTACTTCTAAAATGATGAAGAAGTCAAGACAAATGTGAAATAGAACAGACTGTTTTAAACATGGGAAGAGAATTATAAATCACAGGGTAACCTCAAAGAAAAATAATAAAACTTTGCAACAAAATAAAAAAGAGGACAAGCACAAATATTTAGCAAGTACTAAAACAATAGCAATGAAGGGAATGATAACATGATTCATAAACAGAATGAGCTCAGCACAGAAAATTGTATGGGACAAAGAAATCAGCAACACCATGAAATAACACATAACAAAATGACAGCACCAAATTCATATTTGTCAATAATTACACTGAATGTCAATGGATTAAATGCACCACTTGAGAGGCAGAGAGTTGTAGACTGGATAAGAAAACATAACCCACCAATATGCTGTCTACAAAAGACAATCCTCAGAGACAAAGACAAAAAATAGACTGAAAATCAAATATTGGAAAGAGATATATCAAGCAAATGGCAATCAAAAAAGTTCAGGGCTGGCAATAGTAATTTCTGATAAAATTGACTTTAAGACAAAACCACCATAACAGACAAGGAAGGACACTATATAATGATTAAAGGATCAACTGAACAGGAGGACATAACCATAATAAATATCTACACACCCAATGAAATAGCCCCAACATACATAAATCAGACTTTAACAGAATTGAAAAGATAAATTGATGACTCCACAGTAATAGTAGGATACTTTAATGCACCACTTTCAATGAAAGTGGAATGAAAATAGAAACTCAGAAAAGATGCAGAAGAACTAAATGATACAATCCACCAACTTGATCTTATAGATATGTACAGAGCACTTCACCCCAAAACAGCACAATACACATTCTTCCCCAGTGTACATGGAATATTCTCCAGGATAGGCCATATGACAGGCTACAAAGCAAGCCTCAATATGTTTGAAAACATTGAAATATTGCAAAGCATCTTCTCAGATTACAATGCTATAAAATTAGAAATCAACAATTGGAAGATCAATGGAAAAAGAGTAAACACATGGAAAGGGAATGACACCCTCCTGGAAAAAGACTGCACTGAAGGAATTGGTGAAAATCAAATCTCTAGGAATTGATGGAATATCTATTGAGATGTTTTAGTAAATGGAAGCTGAGCTGGAGGCACTTCCTCATCTATGCAAAGAAATTTGGAGCCAGCTACCTGGCCAATTGACTGGAAGAGATCCATATTTCTACCCATTTCAAAGAAAGGTGATCTTGTAGAATGTGGAAATTATTGAACAATATCATTAATATCACATGAAAGTAAAATCTTGCTGAAGATAGTTCCAAAATGGTTCAGTCAGTCAGTTAATCAGTCACTGCCATCAAGCTGGATCTGACTCATAATGACCCCTCCTTCAGTTTCCATGGCGGTATCACTACAAAAGTAGATAGCCCAACCTTCCTTCCAAGGAGTGGTTGGTGGGTTTGGAGTATATTGGCAGGGAACTTCCAGAAATGCAAGTTGGATTCAAAAGAGGACATGGAACAAGGGATTATCATTGTTGGATCTGGGCTGAAAGCCAAGAATACCAGAAAGATGTTTACTTGTGTTTTTTTGACTATGCAAAAGCATTTGATTTTGTGGATCATAACAAATTGTGTATAACCTTGAGAAGAATGTAAATTCCACAACATTTAATTGTGCTCATGAGGAACCTGTACATACAGCAGGAGGCTGTCATTCAGACAGAGCAAGGGGATACTGCATGGTTTAAAATCAGGAAGGAAGGGTGTTAGGGTTGTATCCTTTCACCATACTTGTTCAAGCTGTATGCTGACCAAATAAACCTAGAAACCAGACTACGTGAAGAAGAGCCCAGCATCAGGATTGGAGGAAGACTCATTAACAGCCTGTGATATGCAGATGACACAACCTTATCTGATGAAAGTGAAGGGGACTTTTTTTTTTAATTAACTTTTTATTGTGATTTGGGTGAAATTTTATAAAGCAGATTCACTTTACATCAACACTTCACATACACATTTTGTTTTGTGATATTGATTACATTCCCCACACTATAACATCTCACCTCCCACTTTCTCCCTGTGGTTACGCTTTTCCTGTGTCCTTCTTGACTGTGCATTCTCTGCCTCCCTACATTGCTTCTTGTGCAAATGCTGCCTTTCTGATCTCACATGGTCGGTTGTTCTAAGTAGTACTTCTCCCTAGTGTAAGTGTTCATCTCATAGGTCTGTCTATTGTTTGGCTGAAAGTTAAGCCATGGGAGTGAGATAAATTGCAAGCCTAGATGGTGACTTGGGGCCATGGCCTCGGGAGTTTCACCTGTGTGTATCAAAGCAGTAAGTCTGATCTTTTTTTTTTTTTATGATTTTGAGTTTTGTTCCACATTCTTCTCCCACTCTATATAGAGTCTCCACTTTTGATCCCTTTTCAAATGGCTGGCATTGATAGTCAGGCACCATCTAGTTTTTCTGCTCTTAGTGTCATATAGGTTGAGGTTCTCATGGTCCATTAGTCCTTTGGACTAACTGTTTCCATGTGTCTTTAATTTTCTTTACTCTTCTTTGCTCCAGTGGAGGAGAAGCCAATAGTTGTCACTTAGATGGCCACTTGCAAGCTTCTAAGATCCCAGTCATTACTCACTGAAGTAAGATGTAGAACAGTATTTTTGTATACTGTGTTGAGCATTGGCTGTCTTTTGGCAGTAGACCTCCAGGCCTTTTTCCCTAGTCCATCTTAGTTTGGAAGCTCTACTGAAACCTGTTCAGCATCATAGCAACTTGCAAGTCTCCACTGACAGACAGGTGTTCTGTTCATGGTGGCAGGGAATCAAATCCAGGTCTCTGCATGGAAAGTGAACCACACTGCTCCTCATTAGGCAAACAGAAGTAAAAGAGCATGAGAAAAACTAGAGAACACATTGTTTGTGTCACATGGGAGCACTAATCTGAAAGTGAAGATGAGTTGAAGCACTTACTGATGAAGATTATGGATTATACCTCAGTATGGGTAACATCTCAACATAAAGAAACCAAAAATCATCACAATTGGACCAATAAATAGTGTCATGATACATGGAGAAAAGATTGAACTCCTCAAAGATTTCATATTACTTGGTTCCACCATCAACACCAATGGAAGTAATAGTTAAGAAATCAGATGACATATTGCACTGGGAAAATCTGCTGCAAAAGATTTCTTTAAAGTGCTGAAAAGCAAAGATGTCTCTTTGAAGACCAAGGTGCGGCTAGCCCAAGCCATGGTGTTTTTGATAGCTTCATATGCATGTGAAAGCTGGACAGTGATTATGGAAGTCTGAAGAAGAGTTGATACTTTTGAATTGTAGTGTTAGTGAAGAATACTAAAAGTTCCATGGACTGCCAGAACTAGAAAATCTGTCCTGGAGGAAGTGCAGCCAGAATGCTCCCTGGAAGCGAGAATGGCCAGATTTCATCTCACCTACTTTGGTCATGTTATCAGAAGGGACCTTTCTGTGGAGTAGGATATCATGCTTGGTAAAGTGGAAGGTCAGTAAAAAGGGAAGACCCTTAACAGGAGGGATTGACACAGTGCCTGCAACAATGGACTCAGGTATAACAAGGATAGTGTGGCTGCTGCAGTACCAGACAGTGTTTCATTGTCTTATACATAGTGTCACTATGAGTTGTACCAAACATGATAGCACCTAACAACAACAACAACAACAAAATGACTGTGTAATAGAAGAGATAAAAAATTAAATTAAAAAATTCTATGAATCAAATCAGAATGAAAACACAAACTACCAAAACTTTGGGGACACAGCAAAACCAATGATCACAGGAGAATTTATAGCAATAAATGTACACATCAAAAAAGAGGAAAGACCCAGAATAAACACCTTAAGTACATCTCCAACAAGGTGAAAAAGAGTGCCAAAAAAGCTTACCATCACCAGAAGAAAAGAAATAATAAAGATTTAAGCATAAATAAATGAAACAGAAAACAGAGAACCAATAGAAAAAATCAACAAGACTAGAAGTTGGTTCTTTGAAAAGGTTAATAAAATTGACAAACCACTGGCAAACTTCACAAAGGCAAAGAGGGAGAGAATACAAAAAATATGAAAAAGAAACAAACTAGGTGATGTCACAGCACAGCTAAGTGAAATAAAAAGGATATCCAGAAAACTATGAAGAATTGTACTCCAAAAATTGGAAAATCTAGAATATATAGACAAACTTCTAGAAGCATACTACTTATCAAAACTAACACAGACTGAGGTGGAAAATTTGAACAGACCCATAACAAAATAAGAGACTGTACAGGTCACAAAAAAATTACCAACAACAATTAAAAAAAAAAAAAAAAAAAAGGTCCTGGTGAATATGGTTTCACGGTTTCACTGGAGAATTCTACCCAATGTTCAGAGAACTGACAGCAATCCTACTCAAACTATTCCAGAACATACAAAACGATGGAATCCTCCCAAATTCATTTTTTGAAGCAAGCATAACCTTGATACCAAAACCAGGAAAAGACATCACTGAAAAGGAAAAATACAGATCAATATCCCTCATGAATATACATGCAAAAATCTTCAACAAAATCCTAGCCAATAGACTCCAACAACATATCAAAAGAATAATGCATTATGACCAAGTGGGGTTCATACCAGGTGTGCAAGGATGGTTCAACATTGGAAGAAGAATCAACATAACCCATCACGTAAGCAAAATAAAGGAAAAGAAGTATGTGATCATATGAATTGATGCAGAAAAGGCATTTGGTAAAATTCAACCCCCATTCCTGATAAAAACTCCCAGAAAAATAAGAATATAAGGAAAATTCCTCAACATAATTAGGAATGTATATGCAAAATCACAGCCAACATTATTCTCAATGGAGAAAGACTGAAAACATTTCCCTTGTGAGTAGGAACCAGATAAGGATGCCCTCTATCACCACTTCTATCCAACATTGTATTGGAAGTCCTAGCCAGGGCAATAAGACAAGAAAGGGAAATCAAAGTCATTCAAATTGGTAAGGAAGAAATAAAACTATCACTATTTGCTGATAATATGGTCCTATATTTAGAAAACCCAAGAGACTCAGCAAGAGTCTAATTGAGAGATTTAACATCATGGCAGGATACAACATCAAAATACAAAATAAGTTGGATTCCTCTACACCAGCAAAGAGATTTTTGAAAAGGAAATGCAGAAATCAATATAGTTTACAAGAGCTACCCAAAAAATAAAATACTTGGGAATAAATCTTACAGTGACACAAAAGCTCTGTACAAGGAAACCTACAAAACACTACTTCAAGAAACTATAAAAGATCTACAAAAATGGAAGAACATACCATGCTCATGGGTAGGAAAATTGAGCATTATGAAAATTTCAATACTACCCAAAGCAACCTGTACATTCAATGCAATCCCAAAACAAATCTCATAAGCATTCTTTAAGGATATGGAAAAAACAATCACTAACTGTATATGGAAAGCAAAGAGACCTTTCATAAGCAAAGTACTATTGAAGAACAACAAAGTAGGAGGTCTTACACTCTCAGATCTCAAAACCTACTATACAGCCAAAGTAGTTAAAACAGCCTGGTACTGGTACAACAACAGACACATAGACCAATGGAACAGAATTGAGAACACAGAAATAGATTAATCAACCTATGCTCAGTTGATCTTTGACAAACAGCTGAAATCCTTTAATTTTGGAAGATATAGTCTGTTCAACAAATGGTGCTGGCAAAACTATTCTTACATTTTCAGAAAAAATCATACAAGATCCATACCTCACACTATACACAAAAACTAAATCCAGATGGATCAGAGACTTAAATGTGAAACCTCAAACTATAAAGTTCCTCAAGGAAAAACTAGAGGCAAATTTAAGGGTCCTAATTTACGGCATTATTATTCTCCTTCTCTGCCTTTTTTCTCATATTGCCTTATGCCCAGATATTGCAGGTTTTCTTGTTTTTTTTCACTGACCTTCTTGTTTGTCTGGAGGACACAGCCATTTTGATTGTTTACATGTGGCAGCCATTTTGGAAATTTAAGGTGACAGAAGGTACAGCCATTTTGAATGTTTACAAGTGGTGGCCATTTTGGATATTTAAAGTGACCGAGGACGCAGCCATTTTGAACATTTACAAGTGGTGGCCATTTTGGATTTTTAGAGTGATAGCATTCTCATTCAGATTCCAGGAACCTAGGAACAGGCAGCGAGGCAGGAAGCAGGGAAAGGACAAAAAAAAAAAAAAAAAGGGACCAGAACAGATCAAGGAGTCAGCTGCAGGGACCCAGGTGAAGACAGGGAACCCAGGCCATGTCCTACAAGGAATGAGGCAGGAAGGCAGGGAGAGGGCAGAAAAGGCAAAGGAGATAGGAACAGATCAAGGAGTCAACTGGAGGGAGCCGGGTGAGGATAGGGAACCCAGGCCACCTACCACAAGCAGTGAGGTGAGAAGCGGGGGGTGGGGAGGACAGAAAAGGCAAAGGGGAATGGAACAGATCAAGGAATTAGCCACAGGGATCCAATTAAGGGTGGTTGGAAGGGTTTCCAACAGCTAAGGGAGACAAACTGCTCTGTCGGTTTGTCCTACTGTGCTGATGTGTTGCTGTGAGTCTTGAGGCTGTGCCACTTGTGTTTCAAACCCAGTGGGGTGCACATGGTGCACAGGTACCAGCCAAGCTTGCAGATTGAGACAGACTAGGAAGAAGAAGGAGGCCATTCACTTCTCAAAGAATTGCCCAGGTAAAACCTTGTGAATAGCTGAGAAACACTGTCTGATACATCACTGTGCAAATTTATGAATAGTCCAGAAACATTGTCCAATACAGAGGAGGAAGATGAGTCACTTAGCTTAAAAAGCTCTCAAAGTAGGAGTGGGAAAGAGCTGCATTATCAGAGTAAAATCAGCCTTACTCATATGGATAAGGTAAAGTTTTCAAGACCTCCATTTGCTGACGTGGCACCACTCAAATTGAGGAAAAACAGCAGCAAACATCCATTAATAACTGGAACATGGAATGTATGAAGTATGAATCTAGGAAAATTGGAAGTTTTCAAAAAGGAAATGGAATGGATAAAGATTGATATCCTAGGCACTAGTGAGCTGAAATGGACTGGTTTTGGCCATTTTGAATCAGACAACCATATGATCTACTAT